>NC_072384.2:32737010-33040041 GCF_028885625.2 Pongo pygmaeus | reverse complement strand
ATGTACCAAGTCATTCATCCTGCTGGCCAGAGTTGGGCTTGAATTACATTGGCTGAATTGTTTAGGCCCACGTCCTTTCTGCCATACCAATCTCTCCTTCTTTCATGAGGAAACACAGGGTTTTGTGTGTGTGTGTGTGTGTGTGTGTGTGTGTGTGTTTTGCTAAGAAAATCTTAAAGTCACAGGACATAATGGAAACTGGGTGTCCTGAAACCTTCTTTCTAGTTCTTGTTCTTTCAGTAACTAGCTGTGAGACACTGAACTAGTTGTCTCACCTTTTTTGTTCTCAGTCTCTTTATCTACCAAATATCTAGTTTTCTAGATCTCTTCAGTTATCTCTGAAGTCCTTTCTAGCTGTGAATGTTATTTATGACTTTCTTGTTGCTGGAAATTCAGCTGATTGAAGTAATTTCTAAAGGAGTCTTTAGAATCCGGTGACTGGTGATTGTAAGGAAATCAAGTCTGGAATTTCTTTTTTTTTAATTATTATTATACTTTAAGTTCTGGGATACATGTGCAGAACGTGCAGGTTTGTTACATAGGTATACATGTGCCATGGTGGTTTGCTGCACCCATCAACCCATCATCTACATTAGGTATTTCTCCTAATGCTATTCCTCCCCTAGCCCCACACCCCCAGAGAGGCCCCAGTGTGTGATGTTCCCCTCCCTGTGTCCATGTTTTCTCATTGTTCAACCCCCACTTATGAGCGAGAACATGAGGTGTTTGGTTTTCTGTTCCTGTGTTAGTTTGCTGAGAATGATGGTTTCCAGCTTCATCCATGTCCCTGCAAAGGACATGAACTCATTGTTTTTTATGGCTGCACAGTATTCCATGGTATATATGTGCCACATTTTCTTTATCCAGACTATCATTGATAGGCATTTGGGTTGGTTCCAAGTCTTTGGTATTGTGAATAGTGCTGCAATAAACATATGTGTGCATGTGTCTTTACAGTAGAACAATTTATAATCCTGTGGGTATATACTCGTAATGGGATTGCTGGGTCAAATGATATTTCTGGTTCTAGATCCTTGAGGAATCGCCACAGTGTCTTCCACAATGGTTGAACTAATTTATCCCTCACCAACAGTGTAAAAGCATTCCTATTTCTCCACACCCTCTCCAGCGTCTGTTGTTTCTTGACTTTTTAATGATTGCCATTCTAACTGGCGTGATATGGTATCTCATTGTGGTTTTGATTTGCATTTCTCTAATGACCAGTGATGATGAGCTTTTTTTTTTAAATATGTTTGTTGGCTGCATAAATGTCTTCTTTTGAGAAGTGTCTGTTCATATCCTTTGCCCACTTTTTGATGGGGTTGTTTTTTTCTTGTAAATTTGTTTAAGTTCCTTGTAGATTCTGGATATTAGTCTTTTGTTAGATGGATAGATTGCGAAAATTTTCTCTGGAATTTCTAAAGGAGTCTTTAGAATCTGGTGGGTGGTGATTTTAAAGAAGTCATCAACTGGAATTCTCAACTCTGAATTGGAGGACTCTTCTCAACCAGTAGGATTTTGAACACAAAAGGACAGCTTCCCAAACAACATTCCATGGCCTAAGTCCTTGCTCTTTTACCTACCTATGAAGGCTCAGCCGTTTTAGCTTCCTCTTTCTCTCCCATATAAGGAAAACACGCATTTATGCTAAGGATATTCAAGTTTCCTATGTAAAGAGAAAGATGTCTGGCCACTTAGGGCTAATATGAAGAATTAAGCTCTTTCCTGAACTCCTTGAGTATTCAATTCAGCTAACTGAGGTTTTGTTATTATACAAGGTTTGGGAATTTCCATTCCCAAAATGCCTCCTCTGCTAGGCATGCTTTATGTGTAGTTCCTAATTGAATTCTTCTAACAGTTTTCCCGGCAGTTATTATTTTCCTCAATATACACATGAACCCAGTATTGAGAAGGTGTTCACTAAAATGTTCTTATTGAAAGAGAAGAAAAAGAGGAAAGTCAGGAGAGAAGAAGAGAAATGACATGCTTAAAGTGAAGTCATTTGCTCAAAACCACATTGAATACCATGCTTTGAAGCCAGATTTATCCTATTCCAAATTTGGTGTTTTATTTCCTCCTAATCATTACATTCAAAAATGCCTGCTAATGTCTCCTTTCTTCCACTTAGCATTTTCTGGGTTATGTCATTGAAGCGTTGTGTGAAAAATGTTTTCTGTGAGAGGAATGAGTTGAGAAGCCCTCATCTGTCTTTCCCACGTATGCTGGATGAATTGATTGTAGTAACTTTGCCTTCCAGCTGGGTTTGAAGCAAAGGCACCCAAAATAGGCAAATCCTGAGAAGGTTCTGGAAGAACGGCCAGCAGCTTAAGCACCTGGAAAAGCACCCCCATACATGTGTCATCTTGTCCTTGTCAGGAGAGAGGCCTGGAAAGAGACGTGATGTGTTCCAGGCCATTTCTGCTTGTCTGTATCCTGCTTTGGGGTGATGTGTTGTAGCTCTATCCTATGCTGTTAATAAGCTGAACATGGCTCATTTCCATTATGTAATAAAACTGAACTCTTGACTAGAGAAGTATGGTTTTGATTGGCACTGCCAGGCTTTGTTCTAATAATCTCTCCCTTCTGTTTCTTGCTGACAATAAACAACTTGATTTTTCCCAATGTCCAAGTCCCCCCTTAGAAGCAAAAGACACTGGCACTCCATTACAGGTCATGGTGGTGGTATGGGGGTTACACATTTAAAAGCCATCTTTAATTATTGTTGCTTAGTGGTATGGGCCAGAGTTTGTTTGTGTGTTCAATTTTAGTGTGAATCGGTCAATATTTTTTTCATGGCCCTAGGCTATACTTTCAATCCGGGCCAGCGGCTTGCAACACCATGAGGTGTTTGTAGGACCAGAATGCTAATGACTGGAGAGAAACTCTTTGTCTCCATCACTGAAGTCACTTATTTCACACGCTCCCCTGACAGAGACTCTTCATCCCGCATTCCTTCCACACTGATTGACATCTGGGAAGGAAATGCTTTCTTTCTTAAAGAGAAAATAGAATTCTGAGAATAACATTCAAAACAGTTAAGGGGCTGCTGGTCCATATGGCCCCCATTCTGCTCCCCACTCACCCCCCCACCCCCCAGTACCACCTCCTCACTGGTTTCGTTTGGGCCAGGGCTCAGAAGGTGGTGTTACTTACTCTTGAACACTTTGGCACAAGCATGGAAGAAAACCCTTACACTTCAAACTGTTTCATGCCGCCAGATCAAGAAGGAGCTTTCCAATCATTTGAATAGAAGGCAAAGGAAGACTAAAGGTCATTTCCTGACTGCTCCAATTTGTTCCCTGTTGCTCTGTATTCTCAAGGACCCATCTGGCCGTGGATCAGGAAAATGGAAAAAGCCCCATTTTGGCAGCTCCGTCTTGGTAAGCACTCAGTCCAGCTGATGATTCTTTTCTGACCTTACTGCCACTGTATACCTGAGGATGGTTTTCCAGCCTTGAAATCCTATCTCTTAGGGTTTTCTTTACACTAGGTTACTTCCCTGAAGCAGACTTCTAGCTATTTTACTGATGCCCTTTGACACTGCTCAAGCTCTTAGCTTTGGACTTGATGCAACCTTCTAGAGTTGGGTCCACTTAGGGTTGTACATTTCCCCTCATCCCTGAGCTCTTCTATTTGAACTTCTGGTAACTGATTTTCCCAATCCTCCAATTCTGTAAAAAAGACTGGGTGGGGCTGGCCTGGCTGGCCTTGCTCCCTAGGGTTGGATTGGAAAGTGAGAGGGCCCTTTAGCCACAACCCTGTCATGTAGGGTAAGAAAGTGAAGCTTAGAACCAAGGTTGTAAGGGCAAGGAGATCTGATTCAAATTTTAGGAGCCACAGGGTGTTGTCAGGCTGGGTTTGCATCTCAGAGGAAAGAAGATGAAAATGGGAAACAGTGAGCAGGAACGAAACGATGGCACAGCCCTAAGGACTGCATGTTCCCTATGTACCCTCACCTCTGAATTTTATACATTTACATCAGTGTTCATATGGATGAGGCAGATCCAGTCACAGAGAATAGGGCAAGATATGCCTCCAGCAGGTAAACCCATACTTCTGGGTGAGGTCATTGCTGAACTTAGGCTCTTATAAATAATTTTTAATTGATACATAATAATTGTACATATTTATGGGGTTATGTGATGTTTTGATACATACATACAATGTGTAATGACCAAATCAGGGTAATTAGGATATCTGTCACCTCAAATGTGTATCATTTCTTTGTCTTGGGAACATTCCAGATCTTCTCTTCTAGATATTTTAAAATACACAACAAATTTTTGTGAACTATAGTCACCCTTCTGTGCTATCAAACACTAGAACTTACTCCTTCTATCTAACTGCATTTTTGTGCCCATTAACCCACCTCTCTTTGTCTTTTGAGATGGAGTCTCACTCTGTCGCCAGGGTGGAGTGCAATGGTGAGATCTCGGCTCACTGCAACCTCCTCTTCTTGGGTTCAAGTGATTCTCCTGCCTCAGCCTCCTGAATAGCTGGGACTACAGATGTGCGCCACCACACCCAGTTAATTTTTTTTCTCTTTTTTTGAGACAGAGTTTCGCTCTGTCACCCAGGCTGGAGTGCAGTGGTGTGATCTCGGCTCACTGCATCTTCTGCCTTCCGGGTTTAAGCAGTTCTCTGCCTCAGCCTCCCTAGTAGCTGGGATTACAGGTGTCCACCACCATGCCTGGCTAATTTTTTTTTTGTATTTTTAGTAGAGGTGGGGTTTCACCGTGTTGGCCAGGATGATCTCTTGACCTCGTGATCTGCCCACCTCGGCCTCCCAAAGTGCTGGGATTATAGTAATCAACCTCTCTTTATCCCCTACTCTCTTCTCTACTTCTTCCCAGCCTCTGAACTTGGTTTTGACACTGTGGTTTAATAATGGGAAGAATAAAATCCTAATGAAAGCACAGGCAACCACATATAATATCTATTTTCTTATTCTGGGCACCTCAAAGAACTGGATGGGGAGAATATCTTTTCTTCCCTTTCTGGATGCCAAAGTCTGGCTCTAGTTTTCTTTAGCAGTTGACTTTGTCAAGCTTACTCCAACAGAACAGGCTTTTGTCTATTTTTTTTCTGCCAAATCCCCCTGGCCTCTGAACTAAAGCAAACTCCACTGAATGTTATTGCTGAACAGCTCACGGCATGTTTACGATATGTATGACTTTCTCTGGCTGACCTCACCAAAGAGGGCTGTTGCTTAGCCAGGGACCCATATAGAGTGGCAGGGGATGAGAAATTATAGACTGTCCAGCCTAACCTCAGAGGTAAGCAGATCTGAGAGACATTAAGAAGGAATGAGATCACAAAACATCTAGAGAAATATGAACTGACAAAAACTAGCCATTGTGGTTTTGTAAAGGGTAAATCTTATTTGACAAATGTGGTGGGAAAAAAGAGAGAGAGAATGCAGGAGATAATGTAGAAAGCAGAGGGTTTTTGAGACAGTAGGCATAAACTATTAGGATTTCCAAAAGGCTTTTGACAAGGTGTTGTTAAATGGGTGCACACATTGGGTGGCACTTCCAGCCTTCCCAAAGGGGAGAGCCTCAATCATTGCAATAAAGAGCTCAAGTCAAGTGGTAATTATCTTCTTTCTTTTCCTAAGGGCACTCTCTTAAATCCTCAATTATTATACACTTGGGTAGGGAAAATAGAGCCAAGTAAGCCTGTGTTGTTTAAGACCTCCGAGTTTCTCTGCAAGGTGCTTTGAGTAATAGGTTGGCTTTGGAACATCTACAAAAGCTGTTCTGGAAAGACAGCTGAGCCACTTGACTATGACCATCAAGCCATCTATGAAATAGATTTCTAGTCAAGAGGTCAACCAACTGTGGCTCACAGGTCAAATCCACCTGGGTTTGTAATAAAGTTTTATTGGAACACAGCCGTGACTATTTATTTTCATATTGTCTATGGTTCCATTTGTGCTGCAGTAGCAGAGTTGAATCATTGTGACTATTATTTGGTCCACAAAGCCTAAAATATTTACTATCTGACTGTTTACAGAAAAAAGTTTGCAGATCCCTATTCTAGTTTATCTGCGACTTTCTTCAGCCATTTAAGGTAGCCCCAAGGTGGCTATCTATCACTTTACCCTATTTTTTTCTTCATAGCATATGTCACTATTGCAACTATGTTGTCTAATTTTTTACTTATAGTTTGGCTGTTTTATTTCCAACCAGAAAACAAGTCCCAGAAGGCGAGGATCTTGCCTATTCTGTTCATCACAGTGTATCCCCAGTTCCTAGCATATAGAAGTTGTTCAATCATTGGTTATTGTATGAATGAATGAATGAATGAAAACTTGCATATCAGAAAAAAATGGTGAGGCAAGGGAATGAAAATGAAGCAGTGAAAATGCTTAGTGACTGATCATATATTTGTGCTTTTTGCTTAACTAGCCAGACAATATTACCCCCACATTAGCTGGAAGACATATCCAAATCGATCTTCCCAATCACTGTTTTTTTGTCAAATTATAACCCACCTTAAGCCACAGTAGGCAAATATTGCCTTCCGCAGTTAGTAAAAATGATCAGGAATAGATAGTCCATACTTATCAGTGGTGGCCTGACTTCTTTCTGAAATGACTTCTTTACCCTCTTGTTGCTGTCTCATTGCTAGGTTGCATGCCTAGGATCAGGGTAACCACAATGTCTGGTAATGTCTGGGCCATACATCTGAGATGGGAAAACTGACCATTGCTAAACAGAAGGAGGCAAAGAGAAGCCTAGCCCATTGGATGATCTTGATTAATCCTGCTTGCCATTGGAACTTGGGGCTTACCTACATCTTTTTTACTTCTAGCAGAAACCATTATGAAATTGATTGCTGTAGTTACATACTCTTGCAAACCAATCAACATGTCAAATGAAGGTTTGTGGTCTTAAGAAAATAATAATGTGAACCTCATAAGAGTTAATAAAAAAAATTCTCATATTTCCTGAGTGCTTAGAGAATAATCTGAAAGATAAAAGGACATGACTCTATTCCCTGGGTTATCTGTTTCCTAGAGCATTCCTCAAGGTAGCTCTGAAACAAGTATAGTTGAATGGATCGCATGGTATTTTGCTAGCTATGCTATCTAAGAGAGAACAGAGGTGCTTATCTGCATCAAAATTGTCTTTATTCCATGGATATGTTAATTTGTCTTAAAATGTCTGTCCTGGGTTACTAGGGTCAAATCAAAAAGACTCAGGGGCCAATTTTAACCAGGCTTCATTGGTGAAAGATGAAACAATTTGTGCATTAAAAAGGATGATAACTGCAGTGGATGATACTCATCAAATATAATTAAATCCATGAGTTCAAAATGACACTAGGGGAGAAAAACTACAACAGCTAATTGCTCACCATTGTCTGGTGCTAAGGAACCAACTCATTATTTTGAACACTAAAAAGAAAGAATCAAATATTTATTTTTTCTTTTCTATATAAACTGTACCACTGAGTAACCAAATGAGTTGATAATAGGAAATTTGTATTTATAGAAGTATCTAGCTAATAAGTTAAGAAGAGATGATAGAACTGGAATATCACCCTTATGAAACCGCTAACAAATTAGTGGATCCTGGCCACTAACTCCACAAAAAGAGACCACCAGACATTATGTGCCTCTTGACCAAAGAACACATAACTATCTTTGAAGTAGTCTTGCCAATGGATGAAACTTGAATCTGATCAAGCCTCTAAATGCAACCACCAATTTACAGGAAGTGCAGTGGGCAGAGGATCATGTTCAAAGACAGCACATGAATAGCAAAATACAGACTGGAAAGTTCTATAACATAAATATCCTTGTTTTTTTCAACAAACAAATTGTAAGAAAGAAAGGGAGATGAAGGGGAAAGTCTATGAATTGAAAGAAAGTCAAGAAATTTATCAATCGATCAGTCATAATGTATGAATGTTTTAGCATTCTGATTCAATAAGCAAACTATGAAAATCATTAAAATTTCTGTTTCAATTGGAAATTTGAACACTGACTAGATATTTGATATTAAGAAATGATCATTTATTTTTTAGGTGAAATATTGATATTGTATTTTAAAAGAAATCCTTATCTTTTAGAGATACATACTAAAATATTTATAGATGAAATTATGTGATGTCTGGGATTTGCTGGCAGAGGGTTAGGTGAGGGTATAGATGAAACAAGATTAGCTGTGAGTTGAAAATTGTTGGGTGATGAGTTCATGGGGCTCATTATTTTGTTCTTCTCACATTTGTGTATGAGTGACATGTCTATTATAAAAAAAATTTAAAAACTGACTATCTTGGCAAAAATAACCATGGTTGTTCAAACTAATTATTTTAATGACATTTAGGGAAGATGACATAGAACTATAAAACATTCATTGTGAAACCTTCCTGTGTGAACCTATACTATATAAAAATAATGCTTTATCTATAATATAATATAAAGTTATCAATATGATAACGTTATTTTGTATTATCTAGATTATTACCAGGTTATCACAGTGATTTAAAACCTTTTAAATAATCAGTAAAAATGATTTGCTTAATATAATTCATGTTTCCATTTCATTATGGAATAACACATAAATAAAAGCAGTACAAATCACATTCATTAATTTGTTCTTTCTTTTCCAAGGGTCCACTGTGTGCTAGCACCAGGTCATGCTCTAAGGATGAAAATTATCTAAGTGATGTGGTTTGGCTGGGTCCCCACCCAAATGTCATCTTTAATCATGGTTCCCATGGTCCCTCTGTGGCATAGGAGGAACCCAGTGGGAGGTGATTGGGTCATGGGGGTGGTTTCCCCTGTGCTGTTCTCATGGTGGTGGGTGGGTTCTCATGAGATCTGATAGTTTTATGGGGGGCGTCCTTCTTTACTCGGCTATCATTCTTCTCCTTCCTGCTGTCATGTGAAGAAGGATGTGTTTGCCTCCCATTTCACCATGATTCTGAGGCCTCCCCAGCCCTGCAGAACAGTGAGTCAATTAAACTTCTTTCCTTTATAAATTACTCAGTCTCGGGTATTTCTTCATAACAGCATGAAAATGGACTAATACACTAAGTCGTGGTGTGACCCTGGAGAAGCTCATTTTCTTCCAGGGAAGATGGACAAGTGAGAAACCACAGAAAGTGGAAAGGCAGGCCTGCGAGCTATGGTACCTAATGCAGAGCAAGGGAAGGCAGTCCACTTGTCCTGGAGAGAAGGCTGCCCTGGCTGGAAGGCTGAGCCCTCATTAGGGAAAAGGGCAGAGCAGGAGGTGAGAGAAGGTGGGAAGCAGTGATAACTGCAAGGCACTCAGAGAGGGCATTTACCAGGCTTTAGCTAAACAGGGCTGGACTGTAGAGTGTGAGGGGAAGAGTGAAGAGGGAGTAGGTTGGTTGGTGAGCATTTTGTGCTAAGAATCTTGGAGGATGTGGAAGAAGCAAAAGTCACACTGCTCTGTGCAAAGTCCTGAAGATCCTGTCTCACAGAGGGGCTCGTACTGCTCTCTACTGTGATGGTTGATGAGAAGCAAAGCTGCCCTTGGGTGCTGCTGCTCAGAATCCCAACTGCATGCTCCTTTCTTGCCAAGCTCCCTCTGCTGTAGTCTTTCCTTCTTAACCTCCCTGGGTGTCCTCGTTCCCAGCCCAGGCTTCCTTTTCTTCGCTTTCCATCTGAGTCTCAAGAGGTCAAAGGCTCTGACCTTCTTTGACTGCATTTAGCTACAACTGGCTGCTGCCTGAATTGGTGTTCATTGGTGACTCTCATGGCTTTTCTCCAGTTGAGTTTGCCAACTAGAAAGGACTTCAGAAATTAAACAATTTTAAAACTTTTTCTTTCTTTAACGATCTCAAAGCAGTAGTATGTATTATATGATGACTTATCTCTATTGTTTTGGTTTAACTTACCCCTTTAGAGAAAAAAAAAAACAAAACACTCAAACTTAAATAGTCCAATGAGGGTGATTCCTTGTCATTTATGGAGAGCTTTTTCTTGGTCAAAGCAAAACATTAGCATTCTTAGCTTTTCACTTATTTATACTACAGGAAACCTACAGTTATGCAAAGCCACTGCCAACATAATCACGAGCTGCTGTGTGGAGTCTTAAGTACCTCATGGAAAAATAACTCTGAATTGGAATTCTTCCCAAAAGCCAGCTTCATTAATGCTTCGACAACTGAGAAGGCAAAAAAAAAAAAAAAAAAAAAAAAATCTAGAAAGCAGTTATAAATATGAATGGCTGTTAAACCTTTCAGCAGGGTGCTTTAGTGTAAAAAAAATGTAAGATAATAGCACCAATGCTCTTGAAATAGTACCATGGCTGTGTCATGCCTTTAATTTACCTAGAATTAATTACAGGTTTAAAATGCTTTACAGTTTAATGAACAAACATAACACAGCCTCAAGTATGTTTTATTAACCTGGCTGTGCCTTGTATTTCAAGACAGTCTTTGAGAATGTGGGAGGCAAGCTGTGCATGTGTATGTGTGTCTGCATGTATGTGTGTGTCTGTGCATGTATGTATGTGTCACTACACAGAAGCAATGTGGAGCAAGATGGACATTGGGTTATTGACACAGCCATTCTCAAAACCATACATTTCAATCATATGGCAATTCAGTTTTGGGTGGGCCCCTTCTGAGCCCTTGTCTTTAAAAGAAGTTTCTGCTATTTTTAATTTTGTTCCATTTTTTTTTTTTAACACAGGCTCTTTCATGAGCACTTCCTGAATACATATTCTTTTCTTATAAGGAGGAGCTATGAACCAAGAGCAAGAACTTTGGATATGAGAAGGACTTATAAGGTTATTGGGAGCTTTTCATCCTTACTGAGTGCTGTGGTGTAACTGTTTTTATAGGTGGTAACCTAATCCTCAACGTAATAGTACAAAGAAGTGAAGGCTTTGGGAGATAACTAGCTCATGAGGGTGAAGCCTTCATGAAAAGGATTAGTGCCTTTATATAAGGGACATCATAGAGCTCCCTGGTCTCTTCTACCGTGTTAGGACTTGGTGAGAAGGCACCATCTATGAACCAGGAAATGGGCCCTCACCAGACAGTGAATCTGCCAACACCTTGATTTTGGACTTCTCAGCCTCTGGAACTATAGAAATAGTGTTTGTTGTTTATAAGCCACTCACTTTATAGTACAGGTTGAGGATCTCTTATTCAAAATGCTTAAAGGTGTTTTGGATTTCAGATTTTTTTTAAATTTTAGAATATTTACGTGATACTAATTGAGCATCTAATCCAAAAACCTGAAATTTAAAATGCTCCAATAAGTATTTCCTTTGAGCATCATGTCGATGATCAAAATGTTTGTATTTTGCAGCATTTTGGGTTTCAAAATTTTGGATTAGGGATACTCAACCTATATTTTTCTATAGCAGTCTGAATGAACTAAGACACTGAACAAATAGGACAGTGATGATAAACACCACTTTTCTGAATAAAACCATCCCTTTATTCTAAGAACAGATGAACATAGGTTGAATTTCTTGGAACGCAAATGTCTGTAGCATTTCAAGAGGTGATCATTGTGTTCATATACTGGGCCTTCTAATTCTTTTCATCAGTAATTACTTGGCCATTGTCTCTCATTTATACCCACATGCCAAGTTAGTGGTCCTAGTCTTTTGGCTGCTTTAGATAATTTCAGATCAGCTTGCAATCTTGATTTCAAAATGCCAGGAGAGGGTGGTGATGAGCGTTTGAAGTGGCAATGAGGAGCATGGCAGCCAATGTTAATTGAGATGAAAAATACACCAGACATTCCATAAAAACCTTAACTGTGACCACATTCCAACTCACCCCAAGCCTGTGGAGGGAGATCAGTCATCATTTTCTTTATGCAGGTGAGGAAACCAAGGGTTAGGGTGGCCAAGTCATCACCCAAGGACAAAGACAGCTTCGTGGACAAGCCACAGTCACAGTGCAGGCAGCTGGCTCCAGAGCTTGGCACTTGGCCAGCGTGCTCGTGGGTTTTAGAAGTCTCCTGAAACCAGAGGTCTCCACTCATCTTCAGCCTTTGCCAGGAGATGAATGCTTTCTCTCTAGATTCCTGGATATCCAAGAAGTTACCAATCACATTTATACTCTGTCAGTTTTAAGAATAAAAAGCAATATTTCTTAATCCTTTGGAGAAAATGAAATAGAATATGTTTTTTCAGATTTAAATATTTTATGTGCAAAAGTGATAATGCTTGTTATAAAAGTTTACATATTACAAAATTGTAATAAGTGAAAAATTCCTGGCTTGCTGCTTTTACTAAAATTCACTTGCACATTCTTATCTAACCACACCTCTAAGTCCAATTCCCCTCCCCAGATGTAATAAAGGTTAACAGTTTAGAATGTACCTCTTTCTCTATCTCTATTTCTCCCCACCCCCTTCACCCAACACGTACACAACTACTTGACAGTGTTAAGTGGACAGACCCTGGAATCAAATCTTGATTCTGCCATTAATTAGCAACGTGATTTTGTGCTAGTGATCTCTCCAGGCTTCTGTTTCCTTATATGTCAAGCAGACATAACAGTGTTACCTACATCATGTGTGTGAAGATTACATGAATTATATAAAGCCATTGGAACAGAGATTAGCACATGATAAGCCCTCAATGAGCATACAATCTACATTTCTGTGTATATATGTATGTTAATACACATAAGGATGACAGTATATAAATTTTTTTCTGTTTTGTATTTCTTTTTTTCTTTTTGGAGACAGAGTTTCACTTTATCCCCCAGGCTGGAGTATGGTGGCATGATCTCAGCTCACTTCTACCTCCGCCTCCTGGATTTAAGCGATTCTCATGCCTCAGCCTCCTGCTGTTTTGTATTTTTGACAGAACAATATATTATTTGAGTTATATAAAACTGCTTTTTAAAAACACCAGTTACACAATATTCTATTATATACGTATAACTTGCTGATAGACTTTTAGATGTATCTGTTTTTTACTCTTATAAACAATGCTTTAATAAACTACTAGGTACATAAATCTCTATGTATTTGCCTTAGTATTGCTGTCGGATAAATTTCTAGACATGGAATTGCTGATGAAAATGTATGCACATTTAAAATTTTTGTTGAAACTGCCAAAGTGCCCTCCCCAAAGGCCATACTAATTTGCAATTCAGAACATCAAGATTGGATGTGTCTATTTTCCCATAACCTTGCTAGTGCTAATTATGAGAGCATTTAAAAATCTTTATCAGACTGGCAGGTGAAAAATGTCTTATTGTTATTTTAATTGCATTTCTTTGATTAGTAGTAAGGTTAGGCTTTTTTAATGAATAAAATGACTATTTGTATTCTATGAATTGTCTATTCTTATCTTTTGTCTATTTTTCTACTGGGTGTTTTTTTAATGAATTTTTACAATTCTTATATATTAAGGATTTAATCCCTTATCACTCACATATGCTGTACAGTTCCCTGCATGTTTGTTGGTCTTTTCATATTTTTACCTCATTAGAAACTTACAACTCACACGTAGACAAATCTGCATCTTTTCCTCTCTGGTTTGAAAATTCTCCCCATCTCACATTTATGTAATTCTTCTCCTATATTTTCTTTCAGTAGTTTTTTTTTTTAAAATATGAAATGTATGTCAAGTAACATAGATCTGAGTACTACGGTGGGAGGTAAGAAATTTAACTTTATTTATCCTTAACAAATAGGCAATTTTTGGAGAAGTTGAAGAAAGACAAAAGGAAAAAATTGTATTTGGAAAAACTACAATATGTAGTCACACATTCATTTAGTCAGTTAGTTAACATATATCTCCTAAGTGTTTATCATATTGTGCAAACCATACAGGTGTGTACACTGGCCAGTAGAACTTTCTGTAATGATTGAAATGTTCTACAAGTTGAACATACCAAATCCGAAAATCTGAAATTTGAAATGCTCCAAAATTTGAAACTTTTTGAGCACTGATGTGACTTTCACAGGAAATGCTCATTGAAGCATTCTGTATTTTGAATTTTGGGATTTGGATGATCAATAGGTAAGTAGACACAATGCAAATATTCTCAACTCAAAAAAAGAATCTGAAATCTGAAACACTTGTGGTTACAAGCACTGTGGATAAAGAATACTCAACCTGTATATCTGTGCTGTTAAATGCAGTAGCAACTGGCACATGTGGTATTGAAATATGGCTAGTGTGATCAAGTAAATGATTTTTTATTTTTTAACTTTAAATTTAAGTGACAGAGTTACTTGTGGCTATTGCTACCTTATAGGACAGTACAGGTGTAGATGATTGTGAAAAAAACAGAGAAATGTGTGTATGTGTGTGTGCGCACGTGTGTGTACATGCACATGTGGCTATGATGAGGGCAAAAGAGAATGCATGTGAGAATGCAAAAGGAGTAGCCAGATGCTTTCTGTTGGAAATTATTGTCGAATTTTAGAAAAATTCCCATTTTGTATCTCTTTGTGATTTAGGGATCTGAAAAACAGGACATTTAGACAAATGAGAGCATGAATTTTTGGCCTTTAGATTCCTAGTCAATAGCACTTTCTTTTCAAGGTTGTAAACTGACTGCCTCAATTCTGCATCCCAGCTCTTTTCTGCATATCACACATCTCTTTTTCAGGAAGGCTGTACCAAATCTGCAAACCTAATGACCTACCTCTATATTTGCTTCTCTTTTCTGGGGAAAAAGATGAGCTTTCTTCTGAAATCTCTTTGATCTTTTCTGTAGGGTCCCATTAGTGTTTTAAGAGTTTGGGGACATGGCTGTTAACTCTCTTGATACTGAATAGTTCAGAGAGGCCCCCAAAATGCTCACTGGATGATATTAACATGCAGATATATTTGCACGGTGAAAAGTCTTGTGATTCTAGGCAAGGAATCCTTTCTGTTTCCATTTGCAAAAGAAAATAGGCCTATTTCTCTGTTGCGTAACATTTGTGTAACTTGTCTGACCTAAGACAGTTAGTTAGAATCAGAGCAAGGCCATTCTTGTGGCTCTAGGAGCAGATAGCTGTATGTGGAGGAGGTCATTGTTTTCTGTATGAGAGCAGGATGAGGAAATGCCAGCCTGGGTCCAGGAGCATGAATATGCAGGTGTCTGGAGCCATGGGCAGATTGTCAGATGTATGGTCCCCAGATTTATTACCAAGGTAAAAGGCATACATCATATGTAGAGCCAGCTGGTCACCTGTCAGGTGGGGAGCTGAGACTGAAAGCGGGCTGCTCAACACTGAGGAGATAACAGCTTTACAGAGAATCAGTGGTGGGGTGTCTAAAGGAAAAAAAAAAACCCATCCTGCAAGGTGCACCTGCATGCTTTGTTTGTGGTAAAAACTGGAGGATGAGAAAACAAAAGCAAGTGCTATGGAAGTATTAGACCTTGAGGTTTAGAGAATGTTTGATGTGGCATCTCATGAAACTTTAATCATGAAATTCATTCAAATTCATTGAGATATGTGGGATGATAGGAACTGACAGGCAGCAGAAGCCGTCTTCATTCAGGGTGGTGATTTATGGAGCGGTAGAGAGCCGGATGCCTCTGTCTTCCCCCTCCAGCCTTACTTAACAACTTCATTAATAACCCAGATAAACAAGCCATCTAGTTCATGAATAGCATCTGATATTAGATTGAGAGGTGTTGGGAATAACAAAGAAACCCCGAGCTGACAATGGACCCTCATAAAGAAAAACAGAGAATAGTGACCACAAGTAAATAGGATTCCATTGAGTTCAAAATGATTAAAATTATTCTGATAGTTTCCAAACATATTTGAGGAAAGAATGAAAACCCACTGAGTAATAGCTAGTAATTATTATTATGAGTTCCTATTCTAGACACTTTCATTTTATCCTCACAGCAACCTTATGATTTGGATTGTATTATCCTCTTTTACAAATGCTGCAAACTGAGGATCAGGAAGCATAAGCAATTAACAAAGAACCATTCAGATAGTAAATATTAGAGTTAGGATTTGACGTGCAGGTGTGTTAGGCTTTGCAAGATAGTGCTCTTTCTTCTGTGTTCTTCCTACTCAAAATGTGGTCCACGAACCTGCAGCATCAGCCTCAGCATCACCTGGGAACTTGTTAGAAATGTAGACTCCCAAGCCCCTTCCTCCACCCCACTGAATCAAAAGCTGCATGTTTAGCAGGATTTGCAGATAATTCATATGCATGTGAAAGTCTGAGAGGACCTGGTCTGTACTCAGTGCACGTGGGAATGCAAGATCCTAATATAGACAAGACTCTGTGACCTCCTCTTTCTTGCACCAGGGTCATCATCTGAGTTCACTCTCAGATTTAGTGCTATCTGCATCTTACGAGGGAATCACCAGCCTCACACAACCACAATGGCCCTGCCCATTCAGCAAGTAAAGAGTAATTCAGAATAACCAGAGCAAATAACGCAAACTTTTGCTTCATTCACATCCTGTGTTTACTGTGATCCCAGCTTATACCGCTTATACCACATAGCATTGGAGTTGTTGATTTAATTGCTGTCAGGTTTTCAGAAGGGTCTAAAATCTATTTTTTTTTTTTTTTTGAGACAGAGTCTCGCTTTGTCACTGAGACTGGAGTGCAGTGTCATGATCTCGGCTCGCTGCAACTTCCACCTCCTGGGTTCAAGCAATTCTCGTGCCTCAGCTGAGACTACAGGCATGCACCACCATGCCTGGCTAATTTTTGTATTTTTAGTGGAGACCAAAAGCGACCATGTTTAGTTGAGACTAAAAATGACCATGTTGGCCAAGCTGGTCTTGAACTCCTGACCTCAAGTGATCCGCCCACCTCAGCCTCCCAAAGTGCAAGGATTACAGGTGTGAGCCACTGTGCCCGGCAGGGCCTAAAATCTTAAAGGGTAAAGATTTGTCTGTTAACCCAAATCTTTGTTTCCCTGACACCTAGCACAGAGCCTCACCTGGTCTGGAGAAGATGCTCAACAAATGTTTGTTGAATGACTGTATGAATGAATGAATGAATGGACACTGGGGGTTGTTTTACTCTACTTACGCTACTTCTCATTGATGACTTTCCCTAGACATTTACAAATCAGAGGTTTGCTGAAAACATCTGGAAAGTTCTTTCATTCCTTCCCCACCCTTAAGCATAGGTATATTTTCCTTCTAGGCCCCTGCAGGTGTTCTCTTCTGGCAGAAACCAAAGAGAGGAAATCTACAGTATCCTCTTGACAGTGAATTTAAAAAACAACAGTTGCAAATAAAAAAAATACTTTAACAGATGGAATTTTCATGTTCTCATTTCTACTGCATATTGTAATTTGTGGTGGAAGGCTAAGGTCAGGACAGACTTATTCAGTCATTCAACAAATATTTATAAAGCCCTGATATGCAGCAAATGTTAGAGATAGGCAGACAATCAGACACACATCTTACCCACCCTTGTGGAGCAGAGAGACTGACAAGGGAGATAAGAAGTAAATTGGGATAATGAATTCAAAGCAGTTCATGAAGCTCAACAAACATTTATTGAGTTATAGCTCTCAGCCATGCACTGTGCTAGCTGCTGGGTGGGAAAGATACTTCAGATGAATCCCTTGCCTAACGCAGATCGCAATGCAGTGAGACCAACACATGAACAGATCCTCTCTCTGCTGTGGCAAGGGCAGAGATAGGAGTGTCCAGGATGCTAAAAGAGCACACGGTGTGGGGGAGGGCACTGAATGGGGTGAGTGGCCAAAGAGAGGTGAGTCTTGGAAGAGTTCTTAGAGGACATTAGCCTGTGCTGAGTCTTAAGGCATAATAGGACGTGGAGGAGTGAACATTAAAGTCAAAGTTTCCTTGACTGAAGGATCAAAATAGTTAAATGCCACAGTGCTGAAGGACTATGGGGATTCTAGGGAGGGAGAAGTCGTATGTCTCAGAGACAGGAGGACAGGGACCACATGAAGGCTAAAACAGTTTGTGGTTTTGATTTGCATTTCTCTAATGACCAGTGATGATGAGCTTTTTTTCACGTTTTTTGGCCGCATAAATGTCTTCTTTTGAGAAGTGTCTGTTCACATCCTTTACCCATTTTTGATGGGGTTATTTTTTTCTTGTAATTTTGTTTAAGTTCCTTGTAGATTCTGGATATTAGCCCTTTGTCAGATGAATAGATTGCAAAATTTTTCTTCCATTCTGTAGGTTGCCTGTTCCCTTTTCGCTCTGATGATAGTGTTTTTTTTTTTTTTTTTTTCTGTGCAGAAGCTCTTTAGTGTAATTAGATCCCATTTGTCAATTTTGGCTTTTGTTACCATTGCTTTTGGTGTTTTAGTCATGAGGTCTTTGCCCATGCCTGTGTGCTGAATGGTGTTGCCTAGGTTTTCTTCTATGGTTTTTATGGCTTTAGGTCTTAAGTTTAAGTCTTTAATCCATCTTGAGTTAATTTTTGTATAAGGTGTAAGGAAGGGGTCCAGTTTCAGTTTTCTCATGCTAGTTAGAATGGTGATCATTAAAAAGTCAGGAAACAACAGATGCTGGAGAGGATGTGGAGAAATAGGAATGCTTTTACACTGTTGGTGGGAGTGTAAATTACTTCAACCATTGTGGAAGACAGTGTGGTGATTCCTCAAGAATCTAGAACCAGAAATACCATTTGACCCAGCAATCCCATTACTGGGTATATACCCAAAGGATTATAAATCATTCCACTATAAAGACACATGCACACGTATGTTTACTGCGGTACTATTCACAATAGCAAAGACTTGGAACCAACCCAAATGCCCATCAATGATAGACTGGATAAAGAAAATGTGGCACATATATACCATGGAATACTATGCAGCCATAAAAAAGCTTTGTCCTTTGCAGGGACATGGATGAAGCTGGAAACCATCATTCTCAGCAGACTAACACAGGAACAGAAAACCAAACACTGCATGTTCTTGCTCATAAGTGGGAGTTGAACTATGAGAACAAATGGACACAGGCAGGGGAACATCACATACTGGGGCTTGTCAGTGGGTGAAGGGCTAGGGGAGGGATAGCATTAGGAGAAATGCCTAATGTAGATGACGGGTTGATAGGTGCAGCAAAAGACCATGGCATGTGTATACCTATGTAACAAACCTGCACGTTCTGCACATGTATCCCAGAACTTAAAGTATAATAAAAAAAAAAAAAAGAAAAAATAGAGTTTGTGGCACTGAGATGGAGAAAGGTCATTCTATACTATGGAAAGAGTCTGCATAGATGTACAAGTGGGTCCCTTTCTCTTTCATTCTCATTCTTTCTCAACTCTTTAGCATTTGAAGTTTTTAGTAAATTAAAAATCATATTATTAAAAATGGCAATTTTAAAAGTTTTTAAATGAAAAATATTTAAATACAAATATAAATTTAACAGAAACATAACAATTTTGAACACAAAAGATAATCATAGGATTTATTATATGCATCAATTTGTTCACTAAAGTTGGTGTAGTTCAGTCAGTGGACAAACAATTAAATGCCTATGATCATCATCTTCACTTTGAATACTGTTAGTATATCTCTGTAACTCATTATATGTATAACCTTTGATGATGGCTTCGGAAGTCTTCATTTAAAAGCCCCTTGAGAATGGGAAGGTGGGCCAAATGGTTCTTCTGGCCTAGCTACATGCTACAGTGGAGTTTTTTTTTTTTTTTTTTTTAAGTTAAGAAGATAACTGCTGAGAATGTTATGGGTGTGCTTTGTGTTTGGCCTGGGACGACCCAGTTCTAGCTCACACATTTCGCCACTGCCTGTTCCCTGAATGTTCTATCATGTTAGGTAGGCTTCCAGAAGGGACAGAGTTTAATCTACACAGTCTGCAATTACTTCAGAGCCCTTGGAGGACAGTAAAAAGCCTTCCATGGCCCCATCCCTTGGCTAAGATGTGGGATTTGCCTGCATCGCAAATCAGTGATGAACGACCAAGAAAAGCTTCTTGATGCTTTTTAAAGATGTTGATGGAGAGACTTTGATTGGAAATTCCAAGGTGCTTTAGAACAGAGAAACTCCCCAATGAAAGGATGTTAATCTGGAGCACCAGTGCCCTTGTTTCTTTCCTCTCCTTGTCTTCCATTCCTCCACAGGCTAGAAATGTGATCTCAAGACTTTTCTTAGTTTTAATTTTTGCTATGTTTAAAAATTAGAATTCTTCCACACTCTGGAGTCCTCCTCTTTGGTATTCCAGATGTAAATTATGAGTAACATGGAGAGTTATTCAAAACTCAGAGGTTTCGTATGACTAACAACTGCCCATGATATGAGTGGGGTCAGAACCTGCTGTGACCACTCCTCGCTGTGTCTCCCTAAATCATGCCAAGTCCTTTATGGGAGGATTTTAAGGGAAGCCAAAGGTTATGTTCTCTGCTTTCTTTTGTAAATATGTCACAGTATGTTTGACCTGGAGACTGGTTCCCCTCACAACTGGTGGTAGAGTCAGATCTGTGGTCTTTATTAAGATTTAAATCACTTAAAAGCCTATTTCTCTTCCCCTTACCCCAGACATAAAGAAGACTTACTGTATCAAAAAATGATCTCTTTTTAAAGCAAAAACATTGTTGACATATGAAAGTGTAATTCTTTCGGGTACAAAACCTATACCACATAATGATTTTTTTTAAAGTAAGCTCAAAGGGGATTTTTTTTTCTATATTACAAAGACTCCCTACTGTGGCATTTTTCATATTCAGTTCAAATGATATGGGGACATGTTAGTTGATTTAGTTGATTTACAGGGGATATGTTAGTTGATTTACTTACATAAAATCAAGTGTAGTTGTCTTGGTAATAGTAATGGTAGCAGCAGTGGGAGTAGTGCCATTATACCATAGAGTAGAATATGGATAATTTTCATGTCATTACTATATAAAACCCATAATTCTTAGGACAAAATCCATTTAAATATAGATTTAATGGCAGAAACTTGAGCAAATTTCCAAAGTTGGGTCTCATATTACCTAGCTTTCATGATTTAGACATATTTACTATGAAGTAACATCATAAATACTTAAACAACTGTCAAGATGAATAAAATATGCTTTATGATCCAGAATGTCTCCTTTTGTGGCTAGATTTGGTAGCTACTCATCCCTCAACTTCATTAATCCATAAAACATTTCCTAGTCAATTATGCAAAATAAGAATATGCAATATTTTGTTTTTAGTGTAATTTTTAAAGCAAAATTGCATACATGTATTTGTGCTTGTTTGGACATGGGAAAGAGAATGATGATTTTCATTCCCTGAGATGGCATAGTAAAGTGATAAATAGCAAATGCCCTTATTGTTAGTGTACTCTCCTTTGTTTTAAAAACACTCTATGCTTATCATGAGTAGGGTATTCAATTTCTTGAAGTTTATGCATTGAAATTCAGGTGGCATCATTAACAACTATGTATTCTTATATAAACCAGTTAACCCCTTAAGCCTCAGTTTCTTCATCTGTAGAATAGGGATAATATGTAACTATTTCTATTGTATGACGATATGGTTTTGCTGTGTCCCCACCCAAATCTCACCTTGAATTGTAATAATCCCTATGCGTCAAGTGGGGCACCTGGTGGAGATAAATGAATCAAGGGGGTAGATTCCCCCATACTGTTCTCATGGTAGTGAATAAGTCTCATGAGATCTGATGGTTTTATAAATGGGAATTCCCCTACACAAACTCTCTTGCCTGCCACTGCATAAGATGTGACTTTCTTCTCCTTTGCCTTCTGCCACGATTGTGAGGCCTCTCCAGCCACATGGAACTGAGTCCATTAAGCCTCTTTTTCTTTATAAATTATCCAGTCTTGGTTATGTCTTTATTAGCAGTATGAGAACTGACTAATACAGATGACAAATAAATGCATAAAATGAATTACAAATATAATACATTTATGTATTCTATACTAGACACTGGGTTATCTACTAGAAGACTTAACAAAGAAGAAATCTTAGTATCTGTGTTCAAAGAGATAATAATTTTGGTTGAGGGGAGCAACCCAAGAAAGACATGTACAAAGCAAATTATAAAATAAATTAGACCATGTTTAGACCTCTTAGTAGAGGATTACAAACAGTGACCGAGATCCCAAAGGTGGGAGTAATTCATTCTGATTGGGAAAAGGTAATGAGGGGAATCGATGGGGTATCAGGGAGAACTTCACTTAAATAATAACATTTGAGAATGCTCTTAAAGAATAGACAGAATTTCAGCAAGTGGAGAAGAAAGAATATCTGAGGAAGGGCAGATAGCATCAGAAAAGGCACAGTGGCATGGGACATGATATGGTTTGGCTGTGTCCCCACCCAACTCAACTTAAATTGTATCTCCCAGAATTCCCACGTGTTGGGAAGGATCCAAGGGGAGGTCATTGAATCATGTGGGCCAGTCTTTTCCATGCTATTCTCATGATAGTGAATAAGTTTCATGGGATCCGATCAGTTTATCAGGGATTTCTGCTTTTGCTTCTTCCTCATTTTATCTTGCTGCCACCGTGTAAGAAGTGCCTTTTGCCTCCTGCCATGGTTCTGAGGCCTCCCCAGCCATGTGGAACTGTAAGTCCAATTAAACCTCTTTTTCTTCCCAGCCTTGGTTATGTCTTTATCAGTCATGTGAAAATGGACTAATACAGTAAATTGGTACCAGTAGAGTGGGGCATTGCTGAAAAGATACCCAAAAATGTGGAAGTGACTTTGGAACTGGGTAACAGGCAGAGGTTGGAACAGTTGGAGGGCTCAGAGGAAGACAGGAAAATGTGGGAAAATTTGGAACTTCCTAGAGACTTGTTAAATGGCTTTGCTCGAGATGCTGATAGCGATATGGACAATAAGGTCCAGGCTGAGGTGGTCTCAGATGGAGATCAGGAACTTTTGGGGAACTGGAGTAAGGTGGCTCTTGTTATGTTTTAGCAAAGAGACTGGTGGCATTTTGCCCCTGCCCTAGAGATTTGTGAAAATTTGAACTTGAGAAAGATGACTTAGGGTATCTGGTGGAAGAAATTTCTAAGCAGCAAGGCATTCAAGAGGTGACTTGGGTGCTGTTAAAGATATTCAGTTTTAAAAGGGAAGCAGAGCATAAAAGTTTGGAAAATTTGCAGCCTAACTAAGCAATAGAAAAGAAAAATCCATTTTCTGGGGGAGAAATTCAATAAAGCTGCAGAAATTTGCACAAGTAAAAAGGAACCTAATGTTAATCTCCAAGATCATGGGAAAAATGTCTCTAGGCCATGTCAGAGACCTTCATGGAAGCCCCTCCCATCACAGGCCCAGAGGCCCTGGAGGAAAAAGGGTTTCTGTGGTTTGGGCCCTGGGTCCCTGTGCTGTGTGCAGCCTATGGACTTGGTGCCCTATGTCCCAGCTGCTCTAGCTGTGGCTCAAAGGGACCAACATACAGCATGGGCTGTGGCTTCAGAGGGTGGAAGCCCCAAGCCTTGGCAGCTTCCATGTGGTGTTGAGCTTGCAGGTGCACAGAAGTCAAGAATTGAAGTTTGGGAACCTCCACCTAGATTTTAGAAGATGTATGGAAACGTCTAGATGCCCAGGCAAAAGTTTTCTGCAAGGGTGGGGCCCTCATGGAGAACCTCTGCTAGGGCAGTGCAGAAGGGAAATGTGGGGTCATAGCCCCCACACAGAGTCCCTACTGGGGCACTGCCTAGTGGAGCTGTGAGAAGAGGGCCACCATCCTCCAGACCCCAGAATGGTAGATCCACTGACAGCTTGCACTGTGTGCCTGGAAAAGCCAGAGACACTCAACACCAGCCTGTGAAAGCAGCCAGGAGGGAGGTTTTACCCTGCAAAGCCACAGGGGCAGAGCTGCCCAAGATCATGGGAACCCACCTCTTGCATCAGAATGAGCTGAATGTGAGAACTGGAGTCAAAGGAGATCATTTTGGAGCTTTAAAATGTGACTGCCCCGCTGGATTTCAGACTCGCATGGGCCCTGTAACCCCTTTGTTTTGGCCAATTTCTCCCATTTGGAATGCCTGTACTTACCAAATACCTGTATCTCCATTGTATCTAGGAATTAACTAGCTTGCTTTTGGTTTTACAGGCTCATAGGCAAATGGACTTGCCTTATCTCAGATGAGACTTTGGACTCTGGACTTTTGGGTTAGTGCTGAAAAGAGTTAAGATTTGGGGGGCTGTTGGGAAGGCATGATTGGTTTTGAGATGTGAGGACATGAGATTTGGAGGGGCCAGGGTTTGGCAAATTATATGGATTGGCTGTGTCCCCACCTAAATCTCAACTTGAATTATGTCTCCCAGAATTCTCATGTGTTGTGGGAGAGACCCAAGGGGAGGTAATTGAATCACGCGGGCTGGTCTTTCTCATGCTATGCTTGTGATAGTGAATAAGTACCACGAGACCTGATCGGTTTATCAGGGGTTTCCGCTTTTGCTTCTTCCTCATTTTTTTCTTTCTTTTTTTTTTTTTTTTTGCTGCCACCATGTAAGAAATGCCTTTTGCCTCCCACTGTGATTCTGAGGCCTCCCCAGCCATGCAGAACTGTAAGTCCAATTAAACCAGCCTTGAATATGTCTTTATCTTTCTTCGCAGCCTTGAATATTTCTTCCCAGCCTTGAATATGTCTTTATCAGCAGTGTGAAAATGGACTAATACAGGACATGAATGTGCAGTGTTTTCTGGGAAAAATGAACATTCCAGCATGGTAGGGGTAAGCAGGAAAAGTCAGTTGTAGGCAAGTGATGGCAGACTTTGAGAGCAAAGCTAAGAGTTTTTGCTTTATTGTGTGAGCAATGGTGAACCATTAAATGTGTTTTATTGTGGAAGTGACACATTAGATCCAAGTTTTAAAATGATATATTAAAATGGTACTGTTTTGTGGTGTGGTGAATGAAGGTGAGGTGGCTGGTTGGTTGGTGGTTGTTTAATTAGAACAGTAATTGGCAAACTTTTTCTGTAAGGACCAGAAAATAATTATTTTTGGCTTTGAGGGTCATATGGTCTTTGTTGCAACTACTCAGTACTGCATTGTGGCACAAAAGCAGCCATAGACAATATATTAATGTATGAGTGCTGCTGTTTCAATAAAACTTTATTTACAAAAACAGGCAACTAGCTAAATGTGGCCCTTGGGCCATAGTTTGTCCAGTTCTGTACGTAATAGACCAGATGAAAGAGGATGAAGACCTGCACTTGGGTAGTGGCAGATAATGAAAACAGAAGAAACAAATTTGAGAGAGACTATGGACATAGTAGTTTTGGATTCATATTTAGCATTTGGTGAGAGCATGAAGTTTAAGGGCACTGGACAAGTATCAAAACTTTTTGATATCAGGGTGGATATTGGAAACTAAATGAAGATTGAAATAGTAAAAAGTTTTTGACTGAGAAAAGCATATTTCAACAGATAATTTGGTTTGGGCATACAAAGATTTAAATGAAATAAAATATATTCTAACACATAATTTGGTATAGGCATGCTAAATGAACAAGTATTATAGCCTATAAAGGCAGAAATCATAAAGGCATAAAGGAAAGATTGTTAGATTTAACTACATGAACTAGAAAACCATAAAGAAAATTATTGGATTAAATCCAATGACATTTCTAATGGTAGACTATTTTTTGCCAAAAAAGGCAATTTCTGACCAGGTGCAGTGGCTCACATCTGTAATCCCAGCACTTTGGAAAGCCAAGGCAGGAGGATTGCTTGAGTCCAGGAGTTCGAGACCAGCCTGGGCAACATAGTGAGACTCCATCTCTACAAAAAATGTAAGTTAAAAAATGCAATTTCATATGGTATAATGTATACATGGTAAAGAACAAAGAAAAAGGAATGTTTAGAACAAATATGAGAGGGTGGAATAATGCTTTTTATATATAAAGGACTCTTTAAAACCAATGAGAAAAAGACAAACTTTCCAGAAGAAAACTGGACAAAACATATGAATGGGCAATTCACAAATATTTCTGATTTAAATATTTGAGAAAATGCTCAACCTCGGTGATAAATAAATACACATATAGTGATAATATTGTACAGGTTTTCACCTGCAGTGCAGACATTTTTAAAGACACTGGGAAATTCTGATCATTTTAAGTGTCCAAAGGAAATAAGAGCTCAACAATTTTTGGTAAGCTTGTAAAGTGATATGACCATTATGGATGACTATTTGCTAAAAATGTGCATAGCTTTTGACCAAATGATTCTATTTCTAGCAACTTGCCCTAAGGATACAATCTAAAATGTATGTGGTACCTTATGTATGAGGTTGTTCATTATAGAGTTATTTATAAGAGCCAAATGTTAGATAAGACTAACAACTTACAATAGTAAGATTAAATATCTAACAGTGCCCAGATATCTGATTGAACATTATTCTGTGTGGGCTTCTGTGAGGGATTTTTTAAAATGTGAGATTAATGTTTAAATTCATGGACTACTCTTCATAATGAGGATTGGCCTCATCCAATCAGTGGAAAGCCTAAAAAGAACAAAGACTGACCTCTCCAGAGCAAGAGAGAATTCTGCCAATAGATGCCCTTTGGACTTGAACTGAAATGTCAGCCCTTTCCTAGTCTCCAGCCTGCAGCCCCACCCTACAGATTTTGGATTTGCTGGCCTCTATAATTGCATGAGCCAATTCCTTAAAATAAATCTGTCTATATATATTTATATACACCCTACTGGTTCTGTTTCTCTAGAGAACACTGACTAATGCAATATGAAATCTCACATTTTAGAGTGTATATAAAATTGAGAGGGCTTATTCTTATTTAGATATGAATTATGGTCATATGCAATATCAAGACCAGCTATTGGATTCAGAGTTCCTAAAAAGAGATTGGACTCCACTCTTGGATTCATCCTCTGTTTTTGTCAACTCACTGCTTCTTGGGTTTTGTTCAACCTTACTGCTTCTTACACGGCCTCAATCAAGCGGTGTTTTGGATGTAACAGAGTTAAGGTGCACTGACTGTGCGCTATGCTCTTGCAGCTGCCTGAGATGATTGTGTCTTTTGGCTTCTTGCTTCGCTTTATTGCTTCAGGAACCAGGGAGAATAAGGCACATGTTATCTTGTCATGTTTTGTACACGGCTGTCTGAACTCCTTAACACCTAGATGCACATTACCAGATTCCAAGGTTTGCAGCCACTTGAGCTGAATTATTCTTAAATGAAAATTGTAAAAATCATAATAACTTTCCAGGCCCTGCAAAAGCTGATGTGTGCTGCATAAAAACCAAACCTAGACCCATCTTCACTGATGCTGCCTTTATTATAATAATAATAATGATATTCATAGTTGACGGTGGCTTCATTTACTGCTTCATTTACTTTTATAAATATTATCTCACTTGATCCTCAAAAATATTAGATAGAGAGGAGATTCTTATTCTAATTTTATATACATCTATATGGAAATAAAAGCCCTGAGAAGTTAGATGTATAAGAACACATACCTAATGGCAGTTGGGGGCGCTGGGATCCCCATTCTCATTTTCTGGTTCTAAATTCCATCCCCATTCCTCTTTCCTCTTAGCCTTTTTTCTTTCAGTTCCATAATTCAACAATATTCATTTATGAAATTCTACGCCCAAGTATTGTTCTAGGTCTTAGGATATGTCAGGCAATAAGACAGATTTCTTCGTGAACCATTTCTGTGGACTGACTTCATGAAGCTTAGAGTCCAAGAAGGAAGATAGGCATAAAAAATACAAATCATTTCAACTGTGAGACCTGCTATTGAGGATAAACATAAGAGGCCTTTAAAGTGTATAAGTGAAATCGTTTACTCAGCCTTGCCTTAGAATAAAATGTTTCACATAAACAAATATTCCGGATAACTCTTGCCACTTCAAATGCAACATTTCCATTTTGGATGGAAATCCATCGAAAATACATTAGAAGATTCTTTGCTTTATAAGGGGCATGTGTGAGAGAGATACATTATATTTTTCTTGAACTCTGAGTCATTCTGCTGCATTCAGCATTGGTCTATGTTTTAATACTGTAGGGAGTTCATATATCGGTCAGTCTCTTAGCAGGAAACAAATGACACACTTAAGTAGGGGAATAGGGGAGAATTAAAGAAAGAGAATCTTTACAAAGGTGTAGGCAAGGCTGAAGGGACAAGAGTGGGAGCAGTTACAAGAACCCAGATTGCATAGCTGTAGGAAAAGGCTGCCCCGTAGGAGCTATAACCCTCAGCTGACCTGTGGGAATGCAGCAGGAGGGAGTTGGGGGTGACAAATGTCCATGCCATTCTCCTGCCCTCTGATTTGCTGTGTCCAACCAGGAGTGAGAAGGTCAGGGGCATATTGAAGGCATCCATACAGCACCCTCTGGGGTAGACAGCAGGGTGAGAAGGATGGAGAGGAGGTCTGGATTGGCAAATGAAAGATGTATAGTGTAGCTTCTCCTGATCTTTGTTACCAGGTCTGCTTCTAACAGCCTTTTCTGCCACTATTTTTAACTCCAACAGCCTCATGAATGGTCTGCTTGCTTGCATGCACTGTTGCCCCTTATAACACAACCCTTTTTTTTCCCTCAGCAGCCAAGGTTATTTTAGAAAAATGCCATAAATCAAGTAATATGCACCCCCCATGCTTACAACTGGCCAATTGCTTCCCATTACCCTTAGATTAAAATCTAAACTCTTCCATAACCTATAAAGCCCTGTTTGAGCAGCCCTCTCCCCTTTTTTAGCTTCATCAGGTGCCTGCATCTGGCCTTCCTGTTGCTGTCTATGCCAAGCTTGTTCTCATTTCAGGAAGTTGTCACGTTCTGTTTCCTGTGTCTGAAATCCTCCTGATGACCTTACAAATGGTGATGGCTTGTTCTCCTCTTTCTTCTCTTCCTCCCCCTCCTCTCCCTCCTCCCCCTTCTCTCCCTCCTCCCCCTTCTCTCCCTCCTCCCCCTTCTCTCCCTCCTCCCCCTTCTCCCCTTCTTTTTGTTTTCTTCCTCTTCCTCTCCCTTTTCCTCACTTTCCTTCCATCTCCCTCTTTCTCTCTTCCTCCTCCTCTTTCTCCTCCTTCATCATCATCATTATTATTAAAGCAATTCACTTTTTGGAGATATAACATTATACACTAAATGGCCCCGTATTTTAACTATACAGCCTGATGAATGTTCACATACATATATACCCATAAAACCACCACTCAGATCAAGCAGAAAGCATTTCCAACCCTCAGAAGGCTCTCTTGTGCTCCTGCCAGTCAATATCTGCCCCCTCCCCAAAAGGTATTTTGAACTCTATTACCATAGATCATTTGTTCCTGTTTCTGAAGTTCATCTAAGTGCAGTCCTACAATTTGTATCCCTTTTTGTGTAGTTTCTGCTGTTTAATATAATGACTATGAGAGCTATCCACGTTGTTTCTTATAACAGTAGTTGTTTGTTTTGCTATGTAATATTCCATTGTGTGTACATACCAGAGTTTATCCATTCCATTGCTAAGGACATTTGGTTTCTAGTTTTGGTCTTTATGAATAACACTGCTATGGGGAATTTTTGGTTATACACGAAGAGTGGAATTATTGGGCTGTAAGATAAGGATATGTTTATAGTAGGTGATATTTCTAAACAGTTTTTCAAAAAGGGTTGTGCCAATTTACCATCCCACTAGCAGTATGTGAGAGCTCCCATTTTCTTACATCCTTGTCAGCACTTGGTACTGACTATTTAATTGTAACCATTCTGGTGGATGTGTAGAGGTATCTCATTATGGTTTTAATTTGCATTTTGTTGCTAACAAGGTTGAGCATCTTTTCATATGCATGGTGGCTGATTGCCTCTTATATAAAGTACCAATCAAATCTTTCCGCCATTTTTTAGAAAAAATGATTGCCTCACTTTTTCCTATTGATTTATAGAAGTTCTTGATATATTTTGAGTATGCATTCCTTGTTAGACACGTTTTCTAAATATGTTCTCCCAGTCTATCTGAGAAAGCTTGCCTTTTCACTCTCTTAATAGTGTTTTTGATAAATGGAAGGTCTGAAGTCAAATTTGACAAACATTTCTTCTATGGTCGATGTGTTCTGTGACCTGTTTCAGAAATCTTTGAACATTCACTTATTATAACCTCCCCAGAGAGATGTGCACTGAGCTCCTCGTATGTTTCACCCTCCTGGCCAACCACTGACCTCTCTGGGCCTGGAGCATCAGTGAAGTCCAGCAATGCTCCTGGGGGTTGTCCAGTAGCAGTGGCCTTGAGTTCAGACTGATGTTCAAATTCACAAGCCCCAATCGACTTTACTGGCATCAAGGACAGGCAACAACATGGTATGATACGGTGGTCACAAGAGACAAAGCTTAGCAGGTAGAGAGCATCTCAGCTACAGAAAGCCATAAGCTTTGGGGTCCCTTCAGATTTATAAGTAGCTAGTCACATATCCTCTGAGGTGGATTCTGGGGGAGCTCTTCCCAGATCTTCCACAGCAAAACCAAGGCACCTGTTGCCTCCCTTCCCCCATCTTCCCCAGGCATGTTGGCTGCTGATGGCTTACAGCTGACTGTCTTTCAGGAATCATCCTCAATATGGGAAATCTCTGAAGGACCATCCCGCTCACTCTCCCAGGTCAGCTGAGGCCTCTTTTGCAAATGAGTCAAAATGCACTTTCTCCGTCTATCGAATCTCCTTACCTTTGCTCCTTCAGGATTGTGGATCCTGGGAGCCCTCTTCCAGAAACTTCCTGCATGCAAATCTCCCTCTCAGAGGCAGCTTCCCTGGACCCCCTCAGGGACTCCCAGGGGTCTGACTTGCATGGCGGGGATGGTGGGGAGGGTTTTCTGCTGCAGCTGTTGCTCATCCATACTGGCTCCTCAGTTCTCAATAAAGTCTCAATAATGAGGTTCAGGTCCTTGGAAGGGCACACAGTGTTCAGCTGGATTTTCATTCATTCTGGAACCAGTACAGGCATTCTCCAAATTCTTTGCTATTCCCTGAAGCAATGTTGACCAAGGGTCAAATCCTCAAGGATCTCTGAGGCTAGAAGACAACCACAGAACCAGCCATTAATCTTATTGTTCCAAAGTGTGTGTTTGTATATATCTGTGTGTACACACACATATGCCTGTGTATATACACACATAAATATATACATGTGTACATATGCATGTACAGATGTGTGTGTGTACTCAGTCAGCAAATTGTTAAATAAAATATATTCTGCCTTCATACCTTGATAAAATAGGAAGGCCAGGTTCCCGTTCAGAAATTTTAGATTCTTTGGACTTTTGTGCCAGAGCATGGTAGCATGAGGAGAACATGCCAGAACATGGCAGCCCCTGTGCCTGACCCATGACCATAGCCCACCCTAATTTTGCTCCCATTCCCAAATCCACTCAACTTTACTGTCCCTAAATCCCCAAATCCACTCAACTTTACTGTCACTGGCCCTCTTCAGCATGCGCCTCTTCTATTCTGGTGTTTCTTCATCATTCTTACAACTCTGGAGTTGTCTTGTTTCTTATTATTTTTTGGTTGTTTATTATCAATCACCCCTACTGAAATTGATGTTAGGAGGGCAAAGTTCTCACGTCTCTTGCTCACCATTCTATCCCTAGTGGCTGGCACATGAAGGATGAAACAGAGGCCCAGGCTTGTTAAAAATACTCATTAAATAACTGCTACAGACATTGGAAACAAGGGCCTGAGGGGAAATCATAGTTTAGGGGAGCAATGGGCTCTTTCTGCTTGCTTCGTGGTTTTTGCTCCAGAGGCTTGGGATGGTAGGGTGACCAACCCACCCTGGAATTTCCTGGTTTTAACACTAGAATCCTGCATGCTTACAAACCCTCATTCCCAGGCAAATGGGGACCCCTGATTGGTCACCTCACTCAGCCAAATATGGTCAGGAAGCTGGCTAATAAAGAGATAAATTTTTCTGATAGTTGAAGGGCCAGCTCTGTCTTCTTAGCAGCTACTTACAATAATTAAGAAAATGTAACGAAAAAGTATTTCTCAGAATTTAGTGAGGCCAAAAGATTTATGCTTTATTCTCAACATATCAGAATCGGATTAAGCATCATGAGATGACAGCCATTTTCAAAAGTATGTCACACTGAGGTTAAAAAGTGAGTCTTGGTAAATACAAAGTAATTGGATGGCATCTTATTTTCAGCAGCTTCCCCTTCATTACAGTCTAGACGAGGCATGGTTTACCGTTCTTTCTCTGTTCATTTGGAGATTTTATGAGAATGTGTAAGTCGTTGACATTTTGGGCACCACTAATGATGAAAACTTATTATCCATTATGCCAGATTGAAGGGAACAGAAATTACAGAGTCTGAGGAAGGTCTGGCAACAGCAGCGCAGCCGCAAATTCCAGTGAAAAAAGCAGAGCTCCAGGAAGCCTGAATAGAAAGACTGTGTGAGGAGAGTGCTGCAGTCCAAACGACTTCCTGCCTGATCAGAATGCTTGGCTGCTGGGACACCGTCCTAGCGAGGGTATCAGTTATGATGGCTTCCTTCTGAGGGTTACAGAAACCTGGCCATTGGTTGCTAAACTTAGTGAGGGGTTTAATTTTTCTCACATAAAGTGAAGTTTTGGAAGGTAGCCAGTCCTAGGCTGTGACTCCACTATGACATCAGGTCTCATTGGCTAGGACTGTGTCACATGGCCACCTAGACATTTCACTGGGTAGGACTGTGTCACATGGCCACATAGACATCTCATTGGCTATGACTGTGTACATGGCCATATAGACATCTTATTGGCTAGGATTGTGTCATATGACTATCTAGGGTTGCAAGGGGGATTGGGAACATCACTGCCTTCTAGCCCTCCCTACCTTGAATCAGGGTTCTGCTGATGAGGAAAGGTAGAAATAGGGAGCAACTGGCAGTTTTTGGCACAAGATGAAACCTACCGGCCTCCTGCCAGAAGATAGGTTAGAAATCTATGTCTAATTAGGGCATCTGCTTGGATGGAGGGCATGTACACAGTCTAAGCTCCAGGCGACGTGTTTCACAGAGTCCATTGGTGAGATGAAATGCCAACTGAATAGGAATTAGCAGGAGGAAGAATTCATGGGACATCGAAATGATAAAGAAAATGTCATTTAAGTGCAATGTAAGGGGAAAATAATTTAAATTTTACTTAGAAAAAATGAGTTACAAATAGTTTATAATTAATCTAGCACATAGTTCATGCTGTAGCTAAAATTGTGCCTAGCACTGTGCTGTTGATTTGAGAGGTAATGATAATCCCTTATTTCTAGGACTAATAAATGAAAAGTTAAATGGTAGTCAACTGAATAACTTCCCTCAGGCATCAGAAAAGGGGAGTTCATTCTGGTCTGGAGTAGTCAGGAAAGGCTTCATGGAGGAAGTGAGGCATGCCTGGATACTTGGATGAGGGGTTGGATTTGGCAGTTAGAGAAGATAGTGCAGGAGTCACACAGTCAACATAGTCTTAGGCCTGGGGTAACCAGTGAGCTATGATGGTTAATTTTATGTGTCAACTTGTCTGGTTTAAGGGATACCCAGATAGCTGGTAAAACTTTATTTGTTGGTGTGTCTGTGAGGGTGTTTCCAGAAGAGATTAGCATTTGAATCAGTAGACTGAATAAAGAAGATCTGCCTTCACCAATATGGGCAGGCACCACCCAATCTGTTGATGGCCTGAAAAGAACAAAAAGGCAGAGGAAAGACAAATTCACTTTGTTTTCTGGAGCTCAGACATCCATTGTCTCCTGCCTTCACACGTCAGAATTTCAGGTTCTTAGGCCTTTGGACTCTGGAACTTATACCATTGGCTCCTCTGATTTTCAGGCCTTCAGACTCAGACCGAATTACACCCAGGTTTCCTGGTTTCCTGTTTGTGGAAGGCATGGGATGGAACTTCTCAGCCTGCATAATCACTTGTGCCAGTTCTCGTAATAAGTCCCCACTCTGTCTGTCTATCTATTTATCTGTCTATCTATCTATCTATCTATCTATCTATCTATCTGTCTGTCTATCTATCCACCCATCCATCCATCCTATTGGTTCTGTTTCTCTGGAGAACCCTGATTACTACACCAGCTTAAATGCAAGGTGTTCAAAGACTGCTAGTTGCATAAATATTACTATTGTCTCATTGTTTCTTGATAAGAAAACCTCTGTTTCACTGGGTATAGTAACATATTCACTTAGAAAACTCCATTTCTCATCTTCTTTTGAAGCAAAAAAATGGCTGATGAGGTAAGTTTTGGGTGGGCTGGGACTCCCAGGATAGATCTTTGAAAAGGCTTAATGTAGTTGTAAAAAAGCATTTTTTTTTTTTTGCCTTTTCCTCTTTTCTGCTGCCTAAAACATTGATTTGATGGCTATATCTGCAGTGACTATTTTATGAGGTGGAGTAATCTTGACAATGGGAACTACAAGATAAAAATTACAGAGCAAAAATGTACACAGTGCCTGGATCTCTGCTGACCACGGAGCCATCATACCAATTCTGGACTTCTCTTATGAAAGTGAAAAAATACAATTTTATGTGAAGGCACTGATCTATGACAGCCCTGTAGTATGCAGGAGATATGTGTTGGAGCAAAGATGCCCATGAGAAGGGTCCTGTATTAGGTGTAATGGTCAGATCTGCATTCCCTCGCTGTTGTTATTCACTGGCTAGTGGCCTACCAGGAAGAGTGTGGCCTTGGCTCAGGAGCTGAGACAAACCCTGAAGATGCTAACAGTTGGAGGCCATCAACTAACCATTTTATTTTTTATTTTTTTGAGACAGATTTTCGCTCTTGTCATCCAGGCTGGAGTGCAATGGCATGATCTCAGCTCACTGCAACCTCTACCTCCCGGGTTCAAACGATTCTCCTGCCTCAGCCTCCGTAGTAGCTGGGATTACAGGCACCCACCACCACACCCAGCTAATTTTTTGTATTTTTAGTAGAGATGGGGTTTTACTATGTCGGCCAGGCTGGTCTTGAACTCCTGACCTCAAGCAATCCACCCGCCTCAGCCTCCCAAAGCATTAGGATTACAGGCGTGAGCCACTGCGCCTGGCTCAGCTAACCATTTTCTTACAGCGGGACAGCAATTCTCAGAGGAAGATCTGAGCAGCATTCCCACAGTTGTCACAGGCTTTCTCCACATCCCCCTGAATTTCACCCCTCTTCTCCTCCTCAGGGTTCCCCTACCAGACTTCTGGGACCATCTACTCTCCCTCAGCAAGCATCATGGTCCAGGTTCTCCCTTGCCTCTGACACGTTTCTGAGCCATAGATATTCGCTTAATGCTGAGGCTCTGCTCCTTTGCAGTTTCTGCTGCCATGGGGTGTGGACAGTGAAGCACTGTTTCAAGGGCATCCAGTGTGGGGGCTTCAAGGGCTCGGAGGGAAGTGGGTGAGCACTGATCCTCTGGAGAGTGGGGAGGGCCAAAGAGAGAACTTCCACACTGGTTGCAGCTTGTTCTTGGCTAAAAATCTTTGAAATGCATCAAACCTCACAGCTCAAAGATGACTTTTCTTCACAGACCCCCTATTCACAGACCTTCACACTATTTGCTAAGGACTATAACCCTGGTTGTGTTCTGCTAAGAACGCATTTGCTTCCTTCCGAAAGCAGCCTGTGTTTACTGGACCACAGAGTGAGCTCTGCCCAGCTCACAGAGCCCCAGGTGACCTTCCCTGGGGAGGAGGAGACTCCATTCAAGTCCACCCTGACACAACAGAGTAACCCCATTCCATCCTCATAATCATCCACAATACATTACATTCACCATTCAACATCCTAGGCAGCCCAGATGCCACACATCAGAAGCAACTGGCTGGCACCATGGAGGAAACCTGGTTATCGACCTGTATCTGCCTGGCAGCAAAAGCCCATGCACTTTCTGATAGTCCACACTCAGCAGAAGAGCTTGGACTTTATGGATCCATTCATTCATTTATTTAGCACATGATTATCGGGCACTACTGTGTGCCAGCCACACAGCTGCTAGGAAGCTTATATTTTAGCAGAGACACAGGCATGCATTTAATCTGTAATAACTAATATAGACCAAGCATTACCAGACCTGGGCTGAGTTATCCTTGTACATTGTCTTCTGAAAGCACCCAGTGAAGTCGGTGATATTTTGAATATGCACTTTGCTGCTGAAGAAACTGAGGTTTAGCAAAGTTATGCAACTTGTTCAAGGTCACACAGCAGGTAAGTGTCAAAGTGGGGTTCTCAGGCAGTCCAACACCAGAGCTCATGGGCTCAATTGCTACACTAAATGGCTGCTCCCCTAGGAAATTAAGAAGTGCAGAAGGTTTTTAAAGAAAAGCATGGCTTTCTGAAAGTCGTCTGTAGAAGTTAGTACAGGAAGATGTGCTGCAAGGCTGCTGTAGTGCCAAACGTCTATTAACCTCAATAGGGATGGGACCAGGTTTGAGAGGCCAAAGAAGAGACCTACAGCCAGCAAAAAAAAGACGTGGAATTTCACTGGGAGCTTAAATATAGGAAAGAGAGTCCAGTGGCGGTGGACTGGACAACTTATCCTCCTTCCTACAGTCCAGTGGTAATGGGCTGGGCAGGAAAACCACAACTGCTGACAAACAGCATGCAGTTTATATGCAGCATTTTCACTGAACACCCTCCCCCTAACGACATCCACCTGGCAACCTTCATCCAATCCAAAACTCAGGGCCTCAATTCCCTGCGCAGCCTGTGTTCCACAGCATGGGCTGGGGCCTCAGATGTTTATCATAGATAAGGAATGCACCTCTGGGTTGGCCACTCCCAGATTCCCTAGCTTGGAACACACATTCTGGTGCATCTGCTATACAGCGTCATTTTAAGGGTATGTTTAAGTTATTGCTATCAGGTGCCTTTACCTTATACCCTACAGCCACCACCGTGCAAATGTAGTGCATGGTAAGCACCAAAAGGGACGGCATGCTGGGGCTGTGCCTGGCTGCTGATGCCAATCCTGAAGACAGACATCACTACGGTCAAGATAGTCATGAGAGATGCAGCTGGAAAGGTCAAGAGGTTTCTGCCTAAGGACCAATTTCCAAAAATTAATCTGCAGTTCCAAAACATTAAAGACTGCATTGGAATATTACTCCAAGTCCATAAAATCAACCACTGGATTATGGACAATATGAACACAGAACTGTTCTTTCAATGTCAGGAGTTGAGAAACAGGTGGCCCCTCTTGTTCTAAGATAAAAAGAGAGACGTATTGTTTTCCACAGCTGGGAGCATGCTGGGTATTCTCTGTAAATCAGGAATAGCAAAGACTCGTGCCCTGTTCCTCAAGCGGTTTCTGCAGGCCACGTTAGCGAGCAGTGGATTTCAAAGTTCTTCTTCTTATTTTTTATTATTATACTTTAAGTTCTAGGGTACATGTACACAATGTGCAGGTTTGTTACATATGTATACATGTGCTATGTTGGTGTGCTGCACCCATTAACTCATCATTTACATTAGGTATATCTCCTAATGCTATCCCTCCCCCCTCCCCCCACCCCATGACAGGCCTCGGTATGTGATGTACCCCACCCTGTGTCCAAGTGCAAATCAAAACCACGATGAGATGCCATCTCATACCAGTTAGAATGGCGATCATTAAAAAGTCAGGAAATAACAGGTACTGGAGAGGATGTGGAGAAATAGGAACACTTTTACGCTGTTGGTGGGATTGTAAACTAGTTCCACCATTGTGGAAGACATTGTGGCAATTCCTCAAGGATCTAGAGCTAGAAATACCATTCGACCCAGCCATCCCATTACTGGGTATACACCCAAAAGATAGTAAATCATACTACTATAAAGAAACATGCACATGTATGTTTATTGCGGCACTATTCACAATAGCAAAGACCTGGAACCAGCCCAAATGTCCAACAATGGTAGACTGGATTAAGAAAATGTGGCACATATATACCATGGAATACTATGCAGCCATAAAAAAGGATGAGTTCATGTCCTTTGTAGGGACATGGATGAAGCTGGAAACCATCATTCTGAGCAAACTATCGCAAGGACAGAAAACCAAACACCACATGTTCTCACTCATAGGTGGGAATTGAACAATGGATTCCAAAGTTCTTACAGCAAAATGTGTGTGTGCATTTGTTCAAATGCCTTTCTGTGTGAATACTCAGTACATAAGAAAAATCCAAGAGCTGCTGCTGTGGAGTAAGAGAGGGTCTCACAGCCCTTCCTAGGGTGTCTGGGCATACAGCAGCCTATGAGGCAGCTTCATGAAGCAGGACTGAAAGCCACAAGGAAAATGTGGGTTCCATGCCTGCACAGAAACAAAATTTCATCTTGTGATACAATACCACTTTTTGAGCATTTGGCGGCATGAGAAACTTAATCAGCAGTCAAGGGATGAGATAGTAATAGATATGACAACGTAAAAGTTAAGGGGGTGGTTTCTAAGAGTCTGTATTTTCAAGTCTGGGAGAAAGCCCTGAGAAGATGTTGTCATGGGCAAGGCCAGCCTAGCAGGTGGGATTAGGAGGAGAGACGACTTTGAAGGTGTGGATTTAGAGACTCACATCTGCTTCTTTGGGGTGTTCATGTGGGGAATTGAGAGGGAAAATCCCTGTTATCAATCCAGCCTGAAATTGTGCAGTGCTGATGATTTGTGGGGGTAGGCTCTTAGAATCCAAGCAGATGGCCTGGGATATGCTGTAGTCATGTCCATTCGTAAATTAGAATGTGGCTGGGGGTAAGGTTTTCATCCAGTTCCAAGATTTGTATCACTGCTGATTTTTAATGTTTCTGGCTTGAAACTAAGAAGTACAGACTACATTTGAGCTGACTTTCACTTTCAGAATAAGATGGTAGCTTTCAAACAATTTTAGCAACTGTTTCCAGATATTTGTTAAGCAGCACAATCCTGTTTTCCAATTAAATCTTGGAATTCCATGACATTGAATAGACACTTCAGGATTTTTATCAGCATAGATTTATTTTGTGAGTCCAAATGTATAACATTAATTTTATATAAAGTTAATCTGAGAGAAAAATGGGTCTGTTTTGATGATCTATAATATCTGAAATCAGAATTGAGTGCCCCAGTATTTTATCAATTCCATTATCCATTTTGTTTTAATAAATGTTGTTTCCTTGTTGCCACAGATATGAGGAAACAGTGGTTCACACAGATAAGGAGCAGTAAGAATTGTTTTTAAGTAGCTTGTCCTTTAGTCCCAGAATATTCTAATTAACCAAAGGTAGCAGAAGATACTGTGTCCTAAGTTTTCCTTCAGAAAAAGCTGTATTGTAAAAAAGTCAGCATGGCAGTTGTTCCCCATTTAAAAACTGATTTTTGGGGGTGAGTTCTGGTTGTGGAACCCAGTGCTATTCTTTCTTCTAATTGGTCTTCTTGTCTCAAGTTGTACTTAGTGTCTCATTCCTGGGTGGTTCTAGAATCTTCTGAAACAATACAGGTGCCATTGGTGATCCACCATCCTGAGTTTTCAAACTGCTTTCCATGTAACCCTAGAGTTTGATTTAGATTTCATTTTAAAATATGTTAATCATTTTCAAAGTATCCTCTTAAAAAGCACATGAATTTTGTCACATTGGAGATAACTGATGCACTGACCATATTGTCTGCCAGCTTGACTTCCTTGGACAGCCTTAGCATAAAACATCTTCTGTTACTTTGGTTAACGAAAGAGTATACTGAGATTAGGCAAGAACTTATACTTTCCGTGTGTAACAGAGGTTGTTAGTTGTCTTAGCGATATCCATTTTCCGTTCTTTCTTAAAAATAGGAACTCACAACAATGTGCCCAGTTAGAAGACATTTCCCAGTCTTCTTTGAAATAAGATGTGATCACATGAAAACCTTACAGGTCAGGAGAGAGTGGCATGCCATATTTAAAGTGCTGAAGGAAAAGAAAAACTTGTATCCTAGAATATTATATCTAGCAAAAATATCCTTCAAACATGAGGGAGAAATAAAGACTTTCCCAGACAAAAACTGAGGAATTTCATTGACACCAGGCCTGTTCTACAAGAAATGCTAAAGGGGGTTCTTCAATTTGAAAGAAAAGGATACTAATGAACAATAAGAAGTCATCTGAAAGTACAAAACTCACTGGTAATCGTAAGTACACAGAAATACACAGAATATTATGACATTGTAATTGTGGTATGTAAACTACTCATATCTTGAGTAGGAAGACTAAAAGATGAACCTATCAAAAATAATAACTACAATAACTTTTTAAGACATACACAGTATGAGATATAAATAGAAACAACAGAAAGTTAAAAAATGAAGCGGGGGGGGGTGGTGAAGTTAAAGTGTAGCATTTTTATTCGTTTCTCTTTGCTTATTTGTTTGTTTTTGCAATTAGATGTGACACGACCAAGTCCTAGTCAATGAGATATAAGCAGATTGTTGGATGGCATTTCCAGAAGATTCCTTGTGGCAGATTCTCTTCTATTGTCCTTCCATACTTTCCTCTTCCTTTGTCTTTGAATGTAAATATAATGGCTGGAGCTCCAACAGCCACCTTGGGCCATGAAGTGATCTTGAGGATAGCAGCTTAAGGGATAGTATTGCAAAAATATTAAAGTGAGTTCTTGATAATGACAGAGCCATCATATGAGCTCTGAAGTTTCTGTCTCCTAACTTCTTTCACTTCTGCTTGTTTAGGCTGTGTTTATATACAGTCAAACCTAATCCTGACTGATGTGATCAGAAAGCCCTGATCTAGAGGAAACTATGCGTATTTAGGTTGGTAGATGTACCAATTAAGATCCTTTGATTGCACATAATAGACATCCAAGTAATGGTGGACTGAGCGATAAAGTATTTAATTAAGGTATATAACAGGAAGTCAGAAGGTAGGCACCCCCAGAATTGATTCGTCAGCTTGGTGATCTCATTGTGCATATAGGCTCTTGCCATTCTCCTGCTCTTCCAACCTCTGCATTTAGGAAATATTTCCCTTATAGTTTCAAAATACTACACACAACCACACTCAAGGAGGAAAGCCAAGAGGCTGACCTTTCCTAGAGCATCTCTAAATTTTTTTTTAAGCAAGTCATACACATTGCCACTATAGCCTCAACTGGACTTTTTGAAGTTGTACACTTTGCAACCTAAGCAGAATTAGGATTCTGAACCTTAGGGGAGAAGGAATAAATGGCTTTTGGACAGGTAATATAACAGACTTTGCTAAGAGATTTTTTCCCCCCACACTACACTGATGTATTAAGAGATTTTTAAAAGGGCATTGGAACTGGCAGGTCAGCTGAAGACTCTAATGGAATCTACCAGTATGCAGGGTCTCCTGGGACTTTCCTCTGCCCACGGAGGAGAGGCTTCCCTCCCAGGCTGGCCCAGTGGGAGTCAGAGAACACCAGAAGGTAGGACTTTATTGGGAAATATTAGCCCTTACTTCCACACCTAAGTCTTTTTTTCTGAAAGTAGTTTGAGGCTGCAGGTGACTTGTGTTCTGCAAAGCCCATCAGCCTCATTCCTCTGACTATTGGGAAATGAGGTTGACTCCATTAACAGTGTCCATATCATTTAAAAGGCTAAAATGTTAAATATTTTTTCTAAAAAGTTTAATATTTTATACTTATGCTAAATATACTAAAGCATGAATACTAAGAGTATAAATTATACTAATACATATAATAATATAAATTAGTATTTAGTATTTTTACTGAAGTATAAATATTATACTAAGGATAGTATTTTGTCTTTAAAACTCAAGTATATAAAATATTTTTAAGATCTTTTTTTTGGTTGTTGTTGTTAGCTCAGGGTCATCTTCAGGAACATCAGTTTTTGGCAGCTTTATTGAAATATAATTTACCAACAATAAAGCTTACCTGTTTAAGTATACAATTCAATGATTTTTAGTAAATTTACTGAGTTAAATAACCATCATTTAGATGGTTCATTTAGAACATTTCCATCACCCCAGAAAGAAACCCCATACTCATTAGCAGTCACTCCTTATACACACCACCCCTACTTGTCCACTGCCCTCGATCTAGGCAAGCCCTAATCTGCTATTTGTCTTAATGAATTTGCCTGTTGTGGACATTTCGTATAAAGGGAGTCATACAATATGCAGCCTTTTGTGTGTTACTTCTTTTACTTAGCATGGTGTTTTTGAGATTCACCCACCATGTAGCATGTGTCGGTACTTCATATTTATTGCCAAACACCATTATATTGCATGGCTATACAACATTTTGTTTCTCTGTTCATCTGTTGATGGACATTTGGATTGTTTTCATGTTTTGGTTATTATAAATAATGTTATTAACATTTGTGTACTTGGTTTTGTGTGGACATAAGTTTTCATTTCTAAGAGAATTATTTTTTGTAGTGTTTTGTAGGAGAGACTAATGATAGCAGGCGTATATGCTACGAACTTAAGGTGTGGTATGACTTCTCCACCACATTGCTTATTTGTGTGCCAATAGTGACGCTGTCAAGAGCCAATGAGAACAGTTCAGAAAAGAAAAATGAAAGAAGCAGAATTCCAGTGATTACAAGATGGGCGGTAAGATGGGGGTGTGTGTGCATATGTGTGTATGTGTGTGTGTGACTGTGCACATATGCATGCATCTGTGCATTTCGTTTTAAGTCATAGTATCATATGATAATTATCTTTCCTATTCACTTACATGAAAGTGTCAACTCAGTTTAGCAAACAGCCATTGAGCCTGACAACGTGCAAGGCATTTCAATGGCTCTATACTTTGTCTGTGGCTGCTAAACTTTATGTCTATCAGTTTTTCAATGTTCTCTGGCAGCCATCTTGGACTTAGTAAATGAATAGTTGGTGAGGTAGAATTTGGATATAGGCAGAATAATTCACGAATGTTTTTATGAAGTGCATAAGCCTTTTATAAATCAGGGATCCTTTTTTTTATTCTTTTTATAGGATTGGATACATATGTATGTAGATAGACAGCAATAATAACTACTTCTTCTTTTCTTTCTTTTTTTTTTTGAGACAGAGTTTCACTCCTGTTGCCCAGGCTGGAGTGCAATGGTGTGATCTTGGCTCACTGCAACCTCTGCCTCCCGGGTTCAAGAGATTCTCCTGCCTCAGCCGCCCGAGTAGTTGAGATTACAGGCATGCGCCACCATGCCTGGCTAATTTTTTTGTGTTTTTAGTAGATACAGAGTTTCTCCATGTTGGTCAGGCTGGTCTCGAACTCCTGACCTCAGGTGATCTGCCTGCCTTGGCCTCCCAAAGTGCTGGGATTACAGGCGTGAACCACTGCACCCAGCCTAATAATAAATACTCCTTATTGAGTTACCCCAGTTGTTAGACAAGTGATTTCTAACCCTGACAGCATATCAAAATCATTTGGGGAAGCTTTTTAAAAAAACTCAGCCCCACTCTAGGAGATGCTGATATAAATGCTGTGGGGTGGGACAAAGACATTAACATTTATTAAAATATCTTCAGATAATTCTAAGTTACACCACAGTTTCAGAACTACTTATGCCAGACAGTGTGATGGACACTTTTTGTACATTATCTTATGTTTTCTCTGTAACCAGAGTGATGGAAGTGATGGATGTCAGTATACCCTCTTATAGATTTTAAAAATATGTATTGAGCACTTAGTATGTGCCAGACAATTTTAAACATTTTACACGTATCAACTCATTTCATAATTACAATGGCCCTATGGAATAGTTGATATTACTATCTGCATTTTATAGATGAAGAAGTTGAGTCTTACAGTAGTAACTTAACATTGTTAACTAATAAATTAAGGAGGAGGAGTTAGAATTGGAATCCACAGTCTTAGTCTGTTTGAGTTGCTATAACAAAATACTATAAACTGAGTGGCTTAAAAACAACAGATATTTATTTTTCACAGTTCAGGAGGCTGGGAAGTCCAAGATAAAAGCTCCAGCAGATTCAGTGTCTGGTGAGGGACAGCTTCCTGGTTCCTAGATGGTGGCTTCTTGCTGTGTCCTCACATGGTGAAAGGGGCAAGGGAGCTCTCTGGGGCCTCTTTTACAAGGACACTAATTCCATTCATAAGAGCTCCACCCTGATGACCTAATCACCTTCCAAAGGCTCCACCTCCTAATACCATCACGTTGGTGATTAAGTTTCAATGTATGAATTTTGGGAAGACAAAAACACTCAGACCATAGCAGCTTTCATGCTGTATTGCAGAGGAGGAAATAACATTCAGAGAGTTGTTTTAGGAAAATAAGTTATTCACAAAGCTAATTTGGAAACCAGATCTTCTGACATTGAATAATAATAATACTGCTACTATTACTAGTTATAATAATTATAAAATTATCACTACTAACATCCTGCTAGCATTTATTGAGAGTTTATTATGATCCAGACACTGTGCTAAGGACCTTGTCTTGTTTAATTATTGTACCAACTCACTATTTTTGCAACAGCTCTTATTACATTCATTAAATTCTTCAGGCAAGGTCATTGACACTTAGAAGGGTCGGTAGAGCTGGGATTCAAACCCAGATCTGGCAGCCTATAAACTTGCACTATTTCTGTGCACTCTATGTAAACAATGTGAATATAAGCACACAGGATGTTAATATTCCTTTCGGTCCTTCCAGTGACCCCCTTTGTGGGGCAATTAGAGTCCACAAATGGAAATGTTACCAGAAACACTTCTTAGTTGAATAAATGTTTCTGGATGAATATTGTCTCCATGTGGAAAACAGAGATAAAGGGTATATCCAGGGAAAAATAGAAAAACTACTATACAAGATCTAGTCTAGCTTCTGGGGCTCAAGGGTAAGTTTTCCTTGTGTGTGTATGTACCATGTTCAGAGCTGAGTGTACTGTAGGGCAGGGGTGCCCAATCCCTGGGCCACAGATTGGTACCAGTCTGTGGCTTGTTAGGAACTGGGCAGCACAGCAGGAGGTGAATGGTGGGCGAATGAACGAAGCTTCATCTGTATTTACAGCTGTTCCTGATTGCTCGAATTACTACCTGAGCCCTGCCTCCTTTCAGATCAGTGGCAGCATTAGATTCTCATAGGAGCATGAGCCCTTTTCTCAACTGTGCATGTGAGGGATCTAGGATGCAAGGTCCTTATGAGAATCTAATGCCTGATGATCTGTCACTGTCTGCCATCACCCCCAGATGGGACCATCCAGTTGCAGGAACACAAGCTCAGGCTTCCACTGATTCTATATTATGGTGAGTTATATAATTATTTCATCATATATTATAATGTAATAATAATAGAAATAAATTGCACCATAAATGTAATGTGCTTGAATCATCCTGAAACCATTCCCGCCCCACCACAGGTCTGTGGAAAAGTTGTCTTTCATGAAACTGGTCTCTGGTGCCAAAAAGGTTGGGGACCACTGCTCTAGGGACAAGAGGACCTCTAGGAGGAAGAAGGCAACATGGAGGAGGAGGGAAAAGAGGTCAAAGCGTGATCTGACAGAAGGATGAGAGAGCACTGGACCATAGCTCTGACCTGATTTGCATAACTGACCCCTATCCCTGGTAACAGGAGGACGGATTGGCAGTTAATATAGAGGAAGGCATGTGGCTTCCTAAGGTGAGGTTGCAAAATTATTGTTATATCCTGGAAATAGATGGAATGGAGGTCTCAGAGAGATGCAAAAATGTTAGGAGAGAAGTAGGGGAATGGTATTGACTCACTGCTCAGGATGACAATTTTAAATATGTACAATAGGAAGTGTGAGTCCCAACTTTTCTATTTCAGGAGCAAGAAAATCTGGGGAGAATTGATGAAACTAAAGATTCACAAATATTCCTTGGCAATATTATAGAAAAAGACATACTAGAAAGGATAATGGGTACATGGCTCAGGTGAAACTGATAAAATGGAATAGATTTTGAGAAGTTGTATCATGGACTCTGTAGCCTGCATAGAACCACATAGCCTTTTGCTCATGAAAGATGAGTTTGACCTTGTTGAGAAAGGATCTGGTATAAAATTCTGATGGCCCTAGTTGAAGGGCCCCCGATGACTGTCAGCCTTAGTGGGGTACCTGAGACCACATGGTATTCCAGACCACTTCTAAGTTTGGGTGTTTTTGGCAGCAGTGTTGAATTCCATGGACTTCCACCCTGAGGTGAAGAATTTATTGAACAAATGTGTTCTATCTTGAGGACAGGCCAGCTCACAGTCCGTCCCACACAGCCTCTGAAAGCCAGTGTTGTTATTTCTCCTCTGGGTGTGCGAGTGTGTGTGTGGGCACACATGTGCGAAGTTTTAGGTGGGAACTGAACGTAGGGAAAAGGGGAAGGTCAATATTTATGAGTGGGTTTCTAAGATTTTATTTAATTTTTCTTATTTCTTTTCCATGATCAGCATATGCCTTCTGGTGTCTAAGGCCCCATGATTTTGCATTTATAAGTGACTAAAAACAAAACTTTATTATAGGAAATTAGATTCTTTTGCTGTAGCTTATTTTTCATTTTTGACTTCATAAAAATGGAAAGAAATTCTATTACCAGAGAGAAAGCTTTCGCTTAGAATGTTATTAAAACAAATACCCCAAATGCCTGTGATACAGACTGGGCCCTTTCTGTAAAATTGGAAATATATTCACCACATTGCCTGAGTTTTCTGCACATCTCTCTCCAGCTGCAGCCTGTAGAACACATGCATTCTCTCTCCTCTCCAGGATGCAGGTCATTTCTTGATTTCTTCCTTCTTTTAATTCCTTGCTGTCGGTTTGAGGAGCTTCTCCTCTTTATACATGACTGAACTTGGCCTGGAACCTGCTCCTGTTTCACTGGGGGCAATCTCATACTGGGCCTTCAAATCTAATTATTTAAACCACATGACTACTCTATGGAAAATCCCCAGGTTTTGGCCATTTTCAGACATTCTGGCATCTTTGCAACAAAGATGTAATTTTTCCAAAAGGCTGAGTTGTGTGTGTGTGTGTGTATGTGTGTGTGTTTGGTTAATTTACACCATTCACAGATCCTGTCCTGATGAATCATGATGCCTCTGCCAAATAGATGACCTAGTTTTCCAGTGTCTGGTACGAGCTGGGATGTTGGTGTTGCCTGAGTGTTGAATGTCGATCAGTGGTGTTTATCGAACACCCACTGTGCGCCTCATACCACCGCTGGCAGCTGCAAGCAAGTTGGAAAGAAAACAGAGATGTCAGATTTGCCCTCAAGGAGTTTGCCCCATAATGGGCAAATGGGGTGAAAGACAAACATTAATGGAAACCATTTGAACAAGATAAAAGAATCAAACACCAGTGACTTAAAGTGCCCTGACTTTGGCTGGCTGCCCCAGTGGGGGACCCCCAGGAACTGTGCCTGAGCGAGAGAATAGGGAGCGGGATGAGGATCCAGATCTTAGGGGGTGATCAAGAAACTTCTGTTATTTGGGGTTTTTCTCAATTTCTGCCATATCTATGACCTTATAATTCTTTTAATATTTTACTCACTTTTGCTGTAACTCAAATTCATTTATTTATTTTTAAAAGGGAAGTTAATATCACTATCATGAATGTCAATAGGTAATAATAAAGGTTTATATTCCTTTGTATGAACACAAAACAATATTATTACCTTTTAGCTAATTATTGCTGCCAGTGGAAGTCCTGAGCTTGAGGCTGGTTGTTTTGTCATAAAGAGAGATTAATAACTATGAGGGAGACATGAAAGATACACCAAAGCCAGGCTAAGACTACCTTTTTGATGTAAGAAGGAATTATAAGAGAATTGAAGGGGAACAACATTCTCATTGTGATACAGTGTTATTTCCCCTCAGATCCACATACAACCTAGAGGAGTCTGGTGTCTAGCCTTGGAGGACCACACTTTGGAAAACCCTACTCTACTGTAGGGGACGGCACTTGTTATGTATTGAATGTTTATGTCCCCTGAAAATTCATGTGTTTAAACCTAATCCCCAGTGTGATGGTATTAGGAGGTGGGGCCTGTGGGAGTTAATTAGATCATGAGGGTTTGACCTTTATAAATGAGATTAGTGCCCTTATAAACGAGGCCTGAGAGCTCTCTTACCCATTCAGCCTTGTGAAGACACAGTGAAAAGACAATTATCTATAAACCAGGAAGTGGGCCCTTGCCAGACATCAGATTTATCAGTGTTTTGATCTTGGATTTCCCAGTCTCCAGAACTATGAGCGATAACCGTTTGTTGTTTAAGCCACCGAGTTTATAATATTTTTGTAGCAGCCTGAACAAATTAAGACAGCACTCTAGGGAACCAATCACAATTTGGAGGCTGTTCCTGGCACATTATCCAGCACAGTTCATTTGTGGTTTAAGCAAAACCAGTTACCAGGAGGTTCAATTCCACTGGCAGAACAATAGCCAGGCTTTTGAATGGTAGAGTAGTTCAGAAGTCAGACGTTGCTGTTATGGTCTGTTCTGACAGATCTCTGCTTAGGACCAGAAGAGCCCTGTAGGCATTGAGGATGTGGAGGAAGATCCAGCCTGGGGGAAGGAATGAGGTGGTGGTTTGAGGCTGTACAGCTATTGGGTTTTTGCTCTGAGCATACCTGATCTTGGGGACCACATCACTCAACACGTTCACATTCCCTGCTTATCCCGCATGTGGATGGATTCCTGCCCTTCTCTCCAGCCTCTTCACACCCAGTTTTCCTGCTGTGCTTCCAGTTTGGGCTTGATCCCCAGATGCTCCCTTTTTGCTATGTCCTGGCTCCTTGCTGTGCTGCCCACACAACCCATGGTATTCTAAGGTTGTTAAGATTATTGTAAAAGGTGTTTAAGGAAGTGGAATAAAACACATGATGGCAGCATTGATGGTCAGATCATGAGAGTGTAGAAAAAAAAAATTATCCTCTAGTCATCTTAGGTTCTCCAGTTGGTGCCCTATAATGAGACTAGCTAAAGAAAGATTAACAAAAGTAAACAGAATTTTATTAGCATGTGCATCATACTGACACATGGATGCACCAGAGATGAGGAACTTCAAGGGGTGGTTAGAATTTAGTTTGTATGTTGTCTTGGGCTAAAACAAAGGAAAAGGGGCTTTGGGCTTCTGGGTGGGGGAGGCAAGTTTTGGGAAGGTGACCAGGAAAAGTATGGTCAACAAGGGCTGTTTAGCAAGGTGTGTTCTGCACATGTAAGTCAGTGTCTTCTCCATTGATAAGAGTTGTTAAGAGTCCTCCTTTTCCTGGTGTGGGAGAGGGGGACATCTTTTACAAAAGTAAATTTCCTTTACAAAAGGAAAACTTGTGCCCTGTTTTTAGGGCTTTTCTTATGTCTTTTGATTTTCAATTGCCTTTAGCTTAAAAGAATCCATATGCCCAAGAGCCATGTTTTGGGGTAGCATATCCTGATACCTTTCAAGAGGATGATATTGAAAGCATGCTGTCTTCAGGTGCTGCCCCCACCCCCATGTGACTATTTAGCCCTTTTCCCACTAAAGGATTCCAGCTAGGGCTCATTTCGTGTGAAGTTAAAAACTGGCCTTGCTAGCCAATTCCACTTTCCCTGCATGCCCCACCTGAGCAACCGGAGTTTCCTGTAGATTCGAGTGTTCCCATGCCAAGGCTGTCGCATCAGGAAGGAAGTCCAATAGCAGATCTGATTAGCAGTAAGACACAGGGAGCCCAGCAGTTGAGGCTGCATCTGTGCATCCCTGGCCAGGCTCATGTATAATTATCAGCCCTACTAGGTGATAGGATTAAGATGTCTGATGTCCTGGGCTTCCAGGGCTGGGTGGAACCAAACCCTCCATAAAGTTGTGGTCTGAGGGTCTGTCTGCATTATAGCCAGGGCCCATTGCCAAGGTGCAGTAGAGTGTAAACACCTAAGACCCTCCCATGCAGGCTTTCCCTCCCCTCTGCTTTGCTGTACCCAGTGTCTACGTATGTACCTACCTCATAGCTCTGATCACACTGTATTACATTGATGTGCTGGAGTCTGTTCCTGTCTCTAGCCTGTGAAATCTTGAAAGCTTCATTCATTTCTTATTTTCCAGTGTATCCTCATAGCTACTGTGGCATTTAACACAATGTAGACGTAGCAGTCAGCATCCTAACTGGAAACACGTAAATCTTCTTTAGCTAGTTTAAGCAGAAAGGGTACAAGTGGAATGTGTTAATTCAAGAGTTCACAGAATCTATGGAAGTGCCATCATTGGGCTTGGAGACTATGTAATCAGAAGCAATGCCCAAATCACCCTATGAGCCTGGTCAGTAAAAACCCCACTTCTTCCACCCTTAGGCACAGACACCTCATCCCAGCACAGATGCTGGACACCGAACATGGGCCTCTGCCACTGTTGCTACCTATCAGGATATCTCTTCATCACTGCTGGCTGGAAAAGCACTCCCCCAGTTCTGTCTTCTTGCTTCTTTTCACATGGACATCTCTCTTGAGTGCATCTAGTTTTCGAAGTCCAAGGCTAGGAAAGGTACATGTCTCTTGGTCCTACCTTGGGGAGGTAGGGCTCACAAGGAAGCACATTCTCCAAACACAGGAGGGATATTTAAATGATGATTGGATCTGCAACCTGATAAATATATGTTGCAGGCATAGGATACAAGGCTGTATTTATTTTTTTTGTATTTGTTTAAAATGGACCCAAGCCCTAGTTTTACATTCATGCCAATTTGGCAGGAAAATGTACATATAGGGGGATTCCTGGAGTTGCTGGAATGGCTGGAATATTGGAAGCATCTGCTGGGCATTTGAGAACAGAGGAGCCAGAAGGACTATTCAGTTTTCATAGAGGCAACCAACAGATAGTTATTAAGCACCCACTATATGCCAGGTTTACTGTTAGAGGGATTCCCATCAGCCTACTTAAACACTGAGCCACACACTGACGATTTTCCACACCATAAATGAACAAATGTGAAAAGCCGAGAGAAATTACAAGGGGTTGTCATCTGCCCTGCATTGTGATATGGGAACTTGTTCCCTGATTTTATGACAAGTCAACTGGAAAATTACTCTAGTCTGACTGACCTGTCTTAGGAAATGTTCTAATTTACATCAGTTCTGGAAAAAAAAAAAAAAAAAAAGCTCTTGCAAGCTGTCTCATTCTTTGCAGTAGTAGTGAAGTGCTTGTATCATATCCATAATTAAATCTTTTTAAGGTGTCATTTCTGTTAAAGGTGGTTTTGTCTCTGTCAGCTTATTGGTTTTGACAATGTTGAACACAAGACTATCAAACAAAACAGTTCTGATACCACCAGGCCCAGGAATTTGTACCTAACAATGCCTGCAGGGCTCTGTGACTCTGAGGTCTATAGCAGTGGCAAAAGAATTTGTTGAGAGTAGCTGAAACCATATTCTGAAATGAGAATAACTGTTTTAGCAATTATGCAGTGTGGTGGGAGAGGGGAGAGGAGGGGAGAGGTGCATATAGCCCAGTGTCTTCCCCTCCATTGGAGGGGTTTATATCATTCCTCCTCCATTGCCATCTGCCCCCAATGTAGAAATGTAACAGCCCACCACTAGGGCAAAATAAAACATATATTTGCCAGGAACTTTGAAAACTATGTGTATTAGTCAGGGATCTCTAGAGGGACAGAACTAATAGGGTAGATGAATATATGAAGGGGAGTTTATTAGGGGAATTGACTCAGGATCACAAAGTAAAGTCCCACAATAGGTCACCTGCAAGTGGAGGAGCCAGAAAGCCAAGCCCAAGTCCCAAAACCTCAAAAATAGGGAAGCCATACGTGCAGCCTTCAGTCTGTGACCAAAGGCCCCAGAGTACCTGGCCAATCACTGTTGTAAGTTCATGAGTCTAAAAGCTGAAGAACTTGGAGTCTGATGTTCGAGGGCAGGAAGCATCCATCATGGGAGAAAGATGGAGGCTAGAAGATTTAGCTAGTTTAATCCTTCCACGTTCCTCTGCCTGCTTTTATCCTAACCAGGCTGGCAGCTGATTAGATGGTGCCCACTCAGATTGAGGGTGGGTCTGCCTCTCCTAGTCCACTGACTCAAATCTTAATTTCCTTTTGGCAACACCCTCACAGACACACCCGGCAACAATACTTTGCATTCTTCAATCCAATCAAGTTGACACTGGATATTAACCATCACACTATGAAACCATCACACCATGAAACACAAAATCAACTGTACATATTGTGAAACTTGCATTTCAGTTCTATTTGTTTCAGGGACATTGCAAATTTTTCAAATTTTTCCTCGTAGTAGAAATGAAAAGTAGGGGTAAGCTAGGTTGCGCATATCATGGAGGGAATCCGCCACTGCTATTTCAGTGTACACTTTTCCACTTAGGAATCTGACAAGGGGAGGGAGGTAGAGTATGCCTGTCATTTACTACAGTAATTTTAACTTCAGTAATTAAAAAACAAACAAAACCATGAGTACCATATTGCTAAGTTAGGAAAACTGAAGACTTCCCAGGCCAGCTACTTAACCCCTTGACATTAGCCTTACTGCTGCTGCTTTTCTGCTAAATCATCCCTGTTTGGATACCTGGGCTGTTCCCGGTTCTTTGGGTCCACTCCCACCTTGAAATTCCAGTCTCATGTTCCCATCTTATTTCCTGTCTGTCTCACTAGTATCCTGCCTGGTGTCCAAATTTTCGAAGGCCTGGGAATGAATGCACCTTGTTTTTACCAGATATGGCATGTGGGTCCCGTCTCTGGTGTCCGTGCTTTGGCAAGACCCCCTCTGTCTGCTCCAGGCCACTTGCAGCCTAGATGTCTTCCGAGATGGTTGCCAGACTCCCCTTAGCTACTGACTATCCATCTGGTATCTAGTCCTTGCCCTAGCATATCCTGCCCAGTTGAATTCTGACTAGCTGGTTCTGCTCATAGATTAATATATGTGGATGGGAAAATTAGAGGTGTTATCTCAGGACGTAGGGTGATGTGAAATCAAGAAGGGTCTTGAATGTTTCTTGAAGAGTAGAGAGTTCACTGTGGAAATGATGGCTGTGACTGTTTTCTGAGCAAGGTCACAATGGGGTCCCAGCTGTGCTTCGGGAAGTGATGTTAGACCTATGTCTAGGATAAACAGGACTAGCCATGATGGTGACTACAGATGGAATATAATAAAGACCTGACCCAAGCATGGGGGGCATTCAGGAGTGGAGGTGGAAGGAGGGAGAAGAGCAGGCAATGACCTTAGGTTTCCACACCCAAGTGACTGGGAGAGATGGAATCACTGGACCTGCCTGTTGTGGGGTAGGCTCTGTGTGCTTTCAATGTAGAAACTTCAGGTAAAGAGGGGACACTCCCGAGGAGGGGACACTCCTAAGGAGTGATCCAGAGACACTGAGATGAGGGCATGGAGTTAGGGATAGGGGGAGGGGATCCATGCATCAATGGTGACATGACACTGTCCAGGTGCTCTGGGCAGAAGGTCTTTGTGCTCCATGTAAACCTGAACTTGGGCTCCAGGACAACTTCGGGGGCTCTGGACCTGACAGACAGCATGATACGGTGAGAGGAGCACAGGCTTTCAGACAGATGCACTGGGTTCAAACCTAGCTCACCTGTTTATGAGCTGTGTGACCTGGGGCAGGTTATTTTGTACTTGTGAGCCTGCATCTTCTCATCTGTAAAATGAGATTAATAATAATGCTTTCTGGCAGGGTCATGAGGCTTAGTAATGCTTACTTCCAGTACTTTTCATGTTGCTCATCACAAAGTAGGTGTATAGTAAATTGTAGCTAATATTCTTCTTATTATCTGACTTTGATGTTCACAAATGATTACAAGGTCTTGTGAAATGTTGTGCATTTTACGTGATCGGATGAGTCCCCCTCGTGTTTGCACAGTATTTTTAAGTTCACTTATTCCAATGTGCTTCTCATGACTAAGGAGGGACAGGAGTATTGACCTATTTTATGGGTGAGGACCCTGAGGCTACAGTGGGTGAGATGGCAGCAGTAATGCAGAGTTAGGCCTGCCCTCCACACCACGAAACTGACCAGAGCTCTGCAGTTGTGGGAGGAACATGCCAAATTTCACCAAGCCATTATATCTGTCCTTTTTGCTACTTTCAGTTGGAAAATATCTCTGGGAACACAAATTAATTACACTTTAAGTAACCACCTGAGCATGATTTCTTGGTCTCCCCTCCTGAGAAAGCCAAGTCCCCATCCCCTTCCCCAGCCTTTATCTTTGTGTGCAATTGATTTGTGCTAATCCTGGGATGAGTTTGCTGATTGGAAGCCTTTTCCTCGGTAGTCTAGGATTTCACCTTCAACCCTGTCACCATCTGGCTGGACTGTGTGGAAATGGGAGGGGGGCAGCAGGCAGTGGCCCTTTGCACAGGCGATTGTGTTGGGCATTAAGTTGCAGAAGGCTAGGGAGTTGCTGCTATACGCACAGCACACAGGTCAGTGGGGGCAGGTCAGAAAGAGGATGCAGAAACCCCGAAACAAAGGCCTGTCGTCCTTCATGGCCCTTCATTGTCCCCAGCTGAAGCCATCCATCACATCGCTTCCCCTGCAGCTGGATGGGCCAGCTGCTTCCCTGCAGGATCTTTTCTTTCTCTTGCCTGCCCCAAGGAGCACTTGATGTCTGTCTTTTCAAAGCTATTTCCTCCTAAGACTCCTTATGCACAATAACTACGGTGGACCGCCGGGTGCAGGAGGGACAACTGTTTTCAATGCTGGGAGGCCAGACCCATTTTGGATTCTTTTGAAGTCTTTTTCATTGTGATGTGTGGAGAAATGCAAATAGGGATCATTTTGGCTGATCCCACAGAAGTTATCCTCAGCAAGATGGGGGAGACTTGCAGTCAATTTTTTGAGTGCAGAGACAAGTGATTCTTTCAGATTCCCCCATGTCATGGTTAAGTTGGAAGAGCCAGTAGCCTATAGCTGGCTATCTGTTGCTTCCATGAATCAAGTGGTCCTGCCCGTTTTCCCGTTGCTGATGGGATAATACGAGCAGTTGGCTTTCAGTGAATCCACAGGCAAACTGTTATTGCCTGTACACATCACCAGGCTCCTGTTAAGATGCTATTGCAGAATATTTCCCAGAGCCATGAGTGAAGTCTGCTTATGATTCAGTCATGATGGAAACATGCTGTGTGCGTGTTGCAAGGTAACAGATTAGATTGAGTGACTCAAATGGGCAGTTAACTTAGATTTAATGGGACTGTAATTGTACAGCGAATTTTAAATGCCCTTTTGATTATTGCATCAGGGTTATATTGAAATACAGGCTTGTCATTATGTCTTGACGTTTTAAAAACAATTACATCAAATCTAATGAGAGGGAACTCAGTGAGAACACCCAATTACCTCTCAAGGGTGCCAGGTTTTCCATTGCAGCTCTGTGATTTTCACTGACCTTGACATTTTTTCCCCAATTGTGACACAAAAATAATGAATTTGGTTGTCATAATTAGTAATTATTCTTATCATGTAGCTTTGCTAATAAGCACCCCAAATTACCCAGTCTATATTTTCTTCTTCAGGCTGCTTTCTCCTACTCACACTTGTTTCCCTCTCATTCCTCCAAGAATGGTGAAGATAAGAAACAAATATACTTATGCTTCTCTGGGATGAATTTGTTCTTTGATCTAATTCAATAAACAGTTTGAGTGCCTACAATATGCTAGGCTTTATGCTAACATAAGTGCTTGTATTATCCCACCAGCAATGGAAAAAAGGGCAGGCCCACTTGATTCATGCAAGCAACATTCACATAAAAGTGAATTCAAATATTGTCCCCATTCCCAACAAGCTTAAAAGTGAATTCAAACATTTTCCCCATCTTTACCAAGCTTAAAAGTGAATTCAAACATTGACCCCATTCTCAATAATCTTTTTCTCATTTTGTTCTCCTCTTCCTCCTCTTCTATCATCATAGCTGTTATTGTCATTCTCATCATCTACTGAGTATTTACTGTATAGGGGCTGCTGTGTTAATTTCTTTTCATGTCTCATCTGAATGACATCTCATAAAAACCCCATGATTATTATTCCCTTTCTTCAGATGAAGAAATCAAGTCTTAGAGACATTAAATACCTCAAGAAAGGAGCTGAGGTTTAAGCCCAGGTCTGTTTGGTTGCAAACCCTCAGAACCCCACAAATGCATATGACTCCACATCAGTCTATTGCTTTCAGCATTTGTAACAACTTTCCAGGACCAGAAGAATCAGAAAAGTTTCCTAGAGTGATCAATAATTGAGATTCAGTTACCTCTCCAAGTCCTGGCTCCATTTGTGTGCACTGATAATCTGGCAGGTGGAACTCCCCATCTTCCCCTCTCACCTGCTCTCCAGGACTTTGTGCACATGGCTCCCTTTGTCAGCAGTGTCAGCAATGTCTTATTCTTCTGTCTTCCACATCTCAAAACCCTTCTAGGGTACTATGGTGGCTCCCATGCCCTGTATCCCTGAAGCTATCTCTGACCCTCCAAGTAAGAATCAGTTGCACTTTCCTCTGTAAGTGCTCTTGTACTTGATACTCTTGCAGTCCATAGCCCATTCTGTCTTGGATCTGTTAACTGTTCACCCTTCATACCTTCCCCCACCCCGTGTATTCCTTGAGTGGAACTTGTGCATCTTGGTAGCTCTATGACACCCAGCACAATATCTTGTAAATTTGGATTCTAAGAAAATACTTGCTGAATTGAATATTTAGCTGCAAGAGAAGCATGGCACAATTTAAGATGCTGTATTTAGGAGGGAATGTGTCCTATAATTTCAAGGTATAGTTTCTGAAATTTTTCATTCAAGGGATTGTATTCAGAGTAGTGTCATTCAGTGGGGACTTAGAATGCTTTTTATTAACTGGATAACTAAATACTAACATTCAAAAGTATCATAGGAAGTGTAAAAGTCATTGCTTTTCTCAACTCTGAGGCTATTCAAGGAAAGAACAATTTTAAACAAAATCCCTGTAAATGTGAAGTAAAACAGCTAAGCATAGTTAAAGGTCCTTGTCCCAACTGACCTTTGAGTCTAAAGTAATGGAAAAATACCAGCATAGATTTATAAATTTAAATTTTTGTTTTTAGATCTGGGCTCTATGTTTGTATATGTGTGTGTATGTATGTGTATGTGTACTATATATATGGATAATATATAGATTTATATGTATATATACATAATGTTTATACTTACATATAAATTTATATATGTATATTTATATATGTATCTTTATACACACATATAATGTAAACAATATACTATATTGTTATATAGGGGATATAGAGTATTGGAGCCACCTTGTAGTACCCTAGAAAGGTTTTGACAGATGGACGAAAGAAGGAAAAGACATTGTTGACATTGTTGGCAAAGGAAGCCATGTGCACAAATAATATATATATAATGTAAATAATATATATAAACATATATGTGTAATACACATGCACACACACACATATATATCTGTTTCAAAATAAATATCACAGATCTTGACTTTTGGGTTAGTTAGTTCCTCCTCTGTGCCATAGGCCTTTGCATTTATGTCTTTTAGTGCATTTGTTATACATAAATCATTTGTTTTCCCAATTAAGTGGTGAGTTTTCTGATTGGCTGCTCAGTGGTACATGCTCAAAGAAATAGTGGTTTGAATTGAAGTAAGATTTAAATCTGTTTCAGTAAATAAAATTACCTAAAGCTGGGACAATATGATATTGACCTTACTCGTTCTTATATAAGTCAACATTTAACTCTTAGGCTTTACCTAGGCCTTCTTCATGTTTGAAAAGTGATGATAATAGCTAACAGTGACTGTGCATGTACCGTGCGCCAGGCTCTGTTGTAAGTACTTTTATTCTGTTCTAAATTTCTGTTATTTGATTCCCTGTTATATATGAGAAAACTGAGACATAGGGGTTAAGTAACTTGCTCATGATTGCACATCTGTTAAGAGGTGGACTTCTACCAGAGCCTAATCATAACAACAATGTCTGAGATAGTAATTTTACCCTACATGTGCTTACGACTTAATTATATACAAGTGCTTTAGCACATTATCTTATATTATTCTTATTTAATGAGCAAATTTACCCCAACAACTGTACGTTTTCCTTGATGAACAAAATAAAGAAGTAGTCAGCTGACTTCAAGACCTCAGAATCTAGTGGGAATGATTTTGGAATACTGGCGACCTAGATTCTTGTTCTGACATAGTCACCAATAAATATTGTGACATTAGGCAAGACATTTCATCTCTCTGGGATAAACTGGATGGTAAGGTTATAATCAAGTAATCATCAAAAGCTTGAGGATCTTTTTAATCAGCAGAATACAGTGAATCTGCAGTATGTTCAAGATCTTGGAAGGTATTAGTGACAGAGCCAGGCTAAATCCTAGGAGTTAAACAGCTTGTTGTTTATAAAGGGGTGTTCCCAAAGCTGATACTAGGACATCTTAGTTTACATAGAATATAAGAATGAGTTTTGTGTCATTTGATTCAAAAATTAATAAAATTAGTTAACAAAATTTAAATCTAAGATGAATATCTCATTCCCTTGGTCAGGGTGGCTGTGTATATCTACACAGGCTATGCACTGTATAACTCCGGAGAGCACTGTTCACATACACTGTGGGGAAAATGACACCCTTGGAACTGGAAAATATGGTGGCCTGGTCTTTAGCGACCCAATTCCCCATAAAAGCTACTCCTTTGGTATTATTGTCATTATTTATTTGTTAAGGCAAAACCCCATATTGTAGAATGAGAAATGAATATAATGGGAATGTGTTAGCAGGTCTGTGTGGTGCACAGGATAGACATCTCAGGTCTTCCATGCCTGTTTAGTCTCTTGATCCAGCCTGGATCACTTTGCATAGATTCTAAGAACCTTCATGTGGTCACGTGTGACCGGCTTTGCCTCCCTTCTGTGAGAGCGAAAAGGAAAGCAAATTTGAACCAATGATGTATTTGCATCAGAAATATCAAACCAGTAGCAGATGCTGCAGGATCCGAGTCCACGAGACTACAGTTGAAGATCAAGGGATGAGGGAGATGCAGAATTGAATAGGTGCTGAGGTAGAGTCCAGTGATGAGGAATGCGTGGTAGGTTCAGGCTACAAGAGGGAAGAAACAGAGCAGAGGAAGCAGGACTTACATTTATTTCAGCTAACCAGCTTTGCAAGCCAGGATCCAAGGTCCCAAGAGGCCATCTTGTTTTTCTTAAAGGTATCTAATCGCTTCTCAGGTTGTGATCATTCTGAGGGGTCTAAAAACTGGCTTTAGCCCATATATCCCAGAGGTTCTTGGATTTTAAATATACACGTAGAGATGACAGTAGAGGGTAATAAGTGGATTCTAAGTGCTGCTTAGGAGGGACATTTTGGGAAAGGGACGCTTCTTAGAAAGCCTCAAATCATGTGTCCCTGCAGGTACTCGTGAGGCCCACTGTGTTCCAAGTAAGCAACAAAGCACAAGTATGCTTCCTACATACTTGGTCCCAAAGGAAAAATGTTTACCTAAAACCGAGAAACACATTTCTTTCTACTGAACAGTACATAATACATAGTGCATGTGTTATGGAGTTTCTTTGTGTCATCTTCTAAAGACTTTTTTGTTTTTAATCATTTAGACATTATCACTTATTATTCAGAGTCTTGAGGACAGGCAAAAAAATTATAACAATAATTTTCCTGATTCTCGTGGAGTGCCTTCATGGCTGTATTTCATTTAAAATGAAAGCACTTAATTAGTTACTCAATTTGAGATAATTATCCATATCACTCACCTAAATAGTTACAGTCTTCTGGCTCCCAGGAAAATGAAGTCAATTAGAAAATGCCCAAGTTCTTTATAGTCCTCTAGTTCCAGATGACTAATTTTCTCTCTCTCTCTGTCATGCACACATCGCTGACACCTCAGACTTTCATTATGTTCCCTGACTTCCTGTGTCATTTTAAATAAGTGTTTATATTATATTCCTTACTTGTTCTTCAAAGTAGTAATAGTCAAAATAAGCTTGCTGTTGAAATGCACACTGGGTTACAATATTTTATTCCCTGAAGGACCTGGGGTGTTTGAGATGCATGGACTTCTTAGTTCTGCTAGGCTCAGTTTTGATGTATTCCACACGTGGCTAATTACTGTCCAACTACTGTCCAACAGGGATTGAAGCCCAGCTCTTCTATGCTGGCTTCAGACAGGCATCCTAAAGCCTGTTTGGCAGGACATCCTTTTGCACTCAACCATCAGTCATCCCCTTTGCCTTTCTGGTACTTCTCAGAGGATGCCCTGGTCCTCAGCTCTCAGGAGCTCACACTGTGGCCCTTTTCCTCTGTCCTCCCACCTTGTAGTATGGGCAGTGCCCCCAGCTCTAGAGTGTGCTGCCCCTGTCATAACACCTGCAGACTTGTGGCATACTGAAAAGCAAACATTTGGTCTTTCTCCTAGGCTCTCAGCACAGAGCTCTTAAAACCGTTGGAGTCACCTGAGCCATCAGAGTGTCCCTTGTATGCTAATCAGATGATTCATGGTAGAGAGTTGGGGGTGGAGTGGGTAGATAGTTCCAGAATGGGGGCTTGTCCCAGAAACAGCAGGTCATTATTAGGTATGGTCATTAGGAGCAGGCCATTATTGGAACTTCCAGCCCCACCCCTCAACCTCCCAGGAGGGGAGAAGGGCTAGAGATTGAGTTCAACCACCAATGGCCAATCATTTGATCCATTGTGCCTGCATAAAGAAAGCTCCATAAAGACCCTGGAACAATGGGATTCAGGGAGCTTGCAGGCTGGCAAATGTATTCATGTGCTGATGCATCCTCACTCCATGGGGACACACCTCCTGCACTTGGGGACCTTCAGTCATTGCTCTATGAACTTCTTCATTTGGCTGTTTATTTGTATCCTTAATAAGGAAAGTGCTTTCCTGAGTTCTGTGAACTATTGTAGTGAATTACTGGACCTGAGATGGGGTCATGGAAACCTGTGGATTTATAATCAATAGAAGTGTAGGTAACCTGGACACCCCATTTGCAGCTGCCATCTGAAGTGGGGCAGTCTTGTGCGGCTGAACTTATAACCTGTGGGGTCTATGCTAACTCTAGGTGTCGGAATTGAATTGAATTCTTGAACTCCCAGTTGGTGTCAGAGAATTTTGGGGGAACTGACTGTTGTCAGAAAAAACCCACACACATTTAGTATTAGAAGTGGTGTCTGAAAACACCACACAGACTCTGATCTCTGTTAGGATCATTTCAATTTATATTAAAATTGTTAAAATCTCAATGTAAAACTTTTTTCCCCAGGCAACAGATTGGCATTTAATGAGGCACTCTCAACACCTTACTTTAGAGGTGTCCACAACAGTGGGGAGGCTCCAGTGTGGCAGGCTGGTGCAGAAAAGCTATTTGGCCGGCACTGTAGCAATACAGAAATCATACCACATTGGCAATGGGTGCAGCAGAACCCTTGGATATATCATTGTATCCATGGTAAATCATTATTTTTTATCACCTAGTGAGAGTGATCTGAGTGGCTAGAGTGTCTGCAGCACATGTTACATTGTAATATTGATGGTGATGATAATGCTGATAAACCTTTGAACATTTAATAATTCATTTCTGTAGCTTGTTCCAAAATGCCCTGTGATGTCAAAGTACTGTGAACAGAAGTGCAGTGAACATTTTGACTTAAAGGATGCAAGGTACATTATTCTTCCCTATTGTAGCTATCATGGGGCCGTGTGTTGAGATGATGGATCCACAAGGCAGAAGCACCCAGATGCCTCTGTAACCTCCTGGCAGAGGGCTGTACTGCACAATTGCGGAGACCTACGGTGGACTTTGTGTGAGCAAGAGATCAACTGTTACCTGTTTGAGGTGCTGAGATTGTGGGTTGCTATTTACTGCAGGATTGTCTAGCCAAGTTCCCTCCAAGAGTTATTTTCTTCCCAGGAAGCTCAAAGTAGAAGTTCCCTTTTTCTGTGCGTAAGGAAACACCCCACTGATGAATTCATTTCGTGTCAATATAGCTAAGCTGGAAACACATTTTCTAGAATTCCCTTCCCCTTGTAGTTCCTAGTTAGCATAGGCTTCAAGAAAAACTTTGTGTGAGATTTAGAAGAGGGCGCAAAGGGGCGGTTTGTTCCTTCACATACTCAGGAGGTGGGTGCGTGCAGTGCACGCATGCAGTTGCTTATCTACTGCCTCACCTAGTTGGTTTGGGACCACGCTGGGCCCGCAGCTCCAGCTCCTGCAAACGTTCTGCTTCAGCTTCTCTGAATCATGGGTTAGCTACATATGAGCACCCTGATGAAGAGTACCCATTTCTTACCCAGAAAGCTGTTGTCATCTGAGCTGAGGGCTTGGAGGTGGGGAGACAGCCCAGACTCCAGTCTTCTCTGGTGGGTTCCAGCTCAGCCTTGCTAGTTCCCACTTGTCGTCCACTTCATGTACAGTCTCCCTTCCCAGCTGCATGCCCTGTGGCCTTTGGGATCTAGCACCAGGCATGGAAACAACTGCCTTGCCTAGACTCGAGTGACTAGCTGGCCCACTGTGTAGGGTGCAGTCCTCATGATGCATATTCCCTAGTGGTTCTCATTCTCTGAGCAGACCTGGGCTGGTGCATAAACTGTGGCTCTCTCCTCCTCACCATTTTAGTTACTACTAACTTAGAACACACCACTTGTCTCTCATCTTCACTGCTGCTGCAACTTCTCTGTTTCCATTCCAGCCCCAACCATTCACTCTCCACACGACAATTAAAAAGGGATCATTTTCCAGTATGAATGGAATCACATCCCTTCCCTGATCAAGAGCCTCCCAAGGCTTCCCATTACTTTTAAGAACAATATCCATATGAGTTATTCAAGGCCTGCCTGACTTGGTCCCATACGCCTCTTCTCCTTCTGTTGCCACGTTCTGCCAGATTCCCTCTCTGATGCACACAGGCCCCCTCCCACCTTCCTCCTCCAGAGATAGCTTAGAAAAAGAGATGAGTGAGGAGAACTTTAAGCAAGGTGAGAACTAGCCTTCATACCATGAAAAGAAGCTTATGGTAAGCCAAACAAGATGGAACCATGGATTTAAAGCTTTGTGGATCATGATCTGCAGTAAGAAAATGCAGTTTACACACACATACACACAAATAGCCAAAAAGAGTCATTTCATTAAACAATGAAATATGGTCTTATGTGGTATATACTCTGATATTTTCTTATGTAAGTAACATAGTAATAGATTACTTATATATAAAATATATATGTTACATATGAAATATATATAAATATAAAAATATATAACATGTGTAACATATTTTATATAACATATAATATATATAAGTTATATATATTACTTACATAGTAATATAAAAATACTGACTTTTCCATGCTATTTCCTCTTCTCCCCCTCTCTACTTCTTACTCCTCCACTCCCTTTCCCTCATAAAAATTTTGGCTTTGACCTACTAAGTTGATTTCATGACTCACTGGTGGGCCATAACTTGAAGTTTGAAGCATATGAGACAGAAAGAAGTTTTGGGGTAGGGAGAGTAGAGCTTTCAGGAATCCGAACCCCATGGACCACTAGAGAGCAAAAGTAATTAGCTGGCATAGGTCACTCACTTTGTATGAGATCCCTCGTTTCAACATCTCGTCTCCATTCTGTTTGCCTTTTTGGAAGGGATCAAGACCCAGGCTGTAACTCTGAATGCCTCCTGTGCTTCTCTATTCAAATAGTAATTTCATCAGGGTGTTGTCCACATTGTCTTATTCCCTTTCTAAGTATCAGTTTCTTCACCTTAAGATAGGAACAATAATAATCCCAACTTTATGTAGTTATTGTGAAGATTATATAAAGAAACGTAATGAAAGGACTCATCCTATGCCAACACCTAATAAATAGCCAACAAGGCCTAAGGTGTTATCAGCTTGCAAAGATTCCGTGGATGAGCCCCCAAGATCCCACGGTTTTTCAGTGTGAGTTTTCCTGACCCAGTTTGGAACCACTTGGAGGTAAACAACGTTTCTGGGCAGATCAGTACTGGAATATCTGAGAGAATGTGACTTACACGCATGACCATAGTGAGCTTCCAAAAGCAGAAATCCAGAACTGAACAAATGTGTGCACCCATTAAAAGGCAGCACTGAGCACCTGCAGGCCTCCTGAGCAGGGGCAGAGTCTGCCCATGTGAAACTGTCGGGGGAAGGAGTAGAACACAGGGTATCCCATGTGGAAGTCAGGCAGGTCCCCAAGAGAGAGGAAAGGGAGAGCCACATATACATGGCTTCTGCACCCTAATCTATCGTCTATCCAGACCACTCAACCAAACTTTCTTCCTATCGATAATACTGGTTTCCAGCTTTTGGCTTATCTTGGCTTTTGACATGCCTTCCTCACTAAGCTTAATCATTTCTAGCTTTCAATTTAAAGCCAGAGATGTGCCACTCTTCCTTTCACTTGAACACTTAAAGGGCTCTGTAGGACTATTAATTGGCCTAATTTCAATACTTTGTGTCTCAGGGAATAGGGAGGCCAGAGGAGAGGGAGAGAGATGTGGGGAAGGCCAGTCAGTGGAGCAGTCAGAGCACACACAATATTTATTAAGTTTGCCAACTTCCATGGATGCAGTTCATGGCACATCAAAACAAATACAATAGTAACATTAAAAATCACCAACCACAGGTCGGGTGTGGTGGCTCATGCCGGTAATCTCAGCACTTTGGGAGGCCAAGGCGGGCGGATCACGAGGTCAGGAGTTCAAGACCAGCCTGGCTAACATGGTAAAACACCGTCTCTACTAAAAATACAAAAATTAGCTGGGCAAGGTAGTAGGTGCCTGTAGTTCCAGCTACTTGGAAGGCTGAGGCAGGAGAATCGCTTGAACCTGGGAGGGGGAGGTTGCAGTGAGCCAAGATCATACCACCGCACTCCAGCCTGGGTGACAGAGTGAGACTCTATCTAAACAAACAAACAAACAAAAAACAGATCACCATAACACATATAATATTAACAAAAAATTTCTAAATATTGTGAGACTCACCAAAATGTGAAAAGGAGACATGAAGTGAGCACATGCCATTGGAAAAATGGTGCCAAAAGTAATGCTCCATGCAGGGTGGTCACAAACTTTCAACATATAAAAATAAAGGAAAGTACACTAAAGGAAGGTATGCCTGTATTCCGCATTTTTCTGAATGATTACAGAATCTTGTTTGCCTGTATGTGTGCACATGCACGCGTGCACACGTGTGTGTGTGTAGCTTCTCAAAGGACTCTTGCTTCATGAAACAGTTTAAAAAAAAAACACTAGGATAGACAATTACTTCTCTTCTCTGACTTTCACTTTCTTTTCACTGAAAGTCAGTGAAATCTGACTTTCACATTTTCAGATGATACCAGTAGACCCTTCAAGCAGATGCCATGTTGTCATGAGACTTTTCCCGCTTTGGATCTCCAACTGTCCTTGAAATAATTTAAAGCTGTTTGTATTTAGTTTTAGGCAAGCATGTTCTAAGGAAGTATGTGAGGATGGTAATGTGTAAGTGCGGATGTTATGTATAAATTTTAAGGGGTGGTTGCTTCTCCAAGATATAATTGGAAAGAACTGGTAGCTCACTCGTGCATGAGTAGCTCAGCCCATGAAAAGCAACCATTGGTGGTAATAGCTGTGACTACAGCACATTCCAGTTAGCCCCTGTAGAAGGCAGAATAATGGACCCCCAAAGATGTCCACTTCCTAGTTCCAAGAACCTGTGAATATGTTATCTTACATGGAAAAACATACTGTGTGGATGTGATTAAATTAAGCACCTTGAGATGGGGAGACGATCCTGGATTATACGGGTGGTTTCTGGTGTGATTACAAATGCAACTACAAGGGGCCTCGGAAGTGGAAGAAGATGCAGAATAGAAGAGACAGAAGGAAATGGGACTGTGGAAGAAAGATCTGAGAGGGAGGGAGCATTGCTGACTTTGAAGTTGGAAGGGTCCCAGAACCAAGAAATATGGGCAACCTCTGGAAGCTGGAAAAGGCAAGGAAATTGGATTCCTCTCTAGGATGTTGAGAGAGGAACACAGCTCTCTTGACACCTTGACTTTAGCCTAGTGAGATCCATGTTCAGCTTGTAACCTACAGAACTTCAAGATAATAAACTTGTATTATTTTAAGCCACTGGGATTGTGGTAATTGGTTATGGCAGCAATAAGAAATTAATATGGCTTCATAGAAAAAGAACCCTGGCTCTTTCTCCCTGGGATAGCCTGGACATGCCTTTGCTTCTACACCACTGGAACCCATGAAAGGAATTCCTGATTTTTTCTGATCCCGAGTGTGTCAGGGCCCCATGGACTACTAGATTACCTTTCTGCTCCTTCTTCTGGAATGGTGAGAGCTGAGATTCCTGCTTTCTCCTGGGATAGAGGCTCTTCCCTCTCCTCCATTGAGGGTTCAAAAAAGGCAAAGGGCAACATGAAACATTCTTTAATTATTCTACTTGCATATGGAAAATTTCTTTTATTTGGAAAGAGGAAAAGGAAAATAATCTTCAACCAGAGTAAAACTGATTCTGAATAATTATCCTCAGGGTTTGATCTATCTATATTGCCAATCTGCATAAATCAACATCTTCCCTACTCTCAACTTCCTGCGGTTCAATCATCCTGTTAGAGAGTATGAATTAGCAATATAATAACATCAAATCATTCTTTAAGCCCCAAGATTTTGCAGTCACAAACTTAAAGTAATATGTACACTCTACTTATATACTTTACTTATTAATTTATTTTTCTCTGAGAACACTTATAGTGTTACCTCATTAGAAGCCTGAGGCTAGATTAGATCAGTGACTTCCAGGTTTGTGCCCATGATCCATAGTAAGATGGACATTTTATATCACAACCCGGTATAGACACACACTCATGAAAATTATGAAACATTTTTTACCCTTGTTAAATGGAATAATTCTGATATTTTCTATTTCATTTTTATTTCATTTAAAAAATACTGTTTACAAATAATATCTAAAAAAATACTGATTCGGCCAGGCACTGTGGCTTATGCCTGTAATCCTAGCACTTTGGGAGGCCAAGGTGGGTAGATCACCTGAGGTCAGGAGTTCAAGACCAGCCTGACCAACATGTGAAACCTTGTATCTACTGAAAATGTAAAAATTAGCCGAGTGTGGTAGCACAGACCTGTAATCCCAGCTACTTGGGAAGCTGAGGCAGGAGAATTGATTGAACCTGGGAGATGGAGGTTGCAGTGAGCCAAGATTGTGCCATTGCACTCCAGCCTGGGCAAAAAGACTGAAACTCCATTTCAAAAAATAATAATAATAAAATAAAACTGATTATAATGCAGTAAACTGATCTTAGGACCCACTTATCACTTGTGACCTGCCGTTTCAAAATACCATATTAAATGGATCTTGGGTTCTCCTTTTTAGTTCTAACACTATTGTAATCTTGAATAATTAAGAATGTTAAGAATACAACTTTGATAGTCTCTGCCCCCATGCCTCAACTTAAAGTGTTGATATATTTAAATACTTCATTAGTAAAATGTCTTCTTATTGTAAGTTAAGGAATTGCCCCATTCTTCTTTGTAACTTTGTTAGAGATGGTAAATTCAGTTAGTGCAATGATAACCACATTAGGATCTCAAAAATTATGTACTTGAATGTATGATTAAGCTCAGTATTTTTATATCAAATTACAACTTTTGTAACTACCCTGAATGTAAATGTGTCTTGCTGTTTATAATTATTTTCTCAGCTTAATGAAATTTTAATAAGTTGGACGTGGAATTGATCCTTCAAGGAAACCTTTTTCATAATTAGAGATTTTTCTCAAACTTGGTGGATTGATGTTATTGGCTTTTTCTTTGTGATTGTGTTTATGTAAATTGAAACATTGCTCTCAAACTTCAAAGGTCAAATGGGTAGGAATTAAACTGGTTCAGTCCTAATGTATTTGAAGAGACAGATTTTGAAAGTTTCTAGGAAACAGCAAAATAATATTTTCACTCTAACTTTTTCTTCGAGCTATTCCTATATTTCTGTTCTCCATCTTTGTATCCCATACCTGAACAGTCCAGAATATCAGCATTACCATGCCATAAAGTGCTTACAATTCTGCTTTGAGCTGACATCTGTTACAAACAGCATGTTGCTTACAACAACATTGAAAAAAAGCTTTTTGTATAACACAGATAGCACCTGTATCACAAAGGCAAATAGTATGCATTATTCCTTTGAATGAAAGCTTATCTCTGAGCCAAATGCTATACACTAAATAATAATGATAATAAAAATCTACCTACTGGCAATGCAGACCAAAATACCAATATCTTGTTACAGTATTTTCTATTCAGATAATAATATAGACATCTCTTGAATACCTTTTTCTTTTCTGATCTGCATACAAATGGGAGAATTATTGGTTTTATCTGATAAGGTGCTTGGGGTATACAATGGGGCCAAACCAATTATGTTCTTGGCTGACTTATGTTAGAAAATCCTGCAGATTTGTGCATTACATGAGGGAGTGTTGAACTGTGATGAACAAAATTCTGATCAATACAATCTGATCAAGAGGACGTCTGTTTTTCTTACAACATCATTAATTTGCAAAACCTCACATTCCAGCCTAACTTTTGGAAGTACCGTTCCACTACAAAAAGGTTTCTTAAAAAGTTGTTAAAATTTGTGCTGCCTAAACCCCTGGAAAAACAAGAGAGCCAGTTGGGAAAGAATTTGGTGGAGAGGAAGTAGTTCACAGAAAGTCACCACTATCAGTTTCTTTCCTAGGATGGCAACAGGTGTGGTGTGGCAGCTTCTTCTCTCAGCATTAACACTGACTGACCTGATGCCCCAGCTGCACTTCTCAGAGGCAGTGGTTAGAGATCACCTCCTCCTCTGCTTCCAAACAAGGTGCTCCATGCCCTCACCCTTCAACCCCTCAATGTATTTAACCTCATCTCATCAAATTCCTCTCCCTTCACTACTGTTGGGTTTTGAAAAATGAGAATTCTAAACCAAATGAGAAAAAGACACAGACATAAGATAGGGTGTCACATACTCAATTTATGATTGGTGAAGCAGGATTGGAGGTTGTGGCTTTGACCTAAGATTTAACCATTTAAAGCTTTCTCTTCCATCCCCTCAAGGTGCAGGATCTGCCCTGGTGGGCGAGTTTGCTAATTGGAAGAGGGAAGAGCAGAGAGGGGAAGGAACATGGCCTTTAGGGTCAGAGGTTCTGAGGGAAGGCCAAAAAGAGCCTGGATAATGACCCATTTCCAAAGCTCACCAATCAAACCCTTTTTCCTTGAGAAAGACAGAGTTTCTCTGTTATTTGACATTTCTGAGAATTGTTCTTTTTCCTCCATTTAAAATAATGAGATAGATATGTCTTTTTTCTTATTATAGAAATTACAACAATATTCTAGATATGAGTTCTTTGTTGGCTGTATTTATTGTAAATATCTGATTCTCATCTGTGACTTGACATTTCACTCTCTCAGTGGTATCTTTTAATCAGCAGAAGTTCCTAATTTTAATGCAGTTCAGTTTGTCAGTTTTTTCTTTTTGACCTGTATTTGTATATTCAATTCAAGAAATCTCTGTCTGTCCTAAAGTCATGAAGTTGTTCTTTTATCTCTAATAGTTTACATTTATCTCTGTGAAGAATCTGAGATTGATTTTTGTTTTTGATGGATGTAGGCAAGAAGATTTCTTTTTTTTCCTCTCATGAATATCCAATTTATAAAGCACCAGTTATTGAAAATACTTTATCTTTTTTCCCATTCCATTGTGGTAGTACCTTATCATAAGGCAGGTAGCCCTATAGGAATGGGTCTGGCTGGTGATTTTCTTTTCTGTTCCATTGCTCTCATTGCTGATCATTGCACCCCTGTCTTATTTACTGTAATTTTATAATAAGTTTTAATACTAATAGTGAAGCCATATTACTTTGCTCTCCTTCTTCAAGATGGCTATTCTTAGCCTTTAAAATTTTGATATAAACTGTAGAATCCCTCCTAGGATTTTTATTGAAAATGTATTGACTGTAAGTCAACTTGAGGAGAAATGATGTCTTTGCAAAACAGTTTAACATGTATCCCTCTATTTATGTCTTAATTTCTATTACTAATCATTGGTGGCTTTCTATTAGGGATCTTGTGTCTCTTTCCTCAGGTCTATTCTTAGGTATTTGATGTTTTTGAGGCTATTTTAAATAGGATTATTTTTAAATCTAATTTAAAAATTTTGAGTGATTTGTTTCTAATAAGCAGAGATACAATTACCTTTCCGAATTCATTTATTCATTCTAGTAGTTAATATGTAGAATCATTTGGATTTTCTGTATACAATGTCATGTCATTTATAAATCATAGCATTTGTGTTTCTAATTATTATACCATTTATTTCTTCTTCTAACCTGTTTCACTGTCCAAGATCTTGAGAATAATGCTGAAATAAGTGGTGAAAAAATGGACATCCTTCTTTTGTTTTTGATTCAAAATTCTCAAGTATTTCACTGTTAAGTATGATGTTTACTATAAATTCAATTTGTTTTGGTAACTGTTGCTTATCAGGTTAAAGAAGCTTCCTTCTGTTTCTAGCTTGTAGATAGTTTTTACTATGAACAGATGTCACATATTGTAAGATAATTTTTCTGTATTAATTGAGCTGGTCATATGTTTCATCTACTGTATTCATTTAGTGAGGAGAAAAACACTGATTTTTCAAATGTTAAACTAGCCATGCATTCCTGAAATAAGCCCAGGATAAGCTATCTTTTATATATGTGGTCATGATATATTGTCATTTTAATATGTCACTGTATTTGAAGGGCTAAGATTTTATTTAGAATTTTTAAATTTATGTTCATGAAAGAGTTGAACCTGTAATTATCTTGTTTTGTAAGATGTCTTTGTCCTGTTTTGGTATCAAGATTATTCTGGCCTTGTAAAATAAAATAAATTGGGAAATGTTACTTCTTTTCCTATTCTCTGGAAGAATTTTTGTAAGATTTGTTGTATTTCTTCTTTACTGTTTAGAAGAATTCAGTGAGGGTGTCATCTGGTCTTGGAGATTTTTCATGTGGGAAGGTTCTAATTATGTATTCAATTTCTTTGACAGGTATAAGGGATACTTCTGGTTTACATTTTGAGATTTAGAGAGCTGGAAAAGGTAATATTCCACTCCCTTGCAATGAAAAAAATGGGGCAAACTGCCAAGTTCACAACTGTTTTTTTTTTGTTGTTGTTATTGTTGTTGTTGTTTTAGACAGAGTCTCACTCTGTTGCCCAGGCTGAAGTGCTGTGGCATGATCTCAGCTCAGTGCAACCTCTGGCTCCCAGGTTCAAGTGATTCTTCTGCCTCAGCCTCCTGAGTAGCTGGGACTACAGGCATACGCCACCACGCCTGGCTAATTTTGGTATTTTTAATAGAGATGAGGTTTCACCATATTGGCCAGGCTGGTCTCGAACTCCAGACCTCGTGATCTGCCTGCCTCGGCCTCCCAAAGTGCTAGGATTACAGGCATGAGCCACTGCACCTGGCCAAGTTCACAACTGTTTTTGAAAACTTTGGAGAGATGAAGCCACAACAAACTGTCACAAAATACACAAAGAAAGGGCTATCTACGAGGACAGATAAGATGAGAGCTCTGACTTACCCGGAGTGGAAACAACCAGACATTGACTGGTAAAAGCAGTTCTGCTAGGATGTTGGCAAATGGGTAGAGGTCAAGCGTGCCCTGGAGAGGGTAATGACCTTGGAGCCACAGCAATTGGTAGGGTCTTCCTCCACTTGCAGGCTTTTGCTGCACACAAACCTCACTGCATGCTCACAGCAACACTGGGGAGAGTTCTAAGAAAATAAAATGCAGACAGAAAAAAATAGTGAACAAAACAGAGCAGAGCATACAAAAGCTATGAGACAATATAAAATAATTCAACACATGCATAATAGAAATCTCAGAATGAAAGAATGGGATAGAAGAAATGCTCAAAGAAATATTGGCTGATAATATTCAAAAATTAATGACAAACATCAAATCACAGATCCAAAATGGCCATAGAGTATGAAATAAGATAAAAACCTTCCCCCTTAAGAGGAAAAAAAAAAAAAAACCTCTAAAACTTAGGCATATTATATTCAAATTGCTAAAAGCCAAAGACAAAAGGAAAATCTTAAAGGCAGTCAGAGAAAAAAGGTACATTATCTAGAAAGAAATAAGGATAGTGATCGATTCAGCAGACTTATCACTAGAACTGTAATAAATAAGAGGACAATGAAATGGCATTTTAAAGCAGCAAACAAACCAACAAAAATACCACTGCCAGAAAAAATTCTGTTCCCAGTGAAAGCATCTTTCAAAAATAAGGAGAAACAAAGATTTTCTTAAAACAACAAAAACAGAGGAAAGTTATTGCCAGAACAGCTACTCTATAAAAAAGCCTCAAAAGATTCTGATACTAAGTGTGAACCTAAATTCACACAAATAAGGAACCTAGAAGTAAAATATAAGTAAAATAAAATTTATTTTAAAAAAATAAATAGATGTGCAAAAAGATAATGACCATCTAAAGCAAAAATAGTAGCAATGAAAATATGACATATTAAAATATGTGGTATGCAGCTAAAGCAGTATTTGGGGAAAACTTATAGCATTAAAATGCTTATACAGTGGTCATCCCTTATCTAAAGGGGCTACATTCTAAGACTCACAGTGGATACCTGAAAGTGTGGATAGTAATGAGCCCTATATATGTTATGGTTTTTCAGTCTGATAAATGAGATGGCTACCAAGTAACTAATGGGAGGGTGGTTTATACAGCCTGGAAATGCTGAACAGAAGGTTGATCCTGGGCAGGATGGTGCAAGATTTCATTCTACTACTCAGAACAGTGTACAATTTAACTTATGAATTGTTAAAACTTATTAACTATTTCTGGGATTTTCCATTTAATATTTTGGACTGCAGTTGACTGAGAGTAACAGAAACTTCAGAAATTGAAACTATGGATAAAGATGGGGAGCAACTATATTAGAAAAAAAGAAAGGTTTCAAATCAGTAATCCAAGCTTCCATCTTAAGAAATTAGAAAAAGAAGAACAAATTAAACTCAAAGTAAACATTAGGAAGGAAATAATAAATACAAGAACCAAAATCTATAAAATTGAACATAGAAAAACAATAAAGAAAGATTTACAAATTCAAAAGCTACTTCTTTGGTAAAAAACAATAAAATTAATAAACCTCTAGGAAGACTAACCAGACAGACAGAGAGAGAGAGAAAGAGAGAGAAGATATAAATTGTAAACCGTTTTTAAAATTTTCTATAAGTCTAAAATGTGTTTGAATACATGGTTTAAAAAAAGATATGGAGATATTCTGTCACCATGAAGGATGACTATATTGTGTACTCCATAAATGTTGGTTCAATTGAGTTGAACTGGCTGCCCTGGTAACATGGAGCAGAGATTGAGAGCAGGAAATAAATAGTTTGGTATTTGCCAAATTTGTTGCTTAAAAGGTCAAGTACCATTTGTGAATTAAGGGTTTTGGGTACAGCTTAGTTTGTGAAAGTCAGAGTTTAGAATATAAAATGATATATATTTTTAGTTATTTAATAAAAAATATTAGAATTACGAATTTGAATTTTGATTCTGTTCTTTTTACCAGAAAAAAAATTTGAGTCTAATGTGGGGCCACTTAAAAAGTTAGCTGGGATTCGACAGTAATAAATGAGTTTGGTGTACCTTTTGAAGCTTGTTGGCATTAGTGAGCTTTGCCAAAATATGCCTTTGACCTAAGATTTGATGGGTGTCTTATCTAGGAAATGGTCTGTTTCAATTCTATTACCTGGAATTTATATAGCTATGTATCTTATAAATTCCACTCTTTCATATTACCTTTATACATTATAATTGCCTACATGGCTGTTACAGTCTCTTGAATAAAAATGCTATCTATATTAATCATTCATTTACCCAAGAAAGTAAATTATTCCTTGCAAGGAATTCATTTCCCAAAGTCTATCAGGTCCTTCTGTACTGAACAGGTGCGGGACAGCACAAAATCCCTGATCCTGTTCAGTGTCTTTTTGTTCTTGAGTTTCACTGAGAGAAGCTCATGTTATTTTAACCTTTTCCTACTGTGTCTGGCCATGAAGAATTCTTTGAAGCTGGTCTGAACGTGTTTTGTTCTTCCCCGGTGGAGTCCCATTCTCCCACAATTTGTGTTCTTCTATCCCTTTAGGAGTTGCCCTATGTATGCATTTTTCTCTTCCCCTATTCACTCCCAAGCTTTATCATTTCACTTCGACTTTGTCTTTGTTCCTTCAAACTTTCTGCTTTCATTTGACAAGCCCTCCAGGGGTAAGAACAGAAAGACTCAGGAAAGTAATGACTGAAAATAGATGTTAAATTCCCAGTATTGCTCTGTTAGATTAATTAGTGCTAAAATTTTTGATGGTGAAAAAAAAAAGATCTGTGTTTTGAAACAAAATTACCCAAGCTGTATATAATACTATTTTGCCTTCAAAATATTTGTTTCTACAACCATAAGTGGAATTTTCCCCATTGGCAGCTGGCGAGTTAGCTTCACTTGTCTTTAGTTAGCTTTAACACACTCTTTAGCTAGACAAAGAAAAGGTCTTTGAGCCAAACTGGATAGTACTGGATTGATGGAAATTTAAAGCCTCATGTAGATTCAGCCTTAATGTGTTTTGCTCTGTTATTTGGACGAATACCAGCTTTATGGGGAGATAGTGAAATGCTAAAGAAGTTGAAAGACAGAGGGGAAGGAGGTGGTCAGCAGGGAGGTGAAAGATAGGGTAAAATGCCATTCCAACACTTTTTAGGATGCCTGACATCACCCAAGACCTTTTAGATGAATGATTTTCAGTGTTTTATATCACAGTTTACACTCAGACTCACAGGGGCACATGCAAACACTCACACACATTTGCAGGCACAGGACTGAAACACAATTTCATAAACAGTCATTCCTTATGCCTGAGAAATGCTGATATTTTCTATTCTATGTCCTCTGAAGTTGCTGGTCACAAATGACTAAATTAATTTTATGACCTACTGATCATTGGCAACCTGCAGTTTTCATAGAAGGGCTTTAGAAATAGGGACAGCTCATTTCTGTGAATAAATTCTTACATTTTCTTTTCTTCTAATAAACCTTTTCATTGCCTTCTTTCTCTCGTCTCAAGCAGTGGCCAAGACCATTTGTTAAATGGATCATGACTTCTCATGACCCAGTTAAAGGCTTGGAGATGTAAATAAAGGGAAGATTGAAACCCTGAAATCTCAGGGCTTAAATATCACAAAAGTAAACCCACAGACCAGATCTGTTGGGATCAAATGGATGATTATGTGACAATGAGGAGGAAGGGATAAACGCTGTTAATCACAGTCAGAAGCTGAAGGTTTAATACAAGCAAAACCCACATCTGTTCAGAAAAATTCATGAATTTCACAAAATAAATATTAGATTTAATCTAATAAAGGTACATTGTATAGCAGGAGATATTCGCAATCCCTCCATCAATGGGAGAGAAATGAACTCTAATAACATAATTGAACCCATCCATGAGATAACAGGGGTAGGTCCTTTTACAGGTTAATGTCACTCCTGAGAGGTGGTCCCATCCCTACCCCAATCAAAAAACGCAAGGCAAGTCTATATTACATATAGGGGGACCGCTGATCATTGGCGCTATCTGAAGGGGCCTCAGCACCTTACCTTCTGAAGAAAAAACTTTGTGCCAAACTTTGAAAAGGCATCTAATACTGAAGTGGTTCTCCACAATGTGCTGCACATAGAACCACATGCGAGCTTTGTAAAAATACTGACTCAGATGAACCATCAGGGTGAGTACAACTTAAATGAAAGGAAGCAAAATGCCTGCAGTACCCTGGGGGAAACACACATCAAAAAGGAGATCTGAGCTGAAGACCCCCAACTGACCTTCAGCCTTGGCCCTCCTTCTCATCCCACTCCCACCCCAGCTGTTCTGAGAACTTGAGGAGCAAAGGGTGTCAGGACTCTAGTTGAAGCTCTGGGAAGTCCATACCCTTGCTACTCAAAGTGCAGTCCACCCACCAGCAGTGGCAGCATCACCTGGAAGCTAGTTGGAGAGGGATTCGGGGTGGAGCAAACGGCAGCAGCCCTGGATGTTGCTAAGGAAAGAGTGGGATGACCCCTATCCCCAGGGGCATGTTTTAGAATAGATAGACTCAAGGCAGAGAATAACACAGTGCCTTTTCCTTACCCCTGCCTGACTGAGGGGAAGAGGACATTGTCCAACATTTGGCTTTTTTAGATAAATCCCACTATAAATAAAACTGATAATGAAATTTCTAAGTCATATGACAGGAAAAGTCACAGGGTTATTGCTTTTCTATAGTACAGTGTAAGGTCAAGGAAATTTGTCTGTTTTATTCACTGTTGTATCCCTAATACCCAAATTCATCTTTATCCTCCCTCCCCTCATACAGACACACACTCTTGTCCACACACACACAGGCAAACTCTTTGCATCGGTTTGGGTAGGAGAAGCTATGCTGCAGTAGCAAACCTCAACACCTTCTCATTCACATGTAAGTTCAATGTAGTTCAGCAGAGCAGCTCCGCTAATGATAGCTATCTAGGAAGACAGGCTGATTGATAGAGGCACTATCTCAACATGTGCTTTCAAAGGAACCATGGCAGAGAGAAATCAGGTTTTAAGGGTTTCCAGCCAGAATGGCATAACACTTTCACTCAAATTTCCTGGGCCAAAGCAAGTCACAGTGGTCATGCCAAACTTCAGAGGGGGCTGGGAAGTGAAATTGTACCATGAATTCAGAAGGAAATGAAGGGGAAATATTTGGTGAACCACAGTAATGGTTACTACTGCTAAATAGAGCTTATGAATCAAGTTCTATGGGAACACAGATCCGAGAATAGTTAACCTTCCTAATAATGGTAAACAAGTACACCTTTAAAAACACCTTCAAATGTGGAGTTCCAAAAACATGAAAGTTATTTTTTACATAAACTCATATTTATTTTATAATACAGAAAAACTACATTTTAGCAGTAAGTCATGTTTCTCTGCTCTTTTCTCATGTATTTCTCCATGTGTGGAATGTCCCCCTTCCTTCTTTTGTGGGTGTTTGACAGATTCTTGTAGTATCATTATAGAAATGCTGGATTCTGTAATGTTAGGGAGATTCATAGCTGGTGAATGATTTGAGGTTGTTTGGACGATCTCTAGTAGTGTGCCAAAGTTTTCTTTCTCATTTGATGATTTTTATCATAGACCTAGATGAACTCAGGGAAGACATACATACCCTATTTTCAGATAACATGATATTGAGAGGGCTAAATCATAAGCTGGTTGAAAAAGATCAGAATTCAAAAGATCATTATTCAAAATAATGATGTACTAGAGAGGTCGGGAAAATCACAGGATGATCCTTACTTTCTGCACAAAGAAAAAAAGGCAATCACATAAATACTTTGTATATTTACACATCACTTTGCTCCAATACAGATATATGGCAACTTCTAAAGACGTATGAAATAAAATAAGGTGACTTAAATTAAAAGTCGTTGAGATACAATAAAGAAAATAAAAGCCAGGGCGAAGAAAGAACCAAAAAAGAGTTAATGTTACCCATCAAAATGATGTACTTGGTATGGAAAAGTGCATAAAAATAATATTGATACACACAGTGTTCAAGATAACTGTGGATGAAATAGAGTTCTTTGCAGCTCAAGATGGCTTCAAGACAGAGATAGCAAGTAGAAGTCAGCTTACGTTTCGATCCTGAGTGATTGGTGAGTAGATTCTTGGAGCAGTGTGATGGGAGACTGGGCTTAGCAGGAACTGATTTAGACATAAAGCAGTCATTATAGGAGATGGGGAGAGGTGACAGTGTGCTGAGTATTTGCCATTCCAAGGACAAAACCCTTCATTTGGTGCTAGAAAATGTACACAACCAAGAAAGTAGATGTCTAAGCAAGATGATGGGGAGTGAGGGGCTTGGCTAGGATTTGGTTAAGTGGTGGGTATAGCAATGAGCTCATTTGGCACCCAGACTAATCTGCTCCTTTCTAGTGTGTGGAACCTATTCTGGGTCCCCGTTTATAGGACCCACAGCCTCCCTTGTGGATGTGAAGGTAGTTTCATGGATGCTGGAATGGATTTAAGTGGGTTGGTATGGGAAAGGCAGATTTTCCATGCCAATCTTTCACTTTGGAATTCTTGGCACTGTTGGAGAATCTTGGTTAGGATGCCTTCTGCTCCTGTTCTCTATCCTGGAGTCCCTAGTCACTCATCAATGCTAACACAGCTATTGCACAAGACAGAGTGGAGGATTGGTCTCTTTCAAAAATTTCCAGAGCCCCAGCTCTCCCCATTACATTCTATCTGCAACTGTCACCCTCAGGAATCCAGAAGAGGGAGATGTGTCCAGCACTGTGAGTCCTGAGTCTAACTTAAGTTCTGGGAAGGTTGTCCCCTTTCTCAAAATGTAGAACTTGGGGAGAGATTTACATGGATCAGATAGCATGGGATGAAGATGTGCCAATTAGCTTTTGTGGCATATGATGTCACCAAAACCTAGTGTCTTAAGACAACAAACATTTCTTATTCCTTGTGATTCTGTGGGTTGGTGGCCATTTCTTCTGGTCTTAGAATATTCAGCTGATCTTGGCAGTTAGCTGCTGGGTTAACTATAGCCAAGTGGTCTAGGATAGACTCACTCACATGTCTGGTTGTTTGCTTGATCTCATTTAGATGAGACTTGCCATACAGGGTTCCCAAGAGTAGCTAGAGAGGGCAAGTCCCAATGTACAAACACTTTTCAAGTCTCTGCTTGTATCATGTTTGCTACTGTCCCCTTGGCCAAAGCAAGTCAAAATGGCTAAGCCCAAATTCAAGAGGTTAAGGTATAGCTCCACTACTTGATTCAAGAGGGGAAGATACTGACTCTTATCACTCCAACTTAGGAGGAGCTACTAAATCACATTGCAAAGAGGCAAGTATCTAGAAGTGGGAGGTGTTTGTGGCCATTTTTGCAATCTGCCACAGCTAGCTCATCTACCCTGATGAGCCACATCAATCCTTCCAGATTGTTCTCCTATCCGTGTGTTTTATAATTGGAACTGGAATCCCAAATTCCCATTGAAACACTTTCAAGGATCTCTTATGGAAGATTTATTTCTGCAAATTGAACAGCCATTATTGTTCTGCTAGACATTGGGTTCTGAACCTTCAACATGTGAAAGACCTTTATAAACACAACCCACTTGTATTTGAGAACTGCCTAGCTTGTTAGCTGAAATGGGATTGCAGAAATGGGCTAGTGTTTTTCTTTTAATTCATTTTGTACTCTGGCAGTAAGAATTTCCTTCTGAGGTGGATACAGATGATAACCTCCTGATTTGAGTTTGAGGTTTGCACTGTTTCATTTTTGGCTGGTTATAGTCAGAACTGCTCTTTTCATTGTAGAGCCAAATGATTATTTATACTTCTCTTGGATCATTCTTTATATACCATTAGCAATGACATGCAAAGCACAAGGGATTGAATATTTACATCCAAAATTCTGAAGTGAGTATTCTCCCATTGGCAGATACAATTCCTCAGGGCTGTAAGACCTGGTAACAAAGAACCATATGTCATGGTGGATTGTATGTTGCTACAGCAATGGCTTTCGAGCAGCTGAAGCTCTGAATCCCCCTGCTTCTTCCTCTGCCTCTCAGTGTGGCTAAGGGCTGGCTGGGTGTTGCCTATTAAAGAACCCTGAAAGACAATGAAGAAACATGTTTTTGTTCTTCCTAATGACTATCTCCTCAGAGTTCTTGTTATAAATAGTGTCTTGCTGTAATCTACAGCAAGGCAGTATTCAGGGCTCAATACGAGAAATATTTCACTATTTGTCATCTAGGGAGATTCTGAGCTTGAGGTTGCCCTGATATTCCTGGAGCAAAACACATGTTCCCTGGCCTCAGTCAGCTTACATACTCATTGGGGAGTAGTAGAGGAGCATAAATAACTATTATAGCAGAGAGAATATTCTTAGTTCCATAAAAATACAAAGAAAGGAATATGAAGTTCCAAGGAACAAAGGAGCAATATTGTTCAAAAATTCCATCCATTACACTTATTGCATGACATTTAATAATTTATTTTTCTTTTCCCTTTGAATGCAGAGACTGAGGCTCTCTCAGTTTTATCACCTCCAGTGCCTCCAAAAGTGCCTGCCACCCAGTAGAATAGATGTCAATAAATGTTTGCAGAAAGAATAAATAGATGACTATATTGATCCACTTAGCAGAGGGAAGAAAAGCTTTGTGGATGCGGTAAAACTTGAAAGACACTTAAAATAATTGGCAGATAGTGAATTTGGGAGAGAAGGCATTAGTGGTAGAGGGCATAGATGGAACACAGAAGTGGCAATGGGGAAATACAAGGCATTTAAGAGAAAAACTAATCCAGTTTGGCTGGCGTGTGCCAGTTTTGGTCTTGGAGCTTCCAGGATAAAGCTGAGTTGTGCATCAAGCCATGTGAGGTGCCTCAGTTCTCTTCCACTCTCATCCTTAAGGGATAAGCTTCAGCCTGTCCATCCTGTCCTCTGATCCAACTGGAGATTCGGGCAGGGATGGAATTCCCCATCATCCCAGCCCACGGTGAATTAGGCATCCTCTTTACCTGCGGTAAGTGGCAAATAATAGAAAAGTGTGCCTTCTGCTGGGATTTTCTCATGAATACATTTCCTCTGTCCATTTACAATTGATTGTAAGCTCTTTAAGGTAAAGGGTGTAATCATGTACCTCTTTGAATTCCAGATTTCTGTATCTTGCACAGGGAAGGTGAGCAACAGCACTCCACTGAGTATATTGGTGTCCTTTCTAACATTAGCAGTCAGCCTAAAATCTGTTCCAACAAAAAGAAAAAAGCAGATTCCAACGGAGATTTGGGCAGAGTAAGGCAGAGCGGTGACAGAGCAAAGAGCCCAAGCGATGTCCATGGTGCCTGAGCCCCTAGATGGCGACCATCATCATCATGGTAATAATGGCCCCAAACTCAATGTGCTCACACTAGGAGTCAAGCTCTGTGCTGACTGCTTCACACAGTCATCTCATTTTATCCTTCCAACAACTTGTGCAAGAAATGTATCCTCTCTGTACCTCAGGTTCCAAATCTGTAAAATTTGAATAGTAATACTAGATCCTACCTCATAGTGTTGTTATTAAGGACTGAATGAATTGTTGTTTGCTAAAGGCTTAAGTACCACTCTGTAACTGTTGACTTTTATTACTATTACAATCCCCATTTTACAAATGGGGAAACCAAGACACAAAAAAGATTAAAAAAACTTGCTCAACATTACATGGTGGGACTCAGCATACTGACTTCAGGTTAGCTGTTCTATTCTATGAAGAAACCGACCTTCTCCTGGGCCATTGATGGTCCATTATGATTGCGTCTTTCCTGGTCTCATCCTTAGCATAGTCTCATTGGAGACTGATCCAGACAAACAATCCTCAAGGAACTGCTTTTTTCTTTCCGCTGGAACAGATTTTAACCTGACTGCTAATGTCAGAAAGGGCACCAATACACTCAGTGGAGAGCTGCTGCTTACTTTCCCTGTGCAAGATGCAGAAATCTGGAATTCAAAGAGGTACACGATTCCACCCTTTACCTTACAGAGCTTATAATCAATTGTAAATGGACGGAGGAAATGTATTCATGAGACAATCCCAGCAGAAGGCACGTTTTTCTACTATTTGCCACTTACTGCAGATAAAGAGGATGCCTAATTCACTGTGGGCTGGGATGATGGGGAATTCCATCCCTGGGGCAGAGGTAAGTGTGGCAGGGGTTGTTGAGGGGTGTGTATGTGTCTGTGTGTGTGTATGTGTGCATGTGCACGTGTGTGTATGCTTGTGTGAAGAAGACGCCCGAAGCACTAAGGAAAGAAAACAAGGCAACAAAGGGTAGCCGGAGGACTGAGTATGTACAGCCTGACATGAGAGATAGAGTTAGAATTGAGTCTGTAGGTTAAAGTGAACCCCACAATCTTATCTGGCACTTCAGAGCACAAGGCCTTTACTATTTCCATCTTGCTTTTTCCTAAGTGGATGTAATTTCTATACAGGTTCCCCAAACCAGGAACTCTACAACATTTGGGACAAAAGCCTTTGTTATCTCCCCATTGTTCATTTCCAAGATGTTCTATCAATGTTAAATAAAAAGCTTCTAACATATGTGCATTTGGGTCAGTATTCTTCTAAAGGTGAAGAATAAAGGGACTCAGCCCTAGAAGAATATCCTCTAATTACTATCTCACCATTTTGATCTTTGGCTTCGAAGTAAATGGCTTCCCTTTTGGTCATTTATTGATTTCCTCTTTGAAAGTTTTTTGTTCCCATATATCATCATTTTGCACACATCTTGCCAGACTCCTCTACTAGACTGCTATTATAAATTTTTCCTTCTTCTCATACATTGTTCAAGCCATTTTCTGAGTTAAAACAGATAAATAAGAAACTATTTATTTATTTATTTCTTCCAGATGTCTTTGCTGGACCTGAAACTGCCATTTCCTAAACTTATCATATTTGTATAGTCAAAAATTATTTTTAACTTTGCTTGGCTTGCATTTAAATTTTCTTTCTTTCTTTTTTTTTCCCTGGGACGTGTCATAGTCTGCTTTTCTTAAATGCCTTTCCTATAATTTAATGTAAAGGGACAAAAGTAAAAAAGAGGGAAGACATTGAAAAATGGCCAATGGGGAGGGTAAGAAAAATGCCCTTTACATGTGGTGACTTTGAAAGATTGACTTTTCAAGTGTAACCATACATATAAAACTATTATTGTTTTTGCTGCTTTAAAAGCATAAGGTAAGAGTTCTCTTTGAAATGATTATTAAAACTATTAAATAATTATGTATACCATTGTTATTATATCAGTTTAAAGGTTTATTACACTGGGTAAGTCCGAGGAACATATTGGCTAGTGAGCTGGTTGTTTTCTGGTTTCAGGTGCAATTGAAATTCAGCTACATTTTATTCAGAAACTCTAGAGAACAACTAAATGATGCTATTTACCATTACATAGGGCTTCTCCTAGCAACCAATTTTGTTTATGCGGCTAAAGATAATGTTAGTAGGAGCCTCAATGTCTGTATTCAAAGCCAGAGTACTTGAGAAGAAGTCTGTGAATAAGAATGATCCAGTTGTCTTTGTGTTAGTAGCTTTAATCCAGGGATGATAAGGAAGCGAAAGGAATTAACATGAACTAGGGACCACTAATAAGCCAGGCATTTTTACATTTTATGATCTGTATACTCCCTACAAAGCCACATTTTACCTTCCTTTCTTTGAGTTGAAGACTCTGAGGCTCAGAGAGGTCAAGCCACTTGCTAAAGGTCACACAGCTAGTAAACGGCTGAGCAGAGGCAGACTTTAGATGTGTCTGACTGTAAGGATTGCCATTCTTCCACTGGAAACCATTGCCTCTACCTGAATGGAAGGGTATCTTTTTTGGTAGGAAGGAGATATATTATAGAATGGGGGTATGGGTTGGGCAGCTGGTCAACCTGAGAACAAGCCTTGAGAGATATTTAGGCCCAGAATCTCTCATTTCTTTCTTCCTCCTCCCCTGCATGGCGACCTCTAGGCCTGTCATTTTTATTTTCCCAAGCCCTGGTCTCTGGGGAGGATTAACAACACTATTAGTGAATAGCCAAGGAAAGTTCTGTGGACAAAAAATCCCAATCAAAAATAACTGTGATCTTATCATTTCAAGATGACAAACACTTGTTTGTTTTTGAAGGTATTCAACCTTGACAAAAAAGTCAATCTGCACAACGTGTGTTAGCAAAACATCTTCCTGGGCAAAACAAAACAAAGAAACAAATATTAGAACATCTCTATGAAACTAGGCATCTGTATAGTCCTATATAGAGGATGAGAGGACACCCATAATTGCTAGAGAAAGTAGCAGAAGACCAGGAAGGGCAATAAAGTGAAGCCAGACAGAGCCAAAACTCTATGTACAATTGTTCAATCCATACAGCACAGGACAGTATGTGGCCATGAGTGGCTGGATAAGCAGTGTTTAGGAGCTAGACTGCCTGGGTTTGACACAAGCTCTCTCACTTATGTCATTGTGAGTGAAGATAAGCAATTGTGCCTCAGTTCTTCCATCTGTAAAATGGGAGTAATAAAGGCACCTATCTCCATAGAGCTATTCTAGCCAAGGCACTTGGGACAGGGCTCGTTACATAGAAAGCACTGTGCACAAGTTGGCTTTCAAGCATGCTATTGAACTGCTTTCTCAACTAATCAGTATCCAGTCTTTGGAGGATACAAGCGCTCATTATGATCTTATTTGTGACAATAATTAGGAAGAACTGCTCATTGAAAATGGATTTCAAAATTGCATAGCAATTATTTCATTTATCTTTCATTATTTTGATGAATTCTTCAGTGGACAAGATAAAGTGAAAGTTGTAACTATATTTGTTTTCATCACCTACCACTGTATATAGTGTACCATCTGTGGATTTATAAAATATTAGTGAATTATTGATTGAGCCCTAATCTTCTGACAACTGTTTAAATATCGGTGTTTTAAAGTACTGTCATTGAATACAAATACAATTTAGAGTCTTTCTGTGCTTTCTCTCTCCCCCTCTCTCTTTTCTGGCCATAAATCGTTGTCTATTCACTGGGTAAACAACATCTGAATTCCCTGGTGCTCAGCAGCCCACTGATTTCACTAAAAGGTTGTCTCATCCAACTCTGAATATGGAGTCTGGTTTCTGAATGGCTGGTAAGATTTATTTTCCCTGGTGGTTGGAGCTGGTATATTTTACCAAGGCAAATCCCCATGTGACAAAGGAATAAATACACAGGGAAGAATCATTTGCATAAAGTAAGTGAACCCCATCAATAAACTCCATTTATTTTGTTATCAGAGAAATAGCCCTGTGCCCTTATCCATCAGCAGACAGTCTCTCTGACCTTTCTCACTTCAGTTCACACTGGATTGCACTACCTCACCAGCAGCCAATCTACTCTGAAATCAATGTCCTAGTCTCACACCCAGAGGTGTTGACCTCCATAAGCAACAGACTTGTGTGGCAGAGGAGGCTGCCATTAAAGACACCACGTCATGCAGCCTGGTCCAATCAGCTGCTAGCATAAGCTTCTTGCTTACTTGCTTGCTTTGTGTTGTTTAATTCAGAGTTGGCAAGAAGATTTAAGGAAAAATAAGGGTTGACAGGGAGGTTTAAGGAAAACATAGATAGAGCAGAGTTTAAATCTTGGCCTTGTCAATTTCTGGCTGTGACAATGTGAGCAAAAGTTTTGACTCATCTGAGCCTCAGTTTATACATTGGTAAAAGGAGGATAAATAAAATTGACTGCATAGCATTTTGTGACGATTAAAAAAGGCAATACAAGTAGTGTCTAAAATAATACCTGCCACATGGCAGGTGTTAGTCAAATGCTTTTTACCTTGTCTCCTCCTTTTCCTCCCTTTTTTCCTCCCTTCCTTCTTTCCCTCTCTTCCTTCCTCATATGTGATCTTCTATTTGCCCAGGGCTTCTTGTGTGATTCTAAATTATAGCATCTAGGGCTTGTATCAGGAAACCATACCTAGGTCCCAGAATTTTGAACATCAACCTAAAATTTTCCCATCAGTCTTCAGCCTCTCTTCCTAGCCATGGGAAGCTCCTTAGTAGAGATGAAGTCATTAGCTCAGTTCTTTAGGGCTCATCTTTCTCTGAAACTTAGTGATCAATTTACTTTACCCCTGAGACTACCTTTGTCATCTTTGGGCAAAATCACCAGCAAGCAGAAAAGTTTGGCCTCTTCCGTAGATGCTCAACACGTGCTTGATAAGTTGGAACTATCATGGCCATGTCCCAGGAGCTCAGAGAGTATGATATACTGATTCTGGGAACTAGGTGTTTTAGGAATCATGCTAATCAAATATATCAACATACCTGGCTTCCAGAAAGGCAGCTAAATGTCAGGTTAAGAGCTTGGGCTCTGAAATCATAATGGCTCTGCTCTGTATCCTCCCACAAATTTCTTAAGCTCTCCAAGCCCAAGTCTTCCCATCTGTAAATGACTAAATAGTAAGGTGGTATTGGAGTAAGTTAGAAATGGCCCTCAAGGCTCTTAGTACAGTCTGTCAATACGGTAAGAGGAACAAATATTGGCCAGTTCTCAGATGATCTGAAAACCACCCGTTATGAGCTGAATTATGCCCTCAGATTCATATATTGAAGCTCTAACCCTTATTTCCTCAAAATGTGACTATATTTGGAGATAGGATTTTAAAAGAGTAATGAGGTCACATGGGTGGGCCTTAATCTTGTATGACTAGTGTTTTTATAAGAAGAGGAGATTGGAACAGGCACACACAGGGAAGGGCACCATGTAAAGACACGGAGAAAAAGACAGCCATCTGCAAGCCAAGGAGAGAGGCCTCAGAAGAAACTAAACTGCCAATACCTTGATTTCACATTTCTAGCCTCCAGCATTGTGAGAAGATAAATTTTGGTTGCCTAAGCCCTGCAGTCTGTGGAACTTCCTTATGGCTTCCCAGAAGACTCATGCCCCGCCCCATGCTGAGACCCTTTCTCACTAGCCCTGTTATCCTGAGCAGGCCTGGCATTCAGATAGGCTCCATTAAGGAGAGTCTCATTGAATGTAACCAACCAAATGTCCTGCTTTGGCCTTTTCTCCTAATTTTTTTTTTTTTTTTTTAATTTACACTCCCCTTGAACAACATCGCTAAGCCACAGGCTGGCCATGTCACAAGCAAGCTTCCTGCTTCACCCTGCAGAAGCCTCTTGCTGGCGTTTTTTGAACACCAGTATCTCAATTCACTCCCTGTTTGCCTTGATTTGCTTCTTTATTTCCTGAGGACTCAAGTGGCCTGGGCTCTTGACTGTTTTCTGGATGATTTGGCCATGTCTTCTGGTTTGCCGGAAACTGGGACTTTGTGGCTCCATCTGTCTTCTTGGATTCTGACCCTCCGCTCGGCTGGCCGAGATTTGTCACATGAGCCTTGTGTGCTCTCTGAGCTTCCATGACTCCAGCAATTTCTACGATTGAGAGCAAGTCAAGTGTACACATTGTACACACCCAAAGTTAGTCTTGGGTATGGTTAGCATAGCTGTATTCATGCTACTCGTGAGAAAGTTAAGGGCTGGTCAGAGTCAGTGCCTGAAAACCACAATTTGGAATTTGGTTTGCTTCTCTGCAGCAACAAGACCTTCCCATTCCTATACATCACCCTTCACTTTGCCTTCCTGGCTCTGACCTCTGTCATTTCTATGACCTCCAGAACCCACCAGATTATTCTAATAGATTGTTCTGTATTCCCCAAGCACAATTTCTTGCTTTGTGCCTATGACTCATCATATACCCATACAGGGCCCTATTGGCCAGCCCCAATCCAAGGAACCTCTGACCTATTGATAGCTATAACTCAGAGGGTGGACAAAGAAGGGCAGCACAAGCTTAGAAGCTCCAGGAGGGAGTTAAAATGGGATCACTTTGGCCAGGCACAGTGGCTCATGCCTGTAATCCCAACACTTTGGGAGGCCGAGGCAGGCGGATCACGAGGTCAGGAGTTCAATACCAGCCTGCCCAACAGGGCAAAACCCTGTCTCTACTAAAAATACAAAAAATTCCCTGGGCATGGTGGTGAGTGCCTGTAATCCCAGCTGAGGCAGGGGACTGTAATCCCGGGAGGCTGAGGCAGGAGAATCGGTTAAACCCGGGAGGTGGAGGTTGCAGTGGGCCGAGATTGCACCACTGCACTCCAGCCTGGGTGACAAGAGTGAAACTTCATCTCAAAAACAAAACAAAACAAAACAACAACAACAAAAAACGGGATCACTTTGCTATTTCCTGGATATTGTGAGCTGCTCACACCTGCCTCTCCTGTGTAACAAGATTACCAGGATGCATACGAAAGGTCTGTAAGTGGCAGAGAGGAATTTATGTCCTGGGATCTAAGAATTCTTAGGTGTCCTTGATCAATGATGGTTAAGCCATGTGTCATGTGTAACAATAGATTTCCTCTTGGTGCAGCATGCTCAGTGCTGTGTGTGAAAGTGGCTCATAAGGGTAAGACAAGGAATTAGAACTTGGGCACTTGAAATACCTCTGGAAGTATAAAAGTAGACTGGAGCCCGGAAAATACCTCGGAGTCAGTAGGCAAGTCAGAATGGGGAATCACTTGGGCAGTTGAATGTAGGAACATGTGTGGCAAAAGGAAGTATGCAACCTGGACATATTGTTTTATTAACTTTCTGAGAAGTCATTCGTCGCTTCTTGCCTCGGTTGTTCTTTTTAAAAATAAGAATAGTTTGGATCAGCCAGTCTCTAAATTCTCTTCTATTTCTAGAATGCTAATTTGTTTTACTTATTAAGTACCAGTGTCAGAGCACATTAGCAGTCCTGCTAACAGATACAAGATACCAGCAACGTGAAGTTCTTGACATCCGAGACCAACTTCTCTTCTGAGAGGGAAAATTCTCTTTATGGTTTCTGCAAAGGCTGGAGCAGGTCAAGTATGGGTGCAAGTGCAGGTCTTTGAGAACACCTTTAGGAGCAGAAGGTGACCCATGCCTAATCATTCTATAGTATTCTAGTAATTTCAGAGTTATCAGACCTCACAGCGATGAGTCAGCAGTGCCTTTGAAATTTGGGGCTGAATTTAACTTCATCAAACCCTGAATCATGGTTCTAGGATAATTTTAAAATAGATGATGGTTATATTCATGGAGCTTTCTGCTCATAGAATGGCAGAGGGGAACTGACTGTATGGGAAACAAAAAATCTTCCTGAACCAGTCAGATGAAGTGTAGCCACACAAGAAACAGTGAGCCATTAGCTTGGGACACAGCAGTTACCACCTACCAGATCACTCCCACCTCTGGTGTTGGCTGGAGAGATCCCCCTTCCTAAATCGTCCTTCTCAACCATCTCAGTGGTTCCAAAATCTAAGGCAGGACATTGCGCAAGACAAGAGTAGGGAAAGCATTTGTCACCCACACCCTTAGTATGCTCCTCCCAGTGCTTTTCAATTCCAACCATGTGTTGCATCAGATTAGATATATACTATCTCTCTCAGGACCAGCTACATAATTTGTTAGGCCTGATGCAAAATGAAATCATGGGGACCCTTGTTCAGAAGTTAAGAATTTGTAGATGGTGCCAGTACAGCATTAATCCAAGTACAGGTCCCTTTTAAGGACAGGACTGTGGGTGACTCTGCAGGTTGCACACCCATGGGGCTGACCCTGATCTTTTCCCTCAGTCTTCTGCTCCTCTGCTTTCCTGCTAAAGATGCCTGTTCACTCAGGGTACTGGTTTTAGACTCTGAGTGGTTCAACAAATCCACCCAAGCAATTTGCATACATCATTCTTTCTCTTGTGCGATCTTGTGATGAACCACAGACAATTTTATTGATGTGAGGAAAAGGCATCAGAACAAATCTGACAATGTTCATTGGCTCACATTTTCCAGAGAGACGCATCCTTGGGGTGCTGAGATCCTACTAGATATACTGAGTCTAAACCAGAGGTTCTTAATGAGGAGTGAGCTCAGGCTTACCTGAGATGTCCAGGGATTCTAAATCTGTAAACCTAATTTACTTATGCTCTTGAAAAGTCTTCTCAGTAAAACAATGGTAAAGAAGCATTTGAAAACAATTCCATTTATTTGTTATTTTATATATCTTATGACTTCTTTTATCATTATTTGATTTTTTGAGACATACATGCATATCTGTGCATGTGTATGCTCCCCTCCCCACCAGCTTGGTGTTAGAATCTGTTTAAATGAACTTTTTTTTGTTGTTGTTCAGAGTGTTTTAAACTTCAGTGTGGCTTGCAAGTTCTGTGTGGTGATGATTATCCACTTTGACTCCAGGTGAATTTATTTGTGGCTGGATCTAGCAGAGGCCACAAACTAATTATTGCAACCAACCAAGAAAAATAAAGAGAATGAGGAAATGCCAGAAGTATTGACAATATTTATTGTAGCATATGGCTAATGTAAAAAGGGGTAATAGAACGATGTATCTCAGGGGATCATTCAAAAGGAAAATTACTTAAATTAACTTTTCAGGCAGACCGAATTATGCATTATACCCCTCCTGTAACGCTATACAAAGTCAATGTTTGTGAAGAGTAGAACTGGCAGCTATAAATCAAGCCTTTCAGAAGAACTGTTGTGTCTGCAGGGATTTTTTTTCCTTTGCTTTTTTGGCATTTAGATGAATGAAGAATTTTCTCAGCAAATTATTAATTACTCCTTCTTGCCTATAGAATTGAGTTCACTGTAGTTATGTAGGAGTCAATGGTATTCAAACTGCAGCTTTTGATGAAGTAATCGGCTGCTTCTGGGGCCTCTTTCAGCTGCCCTGGGCGTGCTTCACATGTAAACGACTGCCAAATGGATTCTTTCGACATTCCAGCCAATTAAAATACATTTAAAGTGCAGCTGGTGGAGAGGCAAACCATGCGATTGTGCGGAGAACTTCAGGGCAGTGAGACAAAAAACAAACTTTGCGGAACCCAGCTCCAGCAGCCCAGCAAGGCATTCGTTCGGGGGCAGTGGAGAAAGTCATAAAAAGAGGCTATCTTTAGCCCCCGTCAGAATCAAAGATGACACTTTGAGCACCACCTTACAGGACACAAAAGAGGGAAGCATGTTTGTTAGGGTGTCAGTTTTCTCTCCTTGCCTCTTGAAACTCTGTGTGTTGGCTGGTTGCCCAATGTGGTGCCGCATACAAATGTTGACAGAACACAGCGGTGTTTGTTAAACCCGGCCTGGGGAAACCAGTGATTAAAACTCTTGAAGGAAGATCCGAAAACCCCAGGAACTCTCCTCAATAGCATTAGAACATTGATCGAATGAAAGAGAAAGCAATGAGTGGGCTAAAGTGAAACATTCAGCGTCCCTGTCTGCTATGCCTTCTCGGTAAGGACAGAATTTTCTCTTCTTTTTTTTTTTTCCTTGAATGTTGATGTTGGTATAGAGGAAAGCACCCAATGTGCTCTGGTCTGGTCTGGAGCTCTGATTTGCAGTGCTCTGGTCTGGAGCTCTGATTTGCAGCATGCAGAGTTTGCCTGTGATTTTTCTGGAGGACATGAAGGGATCACACTCACTGTGTAAATAGACACAGGGCATTACACGGCACGTGGTGTCTACGAGTGCTTTTCCAGAATTCAGGATGGTACATTTTTAAATGTTTGCCTTTGCTGACCTAGCCTAGTACTTGCTGCTGTGTATCCAGGTGCCTGGAGATTAATTCCTCCTTGGAACCAACAGTTATGATGCACATGCCTGATTAATTTTTAATTTTCATGTTGTCTGGTTCATTCCGCAGCCAGCCCCACACTATGCATGTCAATCGTGGGTTTTTTTGTTTTTTCTTTTTTCCCTCTTCCTGGGTTAATATTCAGCCAGACCCAGGCATTCTGGTTTACGAAAGCAAAGTCAAAATATTTGGAAATGCCTTGCTTTATTCTGATATTCACTGGAGAAGCTGCTAACTTGGGAATTCGCTCTGAATCATCGTTTTCTAATATTTTAAGGAGGCAGGTGCAGTTGTATTATTTCTGTGGTGCTGCAAGTTCAGTAAATACCCAGCTCTTAGATCATACTCAGACACCTATCTTAAATTCCTAAGAATGCTAAGTTAGAGTATGGCTGAGCAGGGGCATTGATTCCTAACCATCAATTGATCAATGAAAGACATACAAAGTTCCTGATTGTTCCCTATCTTAGCTTGTCACGGTGGGCCCTTTCTGGCTCCAATTTTGTTCATTGCAAACAAAGAATCTTGCACATTTCATGGTGAAGGATCACATTGCAGCGTTCTGAGCTCAGTTAAATGTGCTTTATTAATCTTTAATGTGCCAGTAGCTCTGAGGCTATGCCAAGCTGAGACTTTCCAAAATTCTCCAAGCTGCCTGCTGCCAAGATAAATGGTGGTAGGCCCAGAAGGGGATATTTTAAGGAAACTTGCAACAGCAAAGTTTTACCCATTAAGTTTGTCCTGAGTCAATGAAAGAAACCTTAAATAAAAGAGATTTCAGAAAGAGCTACCTCAGCTCTGTACCCTCTGTGTGAGAGACCTACTGGGAAGAGTCCACCTCCTCACACACACAGTAGTATATGCTCCAGAGTGGGAGGGAATAGGCTTTCTGCTGTGTGCTTGGTGGGCTGTGTTTATGAAATGGGTGCTGTGCAACAGAGACATGTGTGAACGCAGAAAGCTTTCCTGCCTGTGGCTGTGTTTGAGCCCAGAGAAAAACAAGGTTATACATGTGGTGTGCCGCCTGTCCAATGCAACTATTTCAGACATAACAGCATCAGAGATGTACCATAGCCACAGAGGTTCACTTGGACAAAAGCACAGCTTTGTAGAAAAAGAAAAGTGGGATGGCACACCTCTGAAAACAGGGCAGTGGAGGTGACTTAATGACTCAGGGGACTATGTGAACCTGTGATTGATTGGCCAGGTCCTGGAGAAAATAAGGCTGTGACTCATGTGGGGCTCTGAGTGGCTCATTAGGTTAATGCAGAGTATATGGTGTCATCACCATTTTGGGGGATGCAGGTAAGAGACAAAATGGACTCTGCCTTTGGACACAAGTCCTGTAAGCAGGAACTTCACTTACAAGATTGCTATGAGAGGAACATAGAATTAGAGCTGAGAGGAGTTCCAAGGTCCTTTCTGATTTTGAGTCAGTCACAGAAAGACTTTATGAATATGTGCAGGCAGTAATGAAGGGTGATCATGAGTAAAGGATGGCCTCAGTTAATCAGGTGGTTTTGTTGGCTTTAAAGTCAGGTCCAATCTCCTTCCTGTGGCCTAGAACAGGGGTTGACAAACTACAGATCACAGGCCCAAATCTGCTACCATGTGTTTTTTTGTAAATAAAGTTTTATGGAAACAGAGCCATACCCATTTGTTTATATATTATCTATGGCTGCTTTTGTGTTACCACAGCAGGGCTGAGTAGTTGCAACAGAGACTCTATGGCCCTGAAAAGCCTAAAACATTTCCTATTGGGTTCTTTAAAGGAAAAGTTTGAGAGGCTAAACATATAGAACAATGCTTCTCAAACTATCTGTGGTGAAGAACCTGTTTTGTGTTTTAAATTTCTAATCCATTATGCACTGATAGTTTCTTTAAATATAATAGAAATGTTGCATGAATGTTGTGGTGATGTCGTATTGCTATAAAACTTCTAAATATTTATTCTTAATTTTTGTGCTTATCACATATCAGCAACAAATAGTTTACAGACTGGCACCAGTACCTGGACCACACTTTGAGAAGTTCTGGTTCTTGCATAGTCTTCTAGCCTCATCATGTGCCATTTGTCCCTAATTTCTAAAGGTGCTCTCCTCTCTTATGAGTAAAATCAACAAACCCTTCCCTATTTTCGGGCCTTTGCTGCTGCTCTTTGCTTTACCTAGAAGTCTTTTTCCCTGACTCTTCTCTTAGCTCCTCCTTTCCTTTAGGTCTCTGTTTAAATTCATTTTGTCAAAGGAGCCTTTTGAAAGAAGTCCATCTGAAAAATCTTTCCTCATCTTTCATCACTCTTTCTTCATAGCATTTATTGCAATCAATACTTATCGTGTTTATTTATTTGTTTATCTCCTTCTTATTTGTTTCTCTGCTTTGGTCAGGATTCAGTAACAGCACCATCTATTTCAGCTAGTTTAAGCAGAAAGGAATTTTGTACTGGTTTGAGCAGGCATATAAAATCTTGTAGAAGGAATACAGGAGCAGGCTGAACTTCTGAGAGTAACGCACAGGGCATGGCAGCATGTTTACAATTATGTCTCTGTCACTATCACAAAGCTGGATATCAGGAAGCTGATAGTCTCAGTCCATTTTGTTGTTGTTGTTGTTGTTGTGTATACCAGAATACCTGAAACTGGGTAATTTATAAAAATAGATTTATTTATAAATTCCTTACAGTTATGGAGTCTGGGAAGTCCAAGGTTGAGGGGCTGCCTCTGATGAGAGCCTTTTGCTGGTGAGACTTTGCAGAGTACTGAGGTGGTGTAGAGCATCACACAGTGAGGGGCCTGAACATGCGAGCTCAATTCTGTCCTCCTCTTCTTATAAAACCACCAGTCTTACTTCCATGATAACCCATTAATCCATTAACCAATTAACCCACTAATCCATGAATTAATTGATCCATTTATGAGGGCAGAACCTTCATCACTCAATCATCTCTTAAAGGCTCCACCTTTTAATACAGCCACTTTGAGGATTTTATTTCAATATGAGTTTTGGAGGGGACAGATATTCACACTGTTGCACTAATGCCACCACCACTAACTATCTCCAGGATCACATTGCCTCTGCTGTCATCTCCTCCACCAAAACAAGCATCTTTGTTTCTTTTTTTTTTTTTTTGAGACAGAGTCTTGCTCTGTCACCCAGGCTGGAGTGCAATGGCATGATCTTGGCTCACTGCAAACTCCGCCTCCCGGGTTCTCACCATTCCTCTGCCTCAGCCTCCCGAGTGAGTAGCTGGGACTACAGGCACCTGCCACCATGCCCAGCTAATTTTTTGTATTTTTAGTAGAGATGGGGTTTCACCGTGTTGGCCAGGATGGTGTCAATCTCCTGACCTTGTGATCCACCCTCCTCAGCCTCCCGAAGTGCTGGGATTACAGGCGTGAGCCACTGCGCCTGGCCGCATCTTTGTTTCTTGAAACAAGTGAAGCTAGACATAGGATATTAGGGCCTTTGCTACAGATGTTGCAAATTACCTGACATCTCTGGCAGGAACAGCAGAAACTGAGCACCTAACTCCTGATTTTCACTCTGACTTTCAAATCCCACTATAGGGGGCCTCCTGGATGAAATATGAATAGCAACAGAGCTCAAGCTATGAGGGAGTTAGGGAAATACTTGGCTTAAAATCTTAGTTTTTTGAGTCTCTAATGAGGAAATGGAGTCTCTATAATCTGCCTGCATCATCTACTGGAAGGTTATCTCCATGAGGGTAGGGACCTTGTTCATCACCCTACACCAGTGCTGAGATTAGTGCCTGCCACATGAAATATGCACAATAAATGTTGATGCTATATTTATGCATGCATGAATGGAATACATGTTTTCTCGAAGTCTGTGGTTTATAATAAGGTAGCATGTAGTACACACAAGGGAGATTTATGTATATGAGTTAGCCTGAGAAAGATCTCTGAGGTGGGAAGTGGAGACTACTTATAGGCAATAATCTCACCTTTGAAGCATACTTTCTTTTTCAAAACTGAAATACATTCATATAGCTGAAGTTAATCAGTGTGCTCAGGGATGGGAGTATTCAGGTTACCAGCTAACACTATCATTCACTGAGGGCTTATTATAAGCCCTGCACTATACTATATGCTACACATGTGTTATCCCATTTATTCTGCACAAAATCCTGATGCAGCAGGCATTACTTCTATTTGCAGAGAGGAAATAGAGGCTTTACGTGGTAAAGTGGCTTCCCCAAGTCACAGAGCTGGTAAGGGGTGGAGCCAGATTTGACACCATGACTTTCTAAAATCCATGTTTTAGCTCTTAACCTCCAATTATAATCCCACATACCATTTATCTTTCTGGTTGTTGTACATTCACTGAGGAATCTTCTGTTTTGTTTTCATCCTAGTGGCTGGTTAATCTATTGCATTAGTCTACTTTGTGTACAATCTGTTCATCTGGACTGAGATATCCATACAGATCTCTGGATCATTGCTGAAGGTGGCTGAATATCAGCAGTAAATCTGTGGGTCTATAGACAAGTGTTTTGAAGAAGTAGGAGAAAACTAGTTCTGCAGGGATGAAGAGTATAAAGAAGGTATATACAAGGTAGTAATTTTTGCTGTTAGAACAAAAATCTTAGATAATAGAATATTTCTCTTGTAATTGGACAACGCTCCACCCATGCCATATGTTTGGTTAAAATTTTCAAGTCTTTGGATTCTGTCAGGTTGAAATTCTATGTAACATTATAGTCATTGAACAGTGATATTTGGTAATAGCAGTGACTTTTTGATAATAAAAAATAAGTTGAGAATTAATTTTATATTTTAAGTTTTAGAGGACTCAAAAAGATACCTTTGAAGAAAGAGGACCTGGCAAGTGGTGGAGCACCCAAGAAATTTTACTTGACAACAATATACATGATAAAATAAACCACTTAAACCCCATTTCTAGTGTGTAAGAATGATGGGGGGAAAAGAAGTACTACTGAAATGGTGGAGTAAAGACCTCTGAAAATCTACTTCTCCAAAAAAGCAAGAAAGCACTGACAAAAATGGCCAAAATCAATGTTTCTAGAACTCAGGAAATTAAAGAAAGGCTTACAACAATCTGAGGAGCATTTATTCCAGGGAAAAATTAGCTGAATCTCAGCAAGAACAGTGAGCTGTGTGGCATTTAACTTGCCCTATTTTCATTCCCCTTTTCCCAGCTTGAAGACTAATATTTTTGTGATTATAGTAGCTGTGCAAACCAGTAGCCTAGTCACCACTAGGTCACTACTATTACCAAATATCACTGTTTAATGACTACAATGTTAAATAGAATTTCAACCAGCCTAGCGACTAATGGAAGGGACAAAACTTTATTCTCCCCAAATTGTCATGATTTGACCTTTCTGCTAGCTCCCTGCAAACATCCACTCTCAGGTCTTGTCTTTATTTTATCTGATTCAGAATTTATTAAGTACAAAGATGCTTTTCCCTGGGACATTCATATCAACATACACACTATGAGAGTTTGAGAAAGAGGATACCAGTATACGCATTATGGGAGTTTGAGAAAAAGGAAAGATAGGAAGGAGCAGAAAGAATATTTGAAGAAATAACAGCTGAAAACACGCCACATTTGATGAAAGATATACATCTACATATCCAAGAAGCTCAATAAACTCCAGGTAGGATAAAAATACAAAAGAATATTATTTAACTAGAATATATAGAGAAAGCTTATAACTCAACTATAAAAAGACAAGTAAACCAGTTAAAAAAAACAAGCAAACAGTTCAAATATTCATTTCTCAAAAGAAGATATACAAATGGCCAATATACATAAAATATGCTCAACATTATTAGTTATTAGGGAAACACAAAAACCAAATTAGATACCACTTTGCACCCACTAATATTGCTGTGATAAAAAAGATGGACAATAAGAAATGTCAGCAAGGATATGAAGAAATTAGAACCTTCATATATTGCTGGTGGGAATGTAAAATTGTGTAAATTGTGTAGCCACTTTTAAAACAGTTTGGCAGTTCCTCAAAATGCTAAGTGTAGTGTTTCCATATGATCCATCAGGTCCACTCCTACATATAGTTCCAAGAGAATAATAAATATATGTCCACGTGAAACTTGTACATGGATGTTCATAGCAACATTATGCATACTTTCACAAAGGTGGAAAGAACCCAAATGACAATCATTTGATAAATGGATAAAGGAAATGTGGTATATCCATACAATGGAATATTATCTAGCCATATAAAGGAATGAAGCCCTGATTTATATACCACATGAATGAACCTTGGAAACATTATGTTAAGTTTAAAAAACCAAATGTAAGAGGTCACATATTGTATGATTCCATGTGAAATGTTCAGAATAGGCAAATCCATAGAAAAATAAAGTAGACAATGGTTTCTAGAGGCTGGGAAAAGGGATACTGGGAAGTAACTGGTAATGGGTATGGCCTTTCTTTTTGGGGTTGACAAAATGTTCTGGAATTAGATAGTGGTGCTGATAGTACAACTCTGTGAATATATTAAAGCCTACTGAATTGTGCTCTTTGAAAAGGAAAATTTTATTACATATAAATTATATCTCAATAAACATGATTAAAAATGCTATTGAAGGAAACTAGTTAATTGGACACATTAGAGTTCAGTCAACCTTACCAATTTGGGGGCATAAGGCAAGGGTGTAAATAGATGTCAATATGCCATATATCAAATATTTTACAATTGTAAATCAAGAAAAAGAAATTTTAAGTAAGTTCTACTCTTCTGCTTTGACCAACATACCTTTGGATCATCTTTGTCCTGTTTGCAGTAGGAAGTCAGCAAGGGCTTTAGTTAGGATAGGGAAGCAGCCCTGTCGAGGTCTGAGTGGAAAACAACCTGGGGACGCAGTTAGTAAACTATGGCAATGATCCTACCAGAGACTGAGGAGGACCCAAACCAATTTGTTGGTGTGGAGGGAGTATGACAGATACAGCAGACATCCTGTAAGCTGAATCAGCAGAGATGGAGTGGAAAGAGGATAAAGGATGAGAGGAAAGAGAGAGGCTGGCTGATGTTTAGAGTTTCCATGACTCAGGATGATGTTATCAGCCCTAGTTTCACAGGTCACTATTGTCACATCACCAGGAAATGATCCAATATTTGGAACATGTTCTCATTTCATTAGTCTCACTGTGATTTTGCATTTCAAAGAGAAGCAGATATTAGCACAATAGGTAATTTTTCTTAGTTGGTAGAATATGGGAAGGTAAGAGACTGAATGTTAATCAGGCTTTCAATCTTAAATTTAGCAGCAATCACATATTTTCAAGAAACTATGAAGAAGCTAGGTTTTGGCCAAATTTTAAAGGAAATAAAGATTGCATGCCTCTCCATTTCAGTTCTACCAAATAGTTCAAGTCCTTCCTCTTTAGCCCTGGTTTTTACAGATCCTGCAACAAGATTGACAGTTGCCTCCCTCTCAGATTTATATGCTATACTATTTTATATATTTCTCTGCATCTTGCTGTAATACTCTGACCAGATAATGAGGTGGGTTGCTATGAGACAGGCTGTCTCGTAATTTGATGGTGGACTGCCAATTTGTGCAACTTTTATGGAAAGCATTTTACCAATAGATGTTAGAGTATTGAAATTGATTCCATTATCATCTATTCTATTATAATTTAGAATATTTTAATCTATTCTATTATAATTTAATCTATTCAAAGGAAATAATGTGTGATTGTAAAATTATTCATTACAACATTATTTTAATGGTAAAACATAAAAAACTAGTGAAAAATTGAAAATAATCTGAAGTCCATCAGTAGGTGACTGTTAAATAAGTAGTAGTGAATAGAATAGTGTGCAGCCATTAAAAACTGATGCAAGGCCAGGCACGGTGGCTCACACCTGTAATCCCAGCACTTGGGGAGGCCGAGGTGGGTGGATCACCTGAGGTCAGGAGTTCGAGACCAGCCTGGCCAACATGTTGAAACCCCATCCCTACTAAAAGTACAAAAATTAGCCGGGCATGGTGGTGGGTGCCTGTAATCCTAGCTACTTGAGAGGCTGAGGCAGGAGAATCTCTTGAGCCCAGGAGGCGGAGGTTGCAGTGAGCTGAGATCGCGCCACTGCACTCCAGTCTGGGTGACAAGAGCAAGACTCGGTCTGAAAAAAAAAAAAAAAAAGATGTAGATCTAGTAGATCGAAATAATGACTATGATATAGTAAGTGGTAAATGTAGACTAAAAGTAAGTGAATTAGGAATTCATTTTAAAAATGTCTTTCTCTACATATATGTATCTGCATACAAACAAAAGCTAGAAAGTACTTCCATTAAAATGAGAAGATAATTTTTACTTTCATCTTACATTTTTGTATTGCTGAATTTGTTTTTAATTAATAAACATTCATATTCATAAAATAAGTAAAACATAGCTTTAGCATTCACCAAATCACCATTTACAAATTAACCATTGTGAATCAAATAAACAAAAATGCTATATTCATAAGATGAAATACATTACACTACCATTTAACATAGTGATTTTGAAAAATAGTGATTTTGAAAATGAATGTTAACAGTATTTACCCACAATAAACACAGGGATACTTTGTTTTATTGTGCTTTGCTTTATTGCACTTCACGGATATTGTGATTTTTTCCCAGTTGAAGACTTGTGACAACCCTGCATTGAGCAAGTCTATCAGCACCATTTTCCCAACGGCATGTGATCATTTTGTGTTTCTGTGTCACATCTTGGTAATTCTCACAATATTTCAGACTTTTAAATTATTACTATTAATATATCTGCTTTGGTGATCTGTGATCTGTGATTTTTAATCTTACTATTGCGATTGTTTTGAGGTACCACAGACTATGCCCATATAAGAGGGTGAAGTTAAAATGTTGTGTGGTTCTGACTGTTCCACCAACCTGCCATTTTCCCATCTCTCTCCCTATCTTTGGATTTCCCACTTCCCTGAGACACAACAGTATTGAAATTAGGCCAATTAATAACACTACAATGGCTCTAAAGTGTTCAAGTGAAAGGAAGAATTATGCATCTCTTACTTAACATTAAAAGCTAGAAATGATTAAGCTTAGTGAAAAAGGCATGTTGAAAGCTGAGACAGCCTGAAAGCTAGGCCTCTTGCTCCAGTTGGCCAAATGACTGCAAAGGAAATGTTCTTGAAGAAAATTAAAAGTGTTACTCCAGTGGACAATGAATAACACCAAAAAGTGAAACAGGCTCCATTGCTGTTATGGAGAAAGTTTTAGTCGTCTTGAAGATAGACCAAACCAGCCATAACATTTCCTTTAGCCAAAGCCTAATCTAGAACAGGACCTTAATTCTCTTGAACTCTATGAAACTGACAGAGGTGAGGATGAAAAAACTGGGGAAGAAATGTTTGAAGCTAGCAGAGGTTGGTTCATGAGGTTTAAAGAAAGAAGCTATCCCTATAACATAAAAGTGCAAAGTGAAGCAGAAAGTGCTGATGTAGAAGTTGCAAGTTATCCAGAAGATCTAGCTAAGATAGATGGTGAAGGTGGCAATACAAAATAACAGATTTTCGGCTGGGTGCGGTGGCTCACGTATGTAATCTCAGCACTTTGGGAGGCCAAGGCAGGTGGATCACAAGGTCAAGAGATTGAGACCATCCTGGCCAACATGGTGAAACCTCATCTCTACTAAAAATACAAAAATTAGCTGGGTGTGGTGGTGCGCGCCTGTAATCCCAGCTATTCAGGAGGCTGAGGCAGTAGAATTGCTTGATCCCAGGAGGTGGAGGTTGCAGTGAGCTGAGATTGTACCACTGCACTCCAGCCTGGCAACAGAGCGAGACACTATCTAAAAAAAAAAAAAAAAAAAGAACAGATTTTCAATCTAGGTGAAATAGCCTTATATTGGAAGAAGATATCATCTAGGACTTTCAAGATGTAGAGGAGAAGTCAAAGCCTGGCTTCAAAGCTTCGAAGGACAGGCTGACTCTCTTGTTAGGATATAATGCAGCTAGTGACTTTAAGATGAAGCCAATGCTCATTTAATATTCTAAAAATTCTGGGGTCCTTATGAATTATGCTAAATCTACCCTGCCTATGCTCTAGAAATAAAATAACAAAGTCTGAATGACAGTGTATCTGTTTATAGCATGACTTACTAAATATTTTAAGCTCACCATTAAGACCTCCTGTTCAGAAAAAAAAAAAGATTACTTTCAAAATATTGCTGCTCATCACCAGTGCACCTGGTCACCCAAGAGCTCCAAAGGAGTTGTACAAGGAGATTAATGTTGCTTTCATGTCTGTTAACACAACATCCACTCAGTAGTCCAGGGATGAAGAAGTAATTTAAACCTTCTAGTCTTATTATTTAAGAAATACAATTTGTAAGACTAAAGCTGCCATTGACAGTCTTACAGATCCTTTGATGGATCTGGGCAAGTAAATTGAAAACTTACTGGAAAGAATTCACCATTCTAGATGCCAATAAGAACATTTGTGATTTGTGGGAGGAGGTCAAAATATCATCATTAACAGGAGTTTGGAAGAAGTTGATTTCACCTTCATGGATGACTTTGAGGGGTTTGAGACTTCAAGGAGAAAATAACTGCAGATATGGTAGAAAGAGTAAGAGAACTGTAATTAGAAGTGGAGCCTGAAGATGTGACTGAATTGCTGCAATCTCATGTTAAAACTCTAACAGGTGAGGAGTTGCTTCTTACAGATGAGCCAAGAAAGTGATTTCTTGAGATGGTGTCTATTCCTGGTAAAGATACAGTGAACATTGTTGAAATGACAACAAAGGATTAGAATATTCATAAACTTAGTTGATAAAGTAGCAGTGTTTGAGAGGATTGACTTCAACTATCCAACAGCATTGCATGTTATGGAGAAAACTTTCATGAAAAGAAAAGTCAGTCAATGTCAAACTTTATTTTTTTCTTATTTTAACAAATTGGCAGCACCATCCCAGCCTTCAGAAAGCACCACCCTGATTAATCCATAGGAATCCACATAAAGGCAAGATGCTCCACCAGCAAAAAGATTACAACGTGCTGACGGCTCATAACCAGCATTTTTTTAAGCAACAAATATCTTTAAATTAAGATATACACATTGTTTCTTAGACATAATGCTACTGCACACTTAAAAGACTGTAGCATAGTGTGAACATCACTTTCTGTATGCACTGGGAAACCAACAAATCTGTGTGACTCCCTTTATTGCAAAATTCACTTTACTGCAGTGGTCAGGAGCCCAGTCCGCAATATCTCCATGGTATGCCTATACCTACAGCAGTAACTATAGCCATAACCAAATTATTTGTAATAAATACCTATTATTTTAATATTCAGAAAATATTTTTAATTTCAGAATTATTATTAGGTTGGTGCAAAAGTAATTGCGGGTTTGCCACTTACTTTCAAAACCGCAATTACTTTTGCACCAACCTAATGGTATTGTGATCAAATTCTTTATACTCTCTCTTAGGTGCTGTAAATCAAAATACCATAGTTATATCTACTAATTCAAGTTAAATGTATATATGTATTTATAGTACAAACCAGAAATATGTTATAAGCCATATATTTCTTATATATGGAAACCTGAAGTAGTGGGCATTGTAGACACTGGGAAGACAGATTTTTAGTTAACTGAGTCTTCTAGAGAGTTAGGGAGAAAGGCCATATACACACTTAAAACACTTTTGTACACTTGATAAACAACCCACAGAGTTGGGTAAATGATAAAAATATATTGAGAGCCACATTATTACACTATTTGCTTTTTCAGAGAGAGCATTTGGAAAAGTTGGTAAGGTGGATTTTTCATCAACCCATGCAAAGTAATTTAATAATCTGGCCAAAAATTATCTTAACTTGATTTAGTCTTAGGAACTGTCTAAATCACTTCCTTAGAATATCTTCTTTGGTTTTTACCACAATCCCGTGAGGCAGGCAGGGCTAATATTTACATTCACAGATAAGGAGAGAGCTTCAGACAGGTTAAGCACACTGCTTAAGATCTCAAACTAGAAAATTAAGGATCTGGGATCTGAATCCACATTTTTTGACAATAAAAGTTAGTTCTAGTTATAAGTGGGAATGGAATCTTAGTTTACTGGCTCCATGTCCAGATGTTTATCTATTCTATGTCCTTCTATCCTCCCAGAAGATTACAATGCTTATAAAGTAGCCCAGGATTGAATCCTGATCCGTTTCTAACAAGGCACCAGTGAACACAAAGCAAGGAGGATTCTAGATGAACGAGACTGTGGTAAAGCATGGTCAGGGGAAAGGGCTTAGGTATGGGGGGATGGTGGGGAGAGCTTCAAACTCAAATAGCTGCAAAGGCCATACAGGTGATATAAATAATGGAAGCCTGCTAGGAGTGAGAAAAACAAAATCAGCTGCATGATAATGGAACTGCCACTGGATCACATTATGGTAGCGTTAGCAGGGATTCATGAGTGTGAGCGAACTGGAGAGCGTGTCCTGTTAAATATCTGAAGGATGTAGCTGTTGCTTAGCACCAGCAACTGTTGCAGAAAAGAAACTGACTCTGTGTTTTACTTTTTTCAGTTACTCAAAAGAAAGCTGAAAATTTTGATTTTTAGGCAAAATCTCTCCATTTTAAATGCTAGTATTAATTTTTTAAAAGCATTTCATAAGCTGACCAAAATATATCTGATGGCAAACAAAGCCTCTAGAGTTGGTGCTTTGTGATTTCCAGGCATATTGTGTCTAAGAGTTTTCCAGGTTCCTAGTTGATCAAATTTGATTTCTGTTTCCTTGATGTTGCTCCACAGTGATCCTTGTCATTTGTCCTTATGCATTCAAGCAAACATCTCTCTTTCATCTTCTTCACACCCACCTACACCTGCCACCCTCATCAATCTTCGTCATTTCTCACACTTGCTCTAAGAGATTGTGCCCAAAAGGATATCCCCAAGTGCACCCCGAGAACAGTCTGGGTAAACACTGCTGGTCATGAGTGTTTAGAAATGTCCCCTGAGGCTCAGGAAAGACATCTTTTAATTAAGCTACACTTCTGACTTTAATTATTGTCTAGACTAGGATTTTTTTTTTTTTGCAAGCCTGTAAATATATGCGTGGGGACTGGGTGATACAAATCATTCAGCTTTTCTACACTTAGAAGGAATCCAACCAGAAGGTGCCAAGGAAAGTTCAAAAGGAGTATGAGCAAAGGTGCAAATCTCCATGTTAAATCTGCAAACTAGATTAAACACTTGACTGCTGCCTTGAGTTGAAATAGACAGAGGCGTATTCCATCCTAGTTTCTCAGGGAGGCTCATAGCAAAGGGAACATACACATCGAGCTGACTCACACAACGTTTCGTCCAGCGAATGTTCTAATACGTCTTTGGAGGAGTCTGACTTTGGAGATAGTTCTCTTCATGATCCATCTTTGGGCAAACTTATAATGTTTCAGTATGTAATGCTTTCCTATTTATAAAGGGTTTTTAATCATGATTCTCTGTTGAAAATTTTGAAAATACCACAAAGAATATAAAAGAGGGTTTTTAAAAATTACATGCAATCCCATCACCCAGAGACAGTTTTGTAATTTTGGTGTATGTTATTCTAATCTTTTTGCTGTGTTTTCATGAAAAACAGATAAGCAAATGCACACAAACACAAAATAAATAAAACATGCTCTTGGCTTTATATAAAAATTTTGAATATCAGTAATTACACTTTGTGATAAATTCAGTCTACATAAATAAGCAATAGGAAAAAAAATAGTGAGTGGCGAGACCACAGGAAAGTCAGAATCCAACAGGTAAGAAAGAGAATGAGCAGCATTTTAAGTGCATTTTTACTGAAGGGATAAAGGCGAGGGAGGGCAGAACCATTTAGGCCCTTGGAATACAGTGATGACAGGTGAGAATACAGGTGAGGCACATGTGGGCACAACTTACAGCTCCTGTGAGAAACAGAGATGATTCTTACAAAAGAATGTGTTAGTCCAGTTGCTTTGGGTAGGAGGAATCCAGCCTGAGCCTCCTTCCATTGTTCATGCTATCTCCAATACTTTCTGCCTCAATCAATCATTATCAATAAAACAAAGAAATCTAAAATATTTTGAGCATTTACTACATGAAAAGGCTTATATATGTATAATATGCATATATAGTATGCATTTTAAAACATATATGCAATGGTTAGATGCCTATATTTTATATATGTTAACCATTATGTATATACTCTCATTTAAATTTTTAATAAGTTTATTAAGGTATCAGTCACACACCACTTAAAAGATATAATGCACTGGTTTTTAGTATATTCATAGAGACTGGCAAACGTTAGCCCTATACAATTTTATAACATTTTTATCACTCCAGAAAGGAACTTTGTACACATTAGCAGTCACTTTCATTCTCCCCAAATCCTAGTATATTCTGAATACTAAGCCTTTTTCAGATATGCGATTTGAAAATATATTCTCCCATTCTATAGCTTGTCTTTTCATGTTCTTGATGGTATCCTTTGACAGGAAAAATTTTAAATTTTAATTAAGTCCAATTTCTCTATCTTTTTCTTTTGTTGCTTATGTTTTTATTATTATTTCTAAAAATAAAAGTTCTTTGCTTAGTGCAAGGTCATTAAGATATACTCTTATGTTTCTTCTGGAAGTTTTATACTTTTAGCTTTTATGTTTACATCCGTAGTCCATTTTGAGGTAATTTTTGTAGATAGTATGAGATAGGTAGTGTTCAGTTTTATTCTTTTGCATGTGGATATCCAGTTTTTTCAACACCATTTGTTGAAAAGACCATTATTTCTCAATATAGCCCAGTTTTCATCAAGAGTCTAACGAGTGAGGAATTATTTTCTCTGTTTGCAAATGAGGAAACTGAGGCTCAGGAAGGGTTAAGTGACTAGCCTTAGGTCCTGAACAATTCCAACAGAAGAAGTAGAATTTAATTTTTAATACCAAAATTAACATCCACTATATGCCAGGTCATGGTAAAAAGAAACAAAAAGGATATTCATCATCTGATGCCTTTAAATTTTTAAAAATTAAATATGCCCTTTCTCAGGAGCTGTTAGTGTCAAGCGAATAGTAAGCATACTTCTTATTTTTTAAAAGCTCCTAACACAATAGAAACCAAGGAGTTTCCTACAAGCAGGTGGCCTCAAAAGTCAGTATTTCGGGTTGCAAGGCAGCAGAAACCAGCTTAAGAAGCCATAGTCAAGGACTCAGAGAATCAGCAGGAGATTGGGAAACCAACAAACAGACAGGAGCCACATCAAGCCCAGGGGCTCAGAAGCAGGAAGAACAGGGATTATCTCTGGACAAAGGCAGTAAGACCAGGACATCACAGTGGTTGAGAATCCTGCTGTCGGCACTGTGAGTGAGCCTGACTGTCCATGAGCCTTTGCATCCGTAGGTCCCGATACGGAAACAGATGAGAGTGTTTGGCCGGCCGAGCCTGAGTTGTGTGCCCACTCTCCGTATAACACACAAATACCAGGGGCGGTAGATGCTGGAAATGCCCACTCCCAGGACAGCAGGGGGGCCAATCTTTCCACCCTGATATTCCAGTTGCTTTCTTTGTATGGATGAGTCAGAGCCAAATTGCCTTCATTTTATTTTTCGTCCTCTCGATATTTCGCATGACCTGTTTTCCTAATGAGATTATAATCTCCATGTAGTCAGGAACCGTATTTTACACACCACTACTTTGCAGCTCCTATTGCACCTTAAATACAGGCTTACAGCATGTGTTTTCAAATTGCTGAGGATTGCCTGGGATGCCTCAGAGACCGCAATCAACCCCGCATTACTCACATGTGAGTTCTCCCCGGCCCATTTCTAACCTTAAGTAGGTGTTTCCTTCCCATTGGCTGCGGATGCCCAGGATGTGTTTACACCCTTCAATGTTAGCCTAAATGAAACTAGGGGTTGGGGGTCGTTGGGGGTGGTTGGGGTGGATGAACTCTGTTAGGGGAGGGCCCATACCTTCCTATGAATACTCCCTTTATCTTGAACTCTTCAGCTCTTTAAGGTAGTTCTTTCCAGGGCTTGTTTTATCCATCAAAATCTTGTGGAGTTTTGGGTTCTTTCCCTTGTTTACCATCAGGGTTCAGAACTGGTTGTCTTTTCTACTTTACTAACCCCCAGGGGGATGAATGAAATCCCCCAAATAGCTGAGCTCTGACTCAGAGCTTTTGAGAACCTTCTCCCTCAGCCTTTCCTAGCCAGCTCCACCATTTCCCACAGTTCGCGACGCCCGCAGGTCGTGTGATTCCCTCACAATAAAAGAATCTGAGGCTGCATTGCAAAGTAACTTCAGGTTCTTATTTTAATCACATATATTCAAGGTGAAGGCTGCTAGTCATCATGAAAAGCATTAATTTGTTGTTGTGTCTTGGCCTGCTAAGCTTTTCTTGTTCTTCAAACTGTTGGCTGTAGTGTCTCTTTGACTTTTCCGAGAAAGTAGATGTCCACCATTAGTCATTGGAAATTACAGGCAGTTTTCCTAAGGAAGAGGAGGAGAGAAGGCCATTACCATGTTGTGTTTTTTGCTTAATTTTCTCCTCAAAAGATGGTTCTTTTTTTTTTTTTTTTTTTTTTTTTTTTTTTTTTTTTTTTTTTTTCACGAGGCATTTGAGGCTCTGAGAGGTTGAATAACTTGCCCAAGGTCAAATAGCTTGGTCGTAGAGTCAGGAGCTGAACTCAGGTCTGTTTAACTATAGAATCTATAGCAGCATTTCATCCATTAACTTTTAATGTGCTCTCTTTTCCTTCTTTTAAGGTGTATGTTGTGTGTTTGAACAGGGGGAGGGAGATAACATTAAAACATTTGAAAATCCGTAAGAAGAAATGTCTAACAGCAAATCTGACAGAGTGGAGGAAAGCTAGCAATTGAGGGATCCCCTGGGAATGACATAATCTCAGAGCCTAGATTATTACTTTTGGCTGCTGAACTCTGTCTGCTATGGTACCATCCCTCTGGCCTTGAGTGCACAGGCAGAGCCTCTCCAAGCTCTTTTGGCTCCATGTACCTTCAGACCTCCATCTGTTCAGCTGCCCATTAGAACTATAATATATGCCTCATAAATGAAGTCTTTGAAATTCTGCTGCCAACATCTATTGCTACTAAGTTTCAGCAGCTGCTTTTAATTTTGGTGGTGCAATTCTCCGTGTTAGAACCACTGGTTGCATTGCCTATTATCTAAAATAAGACACTTAAGGTCCCTCCTCTTACCCTTTGAGGTCAGATTTCTCCCTGGTATCAGAAGGAAGGGCAAGGTAGGGTTCCATGCCCTAAAAACCTGATCGATGGGATGCCCCACTAAAGCCAGCTCCTGAATCTATCGCAGACCTGTACTGGATCTCAGTGGATGTCTAAGGTAAAGCTGATGGAGAGTGCTCAGTCATAGGGTGGAAAGTTCAATCTCTCCTAAGTATGTACGAGGCTCTGTTCTCTCTTGACATCCTGTATCACTCCTTGGTCCTTGTCTAGTGTTTCATTCTAACTTAAAACCACATCAAAAAAGAGAAACTAAACCAGAAACAAATTCTCAATATGGGCCTTAAGGCTTATACTGATTTAATATAATTTCATCTCTAGGAAAAATGTCTACCCTGGCCTTACTTGGTTGGCTACATCAGCATGTGTGTAATGTTTGTGTGGAGAGTGAGCAGACTAGGAGAAGTGAATAATTTCACAGCAGAGTGCAATCACTCAAAATATTGAGGAAGTTGCTGCATTTGGGAGACTATTTCTTCATAAAATTGCCATGATGTCACTAGCTACGGAAGTAAATAATTTCCTTTAATTTCCTCATTTCACAATGTAGGAGTTGAACCCAAGGAAAGAACCAAATGATCGAATGATGGTCAATGTTTGCCTACAGTTGAAGTTCTCAGCCAACAGCAGCTTTGATTGAATTAGAGTGGTTAACTCAGTTGAATTGCCAAGCCTCCAGCTTCTGCTATCAGTCATGAGTTTTCCCCAAGACCCCAGTTAAAGGTTATGGCATCTCCAGAGTATGCAAAAACAGCCAAATTAGGAAGCTCTTCGATGTAAAGAAGATAGGAAATATGGCAGGTGGTTCCTTCACCAGTTACACTTGTCAGACTATCCCTCATGTCTATTACCCATCACAGGGGCACTCAGTCACTTATTCAAAAACTGTTAAGTACCAACCACATAGCTGGTATTGTGTGAGGTGCTAGAATGGCTTTGCAGATATGCCATAGTCATTTTCCCCAAAAACTTACAATCCAGTGGACCATTAGGAAAAGATAAGACACGAGCCACATAGCCTAGAATCTACAGAAAGTTTGCTTTTCAGGGAGAGCCAAAGGATGGATGTGGAGCCTTTGGTGCAAAGCAGAAACTCGTTACCCTGATCCAGGAATGGGAAGAGGTTGGGAATAGGAACTTCTATTTATGTCATCTTGATAATCCTTCATCTACAGATTTGAGGAATGAATTTATTTATTTATTTATTTATTTATTTATTTATTTATTCGAGATGGAGTCTCGCTTTGTCGCCCAGGCTGGAGTGCAGTGGTGCGATCTTGGCTCACTGCAATCTCCGCCTCCTGGGTTCAAGTGATTCTCCTGCCCCAGCCTCCCAAGTAGCTGGGATTATAGGCGCCCATCACACACGGATAATTTTGTATTTTTAGTAGAGATGGGGTTTCACCATATTGGCCAGGCTGGTCTCGAACTCCTGACCTTGTGATCCACCTGCCTCGGCCTCCCAAAGTGCCGATGTGAGCCAGCGCGCCCGGCTGAGGAATTTATTGAACTTGCATGTGATGTAGTAAAAATGATGTTGGACGCCAAAACCAGAGAACTTTGGGTCTAGTCACTCCCCCTAAAATACCTTACCCCACCAATATTTCACCTTCAGCAAATTCTCAAAAATAGTTCTGGGTCTTAATAATTTGATTAATAAAATTGTAATAATAACAATACTGTACTTCCCTGAAGGTGGACGGCTAGACTACCTGATCTTCTGAATTTTCTGTCAGCTCTCAAGTCTGTGATCTTTTGATTTCTGTTTTTCTCTGTAGACAAAAGCAACAGAAAGGCTAATTTCCACAGAAGCATTTTATTTGCTGAATTAAACACAGGCACTGCCCATGGACATTTGGGCAGCAGCTTACAGATCTCTAGGATCTGGTCCTAGAGGTTGCTGAGTTCACTTGAATCAAGTCTTTAAAATGTTTTGTAGCTTTAGGAGAAAGATTATTTGCAGAAATTTCTGCCCTCTATTTAACCATCTGAATTTACTGATGAATTAAAGGTGATTTGTAATAGGGTCATCTTGAAAGGACATTTAAAATGAATTTGGTAAGATGAGATAGACTCATGTTTATTTTTGAAAACTCTCTGGTTTCTTTTATAAAATGGGTGGTGGGTTAACAAGTATCTACTGAGTGCCCACTAAGTTTAGAGAAGGAAACTAGGCTTCTCTGTAGGGAAGAAAAGGAGTAGACATATCCTTTTTTCTTTTGAAGAACCTTCCCATTTATTTGAAATGAGGCATGCATCTGAGAACAATTATAGAGCAACTTGGCAATATGTTGTTTAATATGCTTTGAATTGAAGGCATATGCTCCAATTATTGGCAGAGTAAAGGAGAGAATAGAGAAGAGAAGTGGAGTTTTGAGTGTTGAAGAAGCTGATAAAATGCTTTCTTAAGGCAGCCCCTAATATTCAAATTTACTTAAAAGCCTTCAAACTAGAGTTGGATGCACAAGTTGCAGGCAGATCCTCAGGAAAGGTCATGGACTAATCCCTAAAACTGGGAACACTGGGTACATAAGAGCAAGAGAGAAGTGAGGAAATTTCTCCTGGAAAAGCCTGATGTGAATGTGGTACTTTTAAAACTCATTAATTTTGTGTTCATCTGCATCATTTCCCTACTATTGATTAGGAGACTGAGGTTCAGAAAGGTAAGGTAAAATTTGAGGTGGACTTGTCAATCGATCTACCTGGATAGAACAAAGTCAGTGTGAGTGCTGACAAATGACACAGAGAATTGAGTGGTGATCATCAGTTCATCTTCATGCAGTCAACTAAACTCAGTGATAAAATAATAATTGGCTGAGGTTGCTGCCTACTCCAACTGTACTGGAAGCAACAGAGATTTAGACAGGCAATGTATTCCAAGCCTGAGAGACGACCTGTCTGTGCTTCTTATTCCCCCAGTAGTTTTTGTAAAGTTCTTTGGCCAGAGAGAAACTGCAGAACAGCTTGAAAGCTATATAAAGCAAATGTGTAATGATGTTGGCAGTGTTCTGAAAGTAGCTACCAAAAATGCATACTACAGGGAGGAATGAAGAACCCATTTCTGGCTGAAACCCATTTTGAATGGAAAAGCTTTTAATGGATGAATTCTCCGTCAATATGTTGCTGCTTTCCATTTAATTGTCATTGTCCACTGTTTTGTTTGTAAGTCTTCCTGAATTTATGTACGTGACTACATTTGGAGGCAGTGGAAAATTGTTTATGAGAACTCTGTGTTCTTTCTTAAGGAATGAATAACTATCTAACTCAACACACTACACCCTCTTCCATTGCCTTGGGACTATCACTTGCTATATTTAATATGTAATACATATTTTTTCCCTATTAAATTTTGAGAACTTGATATTCCCGATTCTGTCTTTCCTGATTAGGAATTACATGAGTGAATCTCCATCTTTGTATTTTAGTATGTGACTATAAGAACCAAACTTTGTATACTTATCAGGTGCCTTTCACAGCTTTTGTGAAAAGGTGAGTCACTAAGCCATTCCTGAGTAGTCTTGTGGACTTGTCAGATCAAGAGACTATTTCCTTTAGGCCATGCTCTGCCACTCAGATTTCTCATTCTCCTGATTTCTGAAAATGTCTCCAATAGTTGCTCCTGCCTGTGGGCCATGAACTCCTAAGACAGGGAGGGAGATGCACAGTTATTTTGAAGAGCATGTAAATTCACAGAAACCCCAACCATTGAAAGGATAATGTCCTCAAGGTTCATCTATGTTGTCACATATTGCAGGATTCCCTTTTATTCAGGCTGAATGATATTCCATTGAATGCATATACATGTTTTCTTTATTCATACGTCTGTCATTGGATATATAAGTTGCTTCTGCATCTTGCCTAATAGTACTGTAATACACATGAGACTGCTAATATCTCTTTGAGATCCTGATTTCTTCTGGATAAATACAGAAAAGTGGGATTGCTGGGTCATATGGTAGTTCTATTTTTTTATTTTTTAGGAACTTCCATACTGTTTTCTATATTGGCTTTATTATGTCACATTTTCACCAACAGTGTGCAAAAGTTCTATTTCTCCACAGCCTCACTAACATTTTTTTATTTCTTTTTGCTGATTTTTTTCAATAATAGCCATCCTGAAAAGTATGAGGTGATATCTCTTTGTGGTTTTGATTTGAATTCCTCTGGTGATTAGTGATGTTGAACACTTTTTCATATACCTCATGGCCATGTGTATGTCTTCTTTGGAGAAATGTCTATCCAAGTCCTTAGCCCATATTTTAGTCAGGTTATTAGTTTTGGTTTGTTTTACTTTTGAATAGCAGGAGTCCCTCATGTATCTTGGAGATTAATCCCTTTTCCAATATATGATTTGCAAATATTTTCTTACATTATACAGGTTACCTTTCACTCTGTTGATTGTTTTGTTGTGCAGAAGTCCAACTTGTCTATTTTTATTATTGCTGCCTGTATTTTTGGTATCATATGAAATCATTGTCAGGACCAATGTCATATTTCCTCTATGTTTTCATCTAGGAGTTTTACAGTTTCAGGTCTTACATTTCAGTCTTCAATCCATTTTAAGTTGATGTTTGTGTATAGGGTAAAATAAGGATTCAATTTCATCCTTTTGCCTGTGAATATCCGGTTTTCCCAACACCTTTTGTTGAGGAGATGGTCTTTCTCGATTGTGTATTCCTGGTACCTTTTGTTTGTTTGTTTGTTTGTTTATTTGAGACAGAGTCTTGCTCTTTCACCCAGGCTGGAGTGCAGTGGTGCAATCTCAGTGCACTGCAGTCTCCATTTCCTGATTTCGAGTGATTCTCCTGCCTCGGCCTCCCAAAGTGTTGGGATTACAGGCATGAGCCACCACACTCAGCCTCCTGCAACCTTTATTAAACAACAGTTTACCACATATATGTGGGTTTATTTCTGGCTGTTCTGTTCTATTGATCTATATGTTTGTCTTTATGTCAGTATCATGTTGTTTTGGTTATCATAGCTTTATAATATATTTTGAAATCTGGAAGTGTTAATACTTATAGCTTAGTTCTTTCTCAATATTGACTTGGCTATTCATGGTCTTTTGATGTTCTCTATGAGTATTATGATTGTATTTTCTATTTTTGTAAAAAATACCGTTTGACTTTTTTTAGTTATTAGATTGAATCTGTAGATCACTTTGAGTACCATAAACATTTAAACAATAGTAAGTCTTCCAATCCATAAACATAGGATATCTTTTCATTTGTTTGTATCCTATTCAATTTCTTTCATCAATATTTTGTGATTTTATGTACAAAATTCTTTCACCTCCTTAGGTCTATTCCTAGGTATTTTATTCTTTTCGGTGCTATTGTAAATGAGATTGCTTTTCTAATTTCCTTTTCACATAGTTTGCTGTTAGTGTATTGAAACACAATTTATTTTTACATCGATTTTGTATCTTATAACTTTACTAAATTCATTTATTAGTTTTAACAGTTTTTTTTTTTTTTTTTTTTTGGTGGAGTCTTTAGGCTTTCCAATGTATAAGATCATGTCATCTGCAAAAAGAGACCATTTTACTTCTTCCTTTCTAATTTAGATGCCTTTTGTTTCTTTTTCTTGCTTAATTACTCTGGCTAGTACTAAGTTAAATAGAAGCAGTGAGAATGGGAAATTTTGTCTTGCTCCTGCTTACCAGTGACTATGATGTTAGTCATGGGCTTTTCACACATGTTCTTTATTATGTTGAGGTAATTTCCCTCTATTTCCAGTCATTGAGAGGTTTTATCATTAAGAGGTGTTGAATTTTGCCAAATGCTTTTTCTATATCTATTGAAATAATTATATGATTTTAATCCTTTATTCTATTAATGTTGTGTAGAACATTAATTGATTTTCGTATGTGGAACCAACAATCCTTTTATCCCAGAAATAAATCCTGCTTGGTTATGGCCTATGATCTTTTTAATGGGCTGTTGGATTTGATTTGCTGGTATTTTGTTCAGGACTTTTGCATTTATATTTATCAAGGATAGTGGCCTGCAATTTTCTTTTTTTGTGTTGTCTTTCTCTGGCTTTGGTATCAGGGTAATGCTGGCCTCATAAAAATCAGCTTGGAAGTATTCTTTCCTCTTCAGTTTTTTGAAAGAGTTTGAGAAAGTTTGGAATTAATACTTTAAAGTTTGGTAGTATTTATCAGTTCAGTCATCTGGTCCTGAACTTTTCTTTGTTGGGAGACTGTGATTACTGATTCACTCTCCATACTAGATATAGGTCTGTTTAGACTTTCTATTTCTTCATAATTTCGTCTTGATAGGTTATATGTTTCTAGGAATTTATTAATGTTTTCTGAGTTATCCAGTTTGTTGGCATATAGTTGTTCATAGTCGTCTTTGAGTCTTTTTATTTCTGTGGCATCAGTTGCAATGTCTCTTCTTTCATTTTTGATTTTATGTATTTGAATCTTTTTCTTAGTCTAGCTAAGGGTTTGTCAATTTTGTTGATCTTTTCAAAACATAACTGTTAGTTTTGTTGATTTTTTGACTAATTTTCTATTATTTATTTTGTTTATTTTTGCTGTCATCTTTGTTACTTCCTTCCTTCTGCTAACGATGGACTTTTTTTTTTTTTTTAATTCCCTTAGGTTTAAAAAGTTAGGTGATTATTTGAGATTTTTCTTCTTTTTAAATACATTATAAACATTTATTGCATTATTAGCTTCCCTTTTAGTACTGCTTTTGCTGCACAACATAAGTTTTGGCATGTTGTGTGTGTGTTTTCATTTGTCTTGAGGTGTTTTCTAATTTTTGTTTTAATTTCTTTTTGAATAGTCATTGAAGAGTGTGTTGCTTAATTTCTACATATTATGAATTTTTAATTTTTTCTTCTGTTGATTTGTAGTTTTATTCAGTTTTGGTCAGAAAAGATATTTGGTATGACTTCAGTCTATATAAATTTGTTAAGAAATGCTTTATGAGCGAACGTGTCGTTTATACTGGAGAAATATCCATATGCACTTGAGAAAAGGGTGTATTTTGCTTTTGTTTGGAATATTTGGTATATGTCTGTTAGATACATTTGGTTTATAGCATTATTTAAGTCCTCTGATTCCTTACGGATCTTTTATATGGAAGTTTTGTTGATTATTGAAAATGCGGTGTCGAAGTTTTCTTACTATTATTGTGTTGCTATTTCTCCCTTCAGTTTTGCCAGTTTGTTTTATATATCTAGCTGATCTGATGTGAGATAGATAGAGAGATAATCTAATAGATAACAATCATAATAGATAATAGATAACATGATTGTTATCTATTCCTGGTGGATTGGCCCTTTTATTATAAAATGTCCTTGCTTTTTGTGACAGTTTTGGAGTTAAAGTCTATTTTGACTTATATAAATATAGTCACCTTTGTTGTCTTTTGGTTACCATTTGCATGGAATAACTTTTTCCATCATTTGACTTTCAGCCTATGTGTGACCTTAAATTTAAGTCAATTTCTTATAGACAGCATTTAGTTAGATCTTATTTTGAAGTCTTTTCAGCCACTATATATCTTTTGATTGGGGTGTCTAATCCATTTGCATTTAATGTAATTATTGTTAGGGAAAAATTTACTATTGCCATTTTGTAAGTTGTTTTCTGTTAGCCCTGCCCTGCCCTGCCTTGCCCTGCCCTTCCCGTCTCCTCCTGTCCTCTCCCTTTTTTCTTTTCTTCTCTTCTCTTTTCTTTTCTTTCCTTCCTTCCCTCCTTTCTTTCTTTCTCTTTCTTTCTTTCTTTCTTTCTTTCTTTCTTTCTTTCTTTCTTTCCTTCTTTCTTCCTTCCTTTCTTCCTTCCTTCCTTTCTTTCCTCTCTCCCTCTCTCTCTCCCTTTCTTCCTTCCTCCTTTCCTTCCTTCCTTCTTTCTTTCTCTCCTCTCTCTCTCTCTCCCTCTCTCTTTCTCTCTCTCCCTTTCTTCCTTCCTCCCTCCCTTCCTCCCTCCCTCCCTTCCTTTCCTTCCCCTTGCCCTTTCTTTCTTTCTTTCTTTTTTCTTTCTTTCTTTCTTTCTTTCTTTCTTTCTTTCTTTCTTTCTTTCTTTCTTTCTTTCTTTCTTTCTTTTTCTTTCTTTCTTTCCTTCCTTCCTTCCTTGCTTCCTCCCTTCCTTTCTTCCTTTCTTCCTTTCTTTCCTTTCTTTCCTTTCTTTTTTCAGTCTTGCTCTGTTGCTCAGGCTGGAGTGCAGCGGCATGACCAAAGCTCATTGCAGCATCTAATTTCTGGGCTCAAGTGATCCTCCCACCTCAGTTTCTTAAGTAGCTGGGACTACAGATATGCACCACCATGCCCAGCTGAATTTAAAACTTTTTGTAGAAAACGGGTCTTGCTATGTTGCACAGGCTAGTCATGAGCTTCTGGCCTTAGCAATCCTCTTGCCTTGGCCTCCCTCTATTAGTCTTGTAGTTCTTTTGTCTGTTTTTTTCTTCTCTTGCTATCTTGTGTTTTGTTACAATTTTTTTGTATTGATATATTTTGATTCCTTTATCTTTTCCCTTTTTATAACTTCTATAGGTACTTTTTTGCGGTTACCTTGGGACTAACATAAAATATATTATAGTTATAAAAGCCTACTTTAAGGTGATAATAACAAAGTTTAATTGCATACAAAAAGTCTGTACTTTGACTTCTCCCTCCCATATACATACTTTATATTATGGTTGTCACAATGTATAACTATTCAGATTATGTATCTTTTATCATATTTTTGGCTATCATTATTTTGGCTATTGCCTTTCATGCTAGAATTAAAAGTGATTTACCTACCACCATTAAAGTAATATAATTTTCTGTACTTTCCTATTTATTTACCTTTACTCATGAGTTCCATACTTTCTTATGCTATCATGTTGCTGCTTAGGGTTTTTTTGTTTTAACCTGAAAATCTCCCTTTAGCATTTCTTGTAAGTCAGGTCTAATGAAAACAAACTCCCTCAGCTTTTGTTTATCTGGGAAAATCTTTATCTCTCCTTTATTTTTGAAGGAAAGTTTTGCTGGATATATTATTATTGGTTGGCTGGTGTTTTTTTTCTTTCAGTACTTTGAATATACCATCCCATTTCCTTCTTACTTGCAAAGTTTTTGTGGAAAAATCTTCTGATACTCTCATACCTTCAAAATTCTCTGTCTTTGCTACCTTCAAAATTCTCTGTCTTTAACTTTTGAAAATTTGATCTTATTGTGGGTTTATTTTTTTTGGTCTGTGGGAATAAGATGGTGGGTTTATTTTTAAATTGTTTACACTATCTGTTTTCAAAATTATTTCTTTGTGCTTTAATCCATTAATCTGTCTGTACCTTTTCTATTTCTTTGTATTTCTATCTTTTTGAATAAAAAGATTTGTTTACATATTATTTATAAATGCCTATATACCTATACACATACACATAGACACACACACATACATACACACACATAGCGCAACATATATAATCAATCATTATTATTTAGATTTAATTTCTTTTTCCCTCCCTACCTCCATTCTGTCCTTCTTTCCTTCCTCCCTCCCTCCTTCCCTCTCTCTCTCTTTCTTCCTTTCTTCCATTTGATGCCTTAAGAACCAAAAGAAATATGATAAAATGTATTCATTCTTTTCTTATTATGATTCTGTAAATTTATCCTTGCATTTCTAATATTTCATTTTATATACTTTTATGCTATATTATCTAAAGCATAATATCAGTGATTATTATAGCTTGTAACTCTTATTACTACTAATGCAAATATTAAAAGCAACCAACAGTTTTTGAGCAGGTGCCACGTGTCAGGTCTTCATGTAGGTATTTTTGATGAATTTTATTATTTAAAACTTACAACGACTCTATAAGATAGGCATATTTATCACTTTCATTGGGGATTCTGGTGACTTGCATACTTCATTAAAAAAACACAAATAAATGAAATGATTTTTTGTTTTAGATAATGCTTCTTGATTTTAGTACTGCTTCATTAATATTGATATTGTGACTCTTGCATCCTTTTTGTTTGTATATGCCTTGTACAACTGTACATCTATATTTTAATATTTAAATTTTATATCACTTAGCATGGTGTTGGTATATAGTAGGTATGCTACAAAATGTTTGTGGAATGAACAGGTCTTTGGGAGTTACTTTTTAAAAATGTATATCCCTTTTATAAGACATATAATTGAATTTTGTTTATAATCCAATGTGAGATGGTTGCCAGAGGAGTTAAACTTATTTACAATTATTTTGTTAATGGCATGTTGATTTACTTCTGACATTTAGCATTTTGTATTCTTTTTAGCTTTCCTTTAATTTTCTTTTGCTTTTACTATTGCCATATGAACTGTGAGTTCTTTGATTAAATATACATACAAATTGGCTTGGAAAGTGTACATCTTGTTTTAATTCCACTTTTGATTGACATCTGGCTTGTCCTACAGCTGAGTGCATTCATACTGCTGGCAGGATAATTGGAGTTCCCTTTGCAGCTGCCGCTCCTCAAGCTTTTATATTTATGTGCCAGCCTACAGTAAATTATGTTCATGGTCATAGATTTCTCATTTTTTTGTGATCTCATTTGAAATAATTTATTCTTTTGAAAGTGAAACATATTTGTTACATTGTGCAGTCTTCTTTAGTTATTAGTCTTGTCCTAGTCATATAACAAATGTTAAATGATATAACATGTATTGATTATCTGTTATGTATACTGTGCTGAACTATGCAAGTTTGGAGGAGAAAAAAGAGTATAAATAGTATCTTGTCTGTGTCTTCCAGGGGCTTGTAGTGTAATTGGCAAGGGGACTAGATGTGCATCCATTAAAAGTTAAATAACCCAAAAATTAAAATATAAAGGATATTACCTGGCACTGTTTATAAATAAGTGTAATATGAGAAACATATGCAAAAAGTGCCATAAATTCAGAAGCCAGAAATATTGTCTAGAGCTGAAATGTTCTGAAGTATTTACAGAGGAAGAAGGAACCCATTCCAACGTGGGTGAACCGTCTGGACAAAGGTTTAGAGATGGGCATGTGTGTGGCATGTGGATGAGATGGCAGGCAAATGATTTCATGAAATCATTTCAGAGGTTTCATGGAATTGGAAATGATTATGGTAGCTAAGTCCCAAGATCTTGAGTCAGTAAGTTGGAGAACTTGAAGAACTGATGGTATAGTTCCACTCTGAGTCTGAAGGTAGGGGAAGACTGATGTCCCAGCTGAGAGACACTCAGGCAGAGAGAGAATTTTCTCCTAATGTAACTTTTTGTTCTCTTCAGATCTTCAATAGATTGGATGAGGCACACTTGTTAATGAGGGCAATCTGCTTTACCTAACCTGCCAATTCAAATGTTAATCTCTTCCAGGAACATCCTCACAGACATACCCAGAATAATGCATGACTAACTATCTGGGTGCCTCATGGCACCTCATGGCAACGTGATATATAAAATTAACCATCACAGTACTCACAGAACATACAGAGGGCACTTAGCCAAAATGTAGGGTCAGGGGCATGTCAGAAAAGGCTTTCATGTGGAACTAATGCCAGAGTTGAGTCCTAAGAGACAAGTTAGAGTTGAAGAGATAAAGGTTTCAGGCAGGGCGGGGGAGTTGGGAAGAAGTGTTTTCTAGGTAGAGGAAGCCAAAGGTATAAATGCTTAGAGATGAGAGAGTACATGGCACTTTCAAGAATTGCACCTGTCTCACTGTGGTGGGCATATAGAATGTGAGCAGGAGAATTGAGTGAAAAGGATGGAGGTAGAAAGACTGGTTCAAGTCAGGAGGGTTTTGGGTACCACATGAAGGCACTTTGCTGAGGGAACTTGAAAATGATTTTGAATGTGATAGTGGAGTTAAATGGAAAATGGATTGTAGATAGGATGATTGGAGGTAGGGAGATTGGTCGGACTAATTTAGATTAAATATGACAAAGAGCTGAACCTAGGCATTGGCAATGGGGGTATATTTGAGAACAATTAAGGCATTAGAAGATATAGCCTGGATGTCAAACAGATGAAGGGGCTAGGAGGAGGGAAATCACAGATGATTCTTGGAATCCTGGCTTGGAGAAGTGGCTGAAATTAGCTTATTACAATAGGAAACACAGGAGGAAGAGAAAGTTTGCTAGTCAGAGAAGAGTTGTGGGGTGGGCTGTGATAATTTCAGATATTCAATATAAATATAGGTTAAAAGTTTTCCCTTTCTTCATGGCATTTTCCTACTGAGTTTAGAGTAAGGGAGACTTACATGCTGATATTTCTTTCATATTTTCATGGCTGTATAACATTGGTAAAATTACTAGGTCAATAAAATATGTATAAATGTGCAGACTTGTTGATGAACAAACTGGTGCATTAATGGCCAGACAATTAACAATGATAAAGTTTGTTTCAGTAACAAAGACTTCCAAAGAGAGAGTGATTTGGATGCCTTTCAACAAAATAAATTCCTTTCTTCTCAGATGACATGTAAACTGATGTCATTTCTCATTCCATAAAGAAAAAAAAAAGAAAGATGAAACTTGCTATGGTCTGCACTATTGCAATGATGGCATTCTTCCTCAAAGTAATCTAAAAAAAGATATTGTGAGCAAACTTGTATTTCCTCTGCCAGAAATGCATGCCTAGCCCTAAAGCAAGCCTTTCATATTTAGCTCTTTAGATAATAGTTTTTACATGAACTTTCATAACATTTATTTACTGCTATAAATGATTGAACCAACTGCTGTTGGAAGCCAGGAATCTAGTTCCTCTGCAGTTGGATTTCTCACTACATTATCTCAACTTTATAGAGGTTGCACTGAAGGTAGTGTTTCCTGTCAATATTACAAGGGGACAGTGTGAAATGCTATGAGCATGTCGGTTTTGAATGTTTACTGTTCAGCCTGCTTGCAAAACATGTTCGTCTCACTCTATGAAGACCATGCTCCAGTTATAAATATTTCAACTCCCCAGCCCCAGTTTTTTAGGGTGTATCAACCGCATTTTCCTGCCCCTCCCATCTGGCTAACTGATTCATACTCTTCTGTGAATTGTTGCAGCAGAAAAACAGGTAGAGACTGCCAAATTCTGAAGACAAGGCTTTCTATATGTTCATCTGGCTAAAATGGTAAAAATATGACTTGGGCTGATCTACTAATAAAGGTTAAACCAGGTGCTATGGTTTGGATGTTACTTGTCTCTACAAAAACTCAGGTTGAAATTTGATCTCCAGTGTGCAGTATTGGGATATGGTGCCTACTGGGGGGTGTTTGTGTCATGGAGGTGATCTTGTATGAGTAGATTAATGCCATCCTGCAGGGGGTGAGTTCCAGCTCTTGTGGAAATAGATTCGTTCCCTCAAGAGAAAGTTGTTTAAAAGAATCTGGCTTTCTCAGTTTCTCTCTCTTGCTTCCTCTCTTGCCACGTGATCTCTGCACACAGCTATTTCCTTTCCATTTTCTGCCATGAATTGAAGCAGCAAGAGGCCCTCACTAGACTCAGCTGCCCAATCTTGTACTATCCAGCCACTAAAATCTGTGCCAAATAAACCTCTTTTCTCAATAAACTACCCAGCCTAAGGTATCCTTCTATAGCAACATGAAATAGACTAAGACACCAGGGTAGATATATTGATCATTCAATGGAGAGAGGCACTTTGCTATAATAGGATAATAGATGTTCCAGTTACACAACAGAGCCAGTTGTGAGCCTGCCATGGAAGAGTTTGAACTCAAGGTGGCTCTGCTAAGCAAAGCTCTGACATGAAGTCTTGCCACTCCCTCTAGTTCCTACATGCTGAGGCATAGGGGTTCCCTTAAGTTGAACTGGTTAAACTGGATGAACCACAGCCTCCCAGAACAGTCTCTCTGGGCCATGGCCTGAGGGTGGCTCCTGCCCTGGCAGGAAGCTGTGTCCACGTGCTTGCCTTCATCAGCTCCTACTCTGTGGTGCCAGACACAGCCAGGCAGGAACAGGACATGACTATGGACAGGATAGTTGGTGCCTGACTCTGGGCCGCTCCAGAAATCCTATTTCCAAAATCTTTTCAGCTCTTAGCTGGCTTCCTACAGTGAGCTAGGATTTCAGTCCAACATTTAGGAACTTCGCTCTTGGTGGCCAGAAAATACAGAACCAGATGCTGCTGAAGAAGAAGGCATTAGATGGTGGAGAAAGGTAAAAGGAATATGTCTCTTAAGATAAAATTAGAACTGTTTATTTTCTCTCATAAAGAATCTTCTTATTGCCTGAAGGAAGAATAGAGAACTTCCATAAGACAGTGGAAGTAAAGAAAACAACTGAACCATTCTACTTTGAGAAAGCAGAGAAATGTCTTATTGCTAACCTTTGCTGCTCTTACAGCTAAAAACAAATTTCTGACGTCCATATGAACAGAGATGCACATAATTATGGAAGAGTCCCGAATACCAGAGAACCTCCAAAGAGCTTCTATTTGACTTTACAGTTTAATTGTCACTTTATCTATCTATAGCTGTGCATGTTTGCTGAATGGGGATAAAGAGAGAAATTGAGTAAAATTCTTGTTTTTAAAAAGTCATGGGAAAAGGGGAGAGTTATTTGCATATGGGGTAATAGGTGTTATGATAAAAGTATGTCATGGATTCTTAGGAAACAATCTGTCTTCACATCCCTAGTACCTAGTACAGTGCTTGACTTGTAGCAGTTGTTCATATTTGTTGGAAGCTGTGCTTTTGGTTTCAATCCAGGTGAATTTGAGCCATTAAGCACAGTAATTCTTTCAGAGATTTTCATTTATTCCGTTTATTCATTCATTCACAGGGCAAATATTTATCGAAAGATCTGATGAATGAAACAAGAAGTGTACGCAATGAATATCAGTATGATTTTACCCTAAATTTTGACATTTTTGCCTGGGTAGTCTAGGAAGTGGTTTATCTGTAAGTGAAGTGATACTGTGTATAGGGGTTGTTTAGTATATTAGAAAATGAGCAAAGCGAATACATTATTTGTTGTGCAGAAGTTGGCTTCATTATTTAAAAAGAGACTGTTATAGTTCACTTCCCTAGTCCAGATGTGGTTTTATTTAGGCATCTCAGTCCTCTAGAATGACTCCAGATCACTGTGGAGATTGTCTCCCTTCTTTTGAATCCCACTTGGGTAACCTCCAAAGGGTCCTATACCTCTCTAACCTAAGAACCTTCCCTACTCATGTGAATTTCCTGTTTAACAAGATTGACTTGTGCTGACTCTGCTTTTTCATATCCATTCATTTAAAACACTTACTAGGACAAAATGTGTGTAGAATAATATAGTAAAGGCCCATGCACCACCACTTAGCTTAATACATAAAACATTACCAGTAAAATTGATGTTCCTGTGTATCCATCCCCAGTCACATCTCGCTTCTTCAAATATCCAATGGTACAATCACTACCTTAAATTTGGATTTGATCATTATCATGTCCTTACGTTATTTATAGTGGGACTAAATATGTATGCATGGGTAATGATTATGTCACATTGTTTTCTATATTTTTAAACCTTATACAAGCGATATTTTATAGTATGTATTCTTCTGTAACTTGGTATCTCAGTATTTTCATTCATAATTGTGTCAGTGGGATTTGTCCATGATAATTGTGCCATATCGTATGACAGTCCGCATTTATTTATACACTCTCCTATTGATGGGCATTTAGTTTGTTTACAACTTTCTTGTCAAGAGGTTCAGGGAAGATATTGGCATTATTGTTTGGTGCAAGCAGTGACTCATTGTTAGGAAAGTGTATATACCTGGATGGTCTGCACAACCTTTCCAGAGGTACGTTTGAGCTCAAGGGCTTTGAGATGCACTTATGGGCTGGTCTCCCACAAAAGGGTTTCATCAGGAGGATGTTCCTATCCTGTTTCTCTCTCCTTTTATGAACCAAACAGAAGAGCCTGGTAGAATTTGGGGACAGTCAGACTGCTTTGCTATCAAACATTCTGAAGGTAAAAGTATGAGCTGTTTGCAGTTAATAAAATCATAAGCTGCCTAAAACCTGGAAGTTTGGAAAACTATGAAAAGCGCAGCCTCTTCTGCTGGGACAATGCCCCTAATCCAGATAGTGTCATACTAGGCAATTTAGAGATCCGTACTGATGATCATTATAAGCTACTTTTTTCTTGTTTCAGACAATGTTGCTATAATCATGTCTTCTTGTCTACGTGAGCAAGAGTTTTTAAGGGCATATACCTAGAAATAGAGTTGCTGGATTGTAGATATTAAGCCTTATCAAATTTATTGGGGTTGCCATTTGTTCCTCAAATTACTGAATCAGTTTGTACTGCCACCAGTAATACGTGTGACTTCCCATTGCTCTACATCCTTCCCAACAATTGATATTCTCTGAATTTATTAATTTTTGCCAACCTAGTAGATGGTATAAGATGGTACCTTACAGAGTGTTTTCATTATGATTGAGATTGATTATGCTGTGTCTTATATCTGTTGGTCATTGATATTTCCTATTTTATGAATTGCTTTATCCTTCCTTTTAATCTTATTTTTTCTGTTTAATTATCTTTTTCATTCTAATTTGCAGACCTCTTACATTCTTGCAACAATTACATATTGCAGGTACTTCTCCCACATTGTTACTGCTGTGCTTATTTGTTACACTTTAAAAGGCAACTCTTTTTTTTTTTTTTTTTTTGAGATAGAGTCTCACTGTCACCCAGGCTGGAGTGCAGTGGTGAGATCTCAGCTCACTGCAACTTCTGCCTCCTGGGTTCAAGCAGTTCTGCCTCAGCTTCCTGAGTAGCTGGCGTTACAGGTGCCTGCCACCACTCTCGGCTAATTTTTGTATTTTTTAGTAGAGATGGGGCCTCACCATGTTGGCCAAGCTGGTCTCGAACTCCTGACCTCATAATCCGCCCACCTCGGCCTCCTAAAGTGTTGGGATTACAGGCGTGAGCCACCGCGCCTGGCCAAGGAAACTTTTTAATAGTCTTTTGATTGAGAGAAGTTTAACATTTGGAAGTAGTGGCATCTATAAGTGTTAAGCCTAGTTTCTAAGAGTTTATGTATCTTAATTACTGTGTGTTTTGTTTTAATTCCCTTTCCCCTATTTTTTTAAACAAGACTATTATCTTACTAACTACCTTTACAATTTTATATGCATGCTTAATTTAATAACTATCTCTTCCTTGGTGAAAAATATCTTATAATCTCTTTATTGTTGCACAATATCTTAGTTCTATCTCATTTTTGTAGTTCCCTAGTTTAGCACTGTCATATTGTTTTGTGCTGCAAATGCTTGATTAGATCTACCTGTATGTTTAAAAATTTCATTGCTTACCATTTATTTCAGACTTTCTATAGTTATTCTTTTAGTGAAAATTTATTCATAATAAACTCCAAAATTTTTGTCAGAAAATGTACCTCCTTGACTTCATTCTTGAGTGAGGATTCAGCTACGTATGAAATTGTACATTATGTTTATTTTCTCATGGCTTTTGAGAGATCTGCTATCATTGGAATCTTAATTTCTTTGCAGGTATCATTCTAACCTATATATTTTTGAAGGTGCTTTCCTTTTGGCTGATTTTAAGGTTATACATTTGTCTTTGGTGACCTGTAATGTTGCTATGATATGTTTAGGTGAGGATGAGAAAAATTCGGAGAGGGGACATTTTTCTATTTCCTGAATCTAAAAATTTATGGTTTTCATCATGGACATTTTTTGGTCAATATATTTTCAAATATTGTGCCTTCTAGAACTCTAATCACGTGTATGTTAAATTTTATTTTATTTTCCTGTTCTGTTAAAACTTTTAACAATATATTCATCTCATTGGTTCTGTTTGCTACATTTTATGAACTTTTAAAAAGTTAAGGGCTAATATCCAGAATCTACAATGAACTCAAACAAATTTACAAGAAAAAAACAAACAACCCCATCAAAAAGTGGGCAAAGGACATGAACAGACACTTCTCAAAAGAAGACATTTATGCAGCCAAAACACACATGAAAAAATGCTCACCATCACTGGCCATCAGAGAAATGCAAATCAAAACCACAATGAGATACCATCTCACACCAGTTAGAATGGCAATCATTAAAAAGTCAGGAAACAACAGGTGCTGGAGAGGATGTGGAGAAATAGGAACACTTTGACACTGTTGGTGGGACTGTAAACTAGTTCAACCCTTGTGGAAGTCAGTGTGGCGATTCCTCAGGGATCTAGAACTAGAAATACCATTTGACCTTTAGTGAAATACCTTTGGGTATCCAAAGGACTATAAATCATGCTGCTATAAAGACACATGCACACGTATGTTTATTGTGGCACTATTCACAATAGCAAAGACTTGGAACCAACCCAAATGTCCATCAATGATAGACTGGATTAAGAAAATGTGGCACATATACACCATGGAATACTATGCAGCCATAAAAAATGATGAGTTCATGTCCTTTGTAGGGACATGGATGAAATTGGAAATCTTCATTCTCAGTAAACTATCTCAAGGATAAAAAACCAAACACCACACGTTCTCACTCATAGGTGGGAATTGAACAATGAGAACACATGGACACAGGAAGGGGAACATCACACTCCGGGGACTGTTGTGGGGTGGGGTGAGGGGGGAGGGATAGCTTTAGGAGATATACCAAATGCTAAATGACGAGTTAATGGGTGCAGCACACTAGCATGGTACATGTATACATATGTAACTAACCTGCACATTGTGCACATGTACCCTAAAGCTTAAAGTATAATAATAATAAAATAAAAAAATAAAAAAAAAAGTTTTCTTCCAGTCTATTAATTCTCTCTTTCATAGTCTGTCCAATTTGCTTTTTAGAACATCCACTGAATTTTTAATTTCAATAACTCCATTTTCATTATATTTCAATGATTATATTTTACTTTCCATTAATCCAATTTGTTTCTTTTTCAAGATTGCTTCTTTATATTTTCTTGGGTTTTTTAATTTTATTTTTTAGGAAAATACCAATATATGAAGTTCTGGAGAGTCTACTCTTGTGATTTTTATTTCTACAAACTCTTTTTCTTGGTGGCCTGTTTCCTTAGGCATAATTTAAGTTGAGAAAGTGTATTTGACTGCTGAGAGTTTGGTTGGGTGTTTGTTCCTTTGCATTTGCTCCTGCCATGCACCCTGGGGTGCTACCAAATTGGGGCAACAATTAGTATTTTGGCTCTGGCTTTCCAAACCCTAATGTTTGTGTAAATGTGAGCCCCAGACTCACATAGAATAGATCTGTATTTTAAAATTATTGGTGGTAGGAGAAGTGCGGGAAAGTAGGTTTAATAGATTTAGAAAATAAAAATACAGAGTTGAATTTGATTTTCAGGTAAACAACAAAAGTATACACATATTTATTAAGTATACTTTAAGTATTAAATATACTTATTTATTAAGTATACTTCAAATATTTTAAAAATCCCATAAAATATTTGTTGTGAATCTTCTCTGGCTATTCATGCTGGGGATGGAGAAGCTTTGTTTTTCTAACCAGAGGTGAAGCTGATACAGGTAAATTTTCATACTGTCTTCCTTTGCAGATGAGATTTTTTTTCTAACCTACTATTTCATGGAGCATCTAGTCTTTCAAAGGCCTTGGGTTTTTACGGGCATCTAAGTTCCATTCTGTACCTTGTGGAGGCTTTGTGTCCTGTTCCTGGAGTGGTTCTAGGCCCTTGGAATGGGACAATTCCATTAGAAGTTACTGACCCAGCATTTGCTTTCCTCCCTGGTTTTCTGCTTCCTTATTAATTTGTTTGTTTTGTTGGTTGGTTCTTTTGGCTACTAGGATTTTCCCCTTCTTTGCTAGTGAGATAGGCATTTAAAAAGGATGTTTGTTGTGTTTTATCCATTATAATGTTGGAAGCAGAAATACTCCTATTCACTCTTTAACCAAGTTAACGAAGCCCTTGCCCTTATCGCTGGTCTAAAATTGCTCTCTGAACATTCTGCCAGGGATGCTTTATAGCTAAATTTAACTGCCTCTTCTTGAGAGTTGCCTGCTTGAAAGCTTTCATTTCTTGGTAGAATTTTCTCTTTCATCACCTTCTGTTCCTCCAGGTTTTTCTTACTGTTCTTGCATGACCAGTCATTGTCAGTGTTCTTTGCTGGCTGTCTTTCCTGTGGCTTCGTCTTTGATATAAACATGCCTCTTGGACAATGAATATAGTCCTAAGCTAGTGTCCTGACCTCTAAACTCTGTAGGCTAGCTTCTGCATTATTTTCTATGGTTATCTTTCTAAAAACCAACAGACCTCATGACTATTCTTGTCCTGGAAAATCTTTGATAGTTTTTTATTGTCACAGGACATAATCTTAGCATTAAAATCTCTGCATCATGTGGCTGTAAGCCACTCTTCCAACCCCCTCAGCTATCAAGCTCTGTACTTTGTACCTTATGCTTCAGTCACCACACTACTGTTCATAAGCTCATAATTATTCATTAATATCAGTTATCTAATTATTAATTAAAATATTGTGTCCGTAATTCTGTTCGCTGCCTGTATATTAAAATCATACTCTTCAAGGTTGGGCTCAGATTTGAACCTGGTAAAGGTTTGGCTCATTCCTTTCTCTAGCTGGCAGCTCACTTAGTACTTCATTCATGATTTTCAGAAAGCGCAAGCATTTGGGGCTTTCTATAGTAGCTATTTTTATATCTCTCTGTCATAAGTTTTTACATACAAACTATTTTTTTCATCTTATAACCTTAATTCTGAACACAAGACTGTATATTTGGTAGCCTTTAATAAACGTGTTTATTATTTAAATAAGTTGCTTGTCTTTAGAAGTTACGAGGACACATTAGTTAGGACTTATAGTATCCTACCAGGTTTTATGAAAAAAATGAAGATCAACTTGGAAAACTTGCTAGAGCTGCATAGGCAGTATGAATCTTCATTTTCAGTTTGGAAGAATATTTTCCTTAACTTTTATGTTACCAAGGAGTTCTATTTCTATGTTAGATCTTCTGGCAGACTGATGGCTGTAAGACTGTGGATTCCTAGAATCTCATGAAAGAGTCTTTCCAGAAGATACTCAGCAACTAGTTTATGCATTGTCATCATTTTCAAGTAGAATAAGAACAGATATTTGGAGGAAGTGAATGAATATATTTTAAAGGCCATGGAAGTTGCTGAGTAGGGAGCTTATTTGTTCTAATAGACTGTATGATTACATCAGCTTTCAAATATTTATAACCTGTAGATTCCCCTTTCCTTTTCCCCTGTCTACATACGGTTGCCAGACTTAGAAAATAAAAATACAGCCAGGCATGGTGGCTCACACTTGTAATCCCAGAACTTGGGGAGGCTGAGGCAGGTGGATCACCTGAGGTCAGGATTTCAAGACCAGCCTAGCCAACATGGTGAAACCCCATCTCTACTAAAAATACAAAAATTAGTTATGTGTGGTGGCAGATGCCCATCCGTAGTCCCAGCTACTTGGGAGGCTGAGGCAGGAGAATAGGTTGAACTCAGGAGGCGCAGAGGTTGCAGTGAGCCAAGATCGCACCACTGTACTCCAACCTGGGTGACAGAATGAGCCTCTGTCTAAACAAAAAAAAAAAAGAAAGAAAAGAAAGAAAGTGAAAATACAAGACATCCAGCAAATTCAAATTTCAGATGAATAATGAATAATTTTTAAATGTATGTCCCAATATTACATGGGACATACACGCAGAATAAATCATTGTTTGTCTAAAATTCAAATTTAATGGGCATCCTATATTGTACCTGGCAATCCTATGTCGGCTCCACTGTCAGCTTCTTGTTCCTTATCATCCATAGTCATCTTCAAAGCAACCAAAATGTTTCTATATTTAGAAATGAGGATTCTGTAAAAGTGTTATTACTTGGAAAACTATCAAAGATACCCTAGCTTGCAAATTTTAAGTGTCAAGTGGAATGCAACATAGCAACAAGATAATTACTTCTAAGGTGGGGTGGTGAAAAAGTAGTCCTGTATTGAAAGACTGGTCTAAACTCTGGCAGTTTACTACTGTAGAGTATGTTTCTGGTCATTTTTCCAATACAACTAACATATTGTGGCAGGCACATCTGGGTGACACGCATTCTGGAACTCAGTAAAAAATGCCTGGGAGAATGCCTGTGTGTGTGTATGTGTTGAGTTAAACAGCCCTTTGTTATGAGGGAGTGGGAAGGGGCTGTGAATATTGTGCTGAAACGCAAACTAATTGATGGACAGTATAATCACCACCTTAGTTAGCGCCCCAGGACTCTTTTCATACTGGCAAGCTGTAAATTTAAATGGAAACCAAAAGGATAGTACACAGCCCACAGCTCTGCATTCCATTACTTCATGTATGAAATATTCAGTGAGTAAGAGAGAGGCTTAATAGATAATAGCTGGAGAGGAGCTGCACAATGATTAAGGCAAGACTGAAGTGGCTGGTAACAATCTCAATCTAACGACGTCCAGATAAGAGTTTCTATTTGAAGGATTAAACTCGATTCTTTGCTCAGGATGAGGCAACCCACTTCTGACTGCCGAACTACACAATGATGTCTTATCTTAGACCCAGTGTAGTTGTTCAGAGATTATGTGATTTGGGGTAAGATGGATCTATCCATGAGCCCCATCAATCATGCTATATTTATCTTTTAGATGCCTGCTATTTAGTATCATTGAAAGTACATGAGTTTTCTAATCCAGCTAACTTGGGTTCAAATCCCTCTCAGCTCTATGCCCCTTGAGCGATGACATAAAATTTCTGAGCTTCAGTTTCTTCATCTATAAAATGAAGCCGATACTGTCCATCTCTCAGCATTGGGATGTAGATGCACTGGGCTTATTAGATGCAAACTGTTTGGCATGTATTAACCGCTTCATGAAGCCTACCTTCATACCTCCCTATCTGTGTGCTGTCTCATATTCACTTTTCAGCGTGAGCCTGACTTCAGGATGCTGCATGTCCTCACAAAGCCAAACATTTCCTCCTGGCATTCTTGACTCTTCCGAGACACTTTCTTTTCAAGGTACCCTGCAGTTGAGGGAGCACATCTGCCTTAGGCTAGAAATAGCAGATTTTCCTCTGTCATGCCCACCCCAGTTGGCCAGCACTGCTGCCTGAAGTAATGTGTTTAGAAAGGCCAAGGGGCAGTTCTGGGTTTGGTGAGAGAGCACCACAGTTGATTGACAAAGGTTGCCATTTTCTTGGGAAGCAGTTGTGGAGGTATCTGTACTATAAGCTGGATACATTTCTCCTCGATCAGGCTGCAAAGTAGGCAGAGTTTGTCTTCAGGAACACTACTTCCCCTATCTGAACACGTTCCCCCCTCTTCTTGTGCCGTCTTCCCCAGGTTCACTAGTTTGCACATTCTGGGTATGTAACAGAGAAAATAAAGGATACACACATTTGTTTCTATGAGGATCTGGGGACTCAGTCATTTCCTTCTGAGGAATGCCCCAAAGGAAAAGGCAGGTGCTCTGGGCCAGCCAAGCTGCCGGTGTGTCCAGGTGCAAGCTGGCATTATATAAATTTAAGATGATTTTTTTTTCCATTATATGCAAGGGACCTAAATGGGTGAAATGATTTCTTTGTTTCTGGGAAAGGCAAAACAGCACCAATTGTCTTTCTCACTTTTGGCCTCTTCACAGTTGCAGGTCTTTAACTTAGACCTCTATTAAGATGTAAGTTTTCCCGATAGAACCTAAGAGTAGCAGCGTGGAAGAGAATATTTGAAAAGAGATTAAAGAACTAAGAAACAGAAATGACATCTTGGTGAATACAGAATGTGCTTTCCTGGAGATGGGCCATCTCTGACTCAGGAGGATGAGAAAGCAGCACCAGGAGAGGTGCTTCACACACCTGGGCACTATGCTGAGAGATGGCCAGCTGACAAGACTTTACAGAGTAACACTTGTTCTGATGATCATTGTAGTAATTTTCCAAAAATGTGGAAAGTATCAAAAAGTAAATAAAGCCATCTGACATTAAGAATTGACCCAAGTTACTTAAGATGTTGGTGCATTTTCTTCTAGTCTTTTTTTCCCCCTGCATTAATATTAACAGATTTGCACCTAAATTATTAATCCAGGCAGCCTTGGGGCTTTTTCTTTTCTAATTTGCCCAAGGCAAAAAAGTAAGATCACCTGTTTTTTTCTTCTTTAACTTTCATTTTTAATGTCCAATTATGCTAACTTGAGTCCCCAAAAATGTAGTTGCCAGAATGCTCAGAACAGTCTCCTGCCTGCAGGGCATACCATGTGGCTGCATCTGCTGCCACCCATGTACCCTGTCCAGTTTGATGATTCCTCCCCTAGTCCTCCCCCTGGTGAACACTCTTGACATCACCACTGCAGCTTGCGGGACAGAACACTGCTCATCCTTCAGCATTCCACTCCAATTCTTGGGACAGCCTTTTTAAAATTTCCCAATGCACAGCTGAGACCAGGCTGTGGTGTGTCTAGAATAATTTACTGAAATTTAGGCAAGGCCGAAGAGAAATGTAACACAGAAAGAAACTTACAGTTGCTTCTAGAAGTGCCCGTTCTTAAAGTTCAACTTTAAGTCCAACCCTCAAAAGAAACGGACATTTCTCCACCCCAGTAAAGCCCAAGAGTTGCCCTCTTCAGTTTTCATTTACTATTTCAGTGTTAACTCCTTTTCCAGAATGATTGACAGGAGGAACTTCCACTCCCTTCAGAGAATGGAAGACCCCAATGCAGGGAATCTGCAGGGGACTAGTCTACCTGGCCATGAGGATGGAAGACTTAGCTATACTAGTCTTAGAGAACATTTCCCAAAGTCTAAGTTATTGTATCAAACTCAACATAGACCTTAATCTACAGATCTCCTCCAATGTCACGTGAGAAGATTAGGCTTTTCTATCCAGGAGCTACACCTTTTGTAAAAAACTCACAGAGCAACATCACATCTCTTTAAGGACAAGCAATGATTTGAAGGTACATGGCCATTTAAATCCAGGATAATAGAAGAAACATTCTCTAAAGAAAGCAATCTTTGGAGGTATAGTTTTAAAATGCAGCAGTTTTACATTTATTAAACAGAACATCCCAGTCAGAACCTTCCACATGTAGATTGCTTCAATGCATTTACGTATTTGCTCTTGCTTTACACTGCATAACTTAAAGAGACCACCAGAGAAACTGGGGAAGGTCTTCCCAGAGAAAAAGTGAGATACTGTGTGCAAATTTTAAAACTGGTTTTTAAAATAAGTCTTCAGGTCAATCTACATTTGTGATATAACCCATATACACATTTGTATAATTGAAAATCATACTTTACATATGTTTCTATTATTTGCTTTTTAAATTTAATTTTCCATTATGAACATTTTCTAATAGCATCAAAATATTTTGAAAACATGATTTTTCATGATTTTATGATCTTCAAATCTATAGTTGTTAATCTAATTAACCATTCCTTCTTGTTGGGCATTTAGGTTGTTTATAGTTTATTAACATAAATGATACTAAAATGAACATCTTTGCACATATACATTGTCCATTTTTATGATCATTTTCATAATTCAGCTTTTATTAAGAAATTATCCCAAAACACAATGTCTTAAAATAACAATTGTGCTTTCCTGGAGGAGATGGGCCATCTCTTTTTCATGATTCTGTAGGTTGGCAAAGAATCTGTTTTTCTGGTCTGTGCTGGTTCTGCTAAGGCCAGATGATCTGGGATGGCCTAACTCCCATGTCTAGGACAACAGGGAAAACTAAGATGCCTGGGACTCTCTCCACCTGTTCTCTCATTCTTAAGGAGTCTAGCCCAGGCATATTCCTGGTGGCAGAAGGGTCACCAACAGCAGGAGAGGGAAAAACCCATTGCACAAGCCATTTTTTTTTTTAAGTTCTGAGGCACATATGCAGCATGTGCAAATTTGTTATGTAGGTAAACATGTGCCATGGTGATTTGCTGCACCTGTCAACCTATCACCTGGGTATTGAGCCCTGCATGCGTTAGCTATTTTTCCTTATGCTCACATACTCACCATTCACCCAAAGCGCACCATCCAACGGCTTTCAGTATGTTCACAGATACGTGTAACCATCACTACAGTCTATTTTAGAAAATTTTATTCACTTCAAGAAGAAATTCCATAGTTTTTACTTATTATCCTCTCTGGGTCCCCATGTTCCTGTATTCCATCACTAAGCAACCATGAATCTACTTTCTGTCTCTATAGATTTCCTTATTCGGGACTTTCATATGAATTTCCATTCACATAGTATGTGGTTTTTGATGACTGGCTCCTTTCACTTAGCAAAATATTTTCTTTTTAAAACAATGTTTTAAGTTTTAAGTTCTGGGGTACATGTGCAGGATGTGCAGGTTTGTTACATAGGTAAATGTGTGCCATGGTGGTTTGCTGCACCTATCAACGCATCACCTAGGTATTAACCCCCATATGCATTAGCTATTTTTCCTAATGCTCTCCCTCCTCACCTCCCACCCCCTCGACAGGCCCCAGTATGTGTTGTCCCCCTCTCTGTGTCCATGTATTCTCATTGTTCAGCTCCCACTTATAATAAATTGGAACACTCAGTATTTGGTTTTCTGTTCCTGCATTAGTTTGCTGAGGATGATGGCTTCCAGCTCCATCCATGTCCCTGCAAAGGACATGATCTCATTCCTTTTTATGGCTACATAATATTCCATGGTGTATATGTACCACATTTTCTTTATCCATTCTATCATTTATGGGCATTGGGTTGATTCCATGTCTTTGCTATTGTGAATAGTGCCACATTGAACATATGTGTTCATGAAACTTTGTAATACAATGATTTATATTCCCTTGGGTATATACCCAGTAATGGTATTGCTAGGTCAAGTGGCATTTCTGGTTCTAGGCCTTTGAGGAATTGCCACACTGTCTTCCATGCTGGTTGAACTAATTTACATTCCCACCAAGAGTGTAAAAGCATTCCTATTTCTCCACAGCTTCACAGCATCTGTTTTTTCTTGACTTTTTAATAATCACCATTCTGACTGGCATGAGATGATATGTCACTGGGGTTTTGATTTGCATTTCTCTAATGATCCATGATACTGAGCTTTTTTTCATGTTTGTTGGCTGCATAAATGTCTTCTTTTGGGAAGTGTCTGTTCATGTCATTTGCACACTTTTTAATGGGGTTATTTTTTCCTGTAAATTTGTTTAAGTTCCTTGTAGATTCTGGATATTAGACCTTTGTCAGATGGATAGATTGCAGAAATTTTCTCCCATTATATAGGTTGCCTGTTCACTCTGATGATAGTTTGTTTTGCTTTGCAGGAGTTCTTTAGTTTAATTAAATCCCATTTGTCAATTTTTGCTTCTGTTGGAATTGCTTTTGATATTTTCATCATGAAATCTTTGCCTGTGCCTATGTCCTGAATGGTATTGCCTAGATTTTCTTCTAGGGTTTCTATAGTTTTGGGTTTTACATTTAAGTTTTTAATCCATCTTCAGTTAATTTTTGTATAAGGTGTAAGGAAGGGGTCCAGTTTCAATTTTCTGAATATGGCTACCCAGTTCTCCCAGCACCATTTACTGACTAGGGAGTCCTTTCCCCATTGCTTGTTTTTGTCAGGTTTGTTGAAGATCTGATGGTGGTAGATGTGTGGTCTTATTTCTGAGTTCTCTATTCTGTTCCATTGGTCTATGCATCTGTTTTTGTACCAGCACAATGATGTTTTGGTTACTGTAGCCTTGTATAGTTTGAAGTCAGGTAGTTTGATGCCCCCAGCTTTGTTCTTTTTGCTTAGAATTGTTTTGGCTATACGGGCTCTTTTTTTGGTGCCCTGTGAATGTTAAAATAGTTTTTTCTAATTCTGTGAAGAATGTCAATGGTAGTTTAATGGAAATACCATTGAATTTGTAATTTGTGCAGTATGGCCATTTTCACGATATTGATTCTTCCTATCCACGAGCATGGAATGTTTTTCCAGTTGTTTCTGTCTGCTCTGATTTCCTTAAGCAGTGGTTTGTAGTTATCCTCGAAGAGGTCCTTCACTTCCCTTGTTAGCTATATTCCTGAATATTTTATTCTCTTTGTAGCAATTGTGAATGGGAGTTCATTCATGATTTGGCTTTCTGCTTGTCTGCTGTTGGTGTATAGGAATGCTTGCGATTTTTGCACATTGATTTTGTATCCTGAGGCTTTGCTGAAGTTGCTTATCAGCTTAAGAAGCTTTTGGGTTGAGACGATAGGGTTTTCTAGATATAGGATCATGTCATCTACAGAGACCATTTGACTTCCTCTTTTCCTATTTGAATACCCTTTGTCTCTTTCTCTTGCCTGATTGCCCTGGCCAGAACTTCCATTACTATGTTGAATAGGAGTGTTGAGAGAGGTCATTCTTGTCTTGTGCTGGTTTTCAAGGGGAATACTTCCAGCTTTTGCCCAGTCAGTATGATATTGGTTGTGGGTTTGTCATAAATGGCTCTTATTCTTTTGAATGCACAAGTACTTTTTAAGTCTCTGCTCATGTCATACTTCTCAAGTCTGGTTGGCCAAGGGAAGTACCATGGCCAAAGCCAGATTCAAAGGACAGGGGAAGCAGACTCCACCTTCTGATAGGAGGAGAGGCAAAGCAAAGTCACCCTGAGAAGGGGCCTGTAGACAGGGAGGAATGATCACAGCTGCAGCCATTTTAGCGTAAGTCTGCTACACTTTCCTTGAATTTCTGGAATGATTGCCTCTGAGCATATACACTTTTTGGTTGCTTTAAAAAAATGTTTCTTTTTTTTTTTTTTTTTTTTGAGGCACAGAGTGTGTCTACAGAGAGGGCAAACTACAGATGCACATCACCACACCTGGCTAATTTTTGTATTTTTGTGGAGACGGGGTTTTGCCATGCTGTCCAGCTGGTCTCAAACTCCTGGCCTCAGGTGATCCACCTGCCTCGATCTCCCCAAGGGCTGGGATTACAGGCGTGGAGCACTGTGCCTGGCCTAAAAAATGTTTCTTAATGTATATTGCCAAACTTACCCTACACAAAATATTTACTGATTTGTATTTCTAACAGCATTCTATTAGTGTCTATATAAAAACATCAACATAAGTTTTAAGTATTATAAAGTTGGAAATTTGTGAATTATCTGTTCTATTTTAATTTGTATTTCCTTAATTCTTATGGAGATTAATATTTTAAGTGTATTAGCTATTCATATTCTCTGCTTTGTTGAGAATGAATTTCTTTTTTATACCCATTTTCTTTGAGGTTATTTTCTTTCTTATTGATTTGGGTGTGCCTTTTACAAAGAAATAACATTAACCATTAATCTATCATGGTACAATATTTTCCTAGCTTTTTGTTTTTAAAGATACATGTATTTCAAATTTTTATGGCCAATATGTTTTATGGCCAATATGTGATTTATTTTATTGATTTTAAGATGGAAAATTAATTTCTACCAAGGAGATAATAATTATTTATCTATGTAGTCTTCATTTTTTGTATGAAATTCTTTTTAAACATTTAACTATTTTGTTCACCGGAAATGTATTTTGGTATGTGACATGGTATAAATTAATTTTTCCCCAAATAACTACTTTCCTTAACTTTATTGAATATATGTATTCAAACACTTTGTAAAATTTCAAACATATATAAAATTAGAGGAAATAGTATAGTGAATTCCTATGTATCTATTGCCCAGTTTAAAAATTCAATTAATACCCAGACTTATCTGTTTTCACTTACTTTTGTACTACTTCCAGGTTATTTAAAAACAAAGCCTAGACATTATATCATTAGAGATAATTCAGTTATGTCTCTGAAAGATAAAGACTGTTTTAAAAACATAATATCATTATCATACCCTAAAAATTAATAATTCTTTGTAATATAAAATTTTTGCAATTGTGTCATAATATCTTTATACTTTGAATGAGAATTCAAATAAGTAAATAAATTGCAATTTGTTCATGTGAATTATTAGCTTAATTCTCCTTAAGCTAATAGGTTTCTCTCCTTTTTATTTCCCTTGCAACATATTTATTGAAAAAACCTGGTTGTCTATCCCATAAAGTTTTTTACAGTCTAGATCTTGCTTATTAAGTTTTTTGGTGTTATTTCATGTATTTCTCTGCCCCTGTATTCCCTGTAACTTGATATTTAGATGTAGAAGCTTGATCAGATTCAGATTCAATTTTGGGACAAAAAATATTTTCTAGATGATATTACACATTTCCATCAGAAGGGACATATCATCAGGATGTCTTTCTTTGAGAGATGATAGTAGTAATGAGTGATTATTGCCTATATTTAATAATTCATATGGAACTAAGGGGCAGTATTCTAATTCTATCCTCTCCAACTCATTTATTTGTGAAAAAATTCTATCAAAGAAGCTTTCTCTCATTCACTGGCTACCTGTGATGCAATTTATAAAATAATTGTTTGATTCTTTGCTTTTGTTTAATAGTTTTAAAACTGATGAAGTAGTCTATTAGTGTCCCCCAATGGCGACCAATGAAGTTTAAAAATTTTTTATAGTATTATTATGAACTTGTGTATTTAAACACATTTGCATGTCTCAGACTGTTGCACTTATTTTCTTTTTTTTTTTTTTGAGACGAGTCTCGCTCCCTCACCCAGGCTGGAGTGCAGTGGCGCCATCTCGGCTCACTGCAAGCTCCGCCTCCCAGGTTCACGCCATTCTCCTGCCTCAGCCTCCGGAGTAGCTGGGACTGCAGCTGCCTGCCACTACGCCCGGCTAATTTTTTTGTATTTTTAGTAGAGACGGGGTTTCACCGTGTTAGCCAGGATGGTCTCGATCTCCTGACCTCGTGATCCGCCCGTCTCAGCCTCCCAAAGTGACTTATTATTCTTATTGCTGCTCAAGTTGTTCTCACCTTTGGCCAGTGGGAGCCTCTGTAAGCTGGATGTTGAGTCCTGGTGGCGTGGACTCAGAGGACTTTGAAGGCTCCCTTGCTTTCCGTATGACAAGATGTCCTAGGCCCCCCATATATACCTCCTGCCTCACGCTGGGATCATTCATTTATCCAAGGAATCCTGGTTCCTTTTGGTGCAAATTGTTATTGAGAAAGCTCAATTTGAGTTCTACAAGAGCTTAGTACCAGTGGGTTGGTCATTGTTTCTTGGCTTTCTTCATTTTTCAGAGCAAAGGAATATGTATAGTGTCTTAAAGATAAAATATGTCTTGAATTTATGTAGATTATTCTGATTCACATTCAGGACTACAGAATTTTAACTTAACCATAATGGTGTTACACCTATATTTCCTTTTCCAATGCTAAAAAGAATGACTTTTCAAAGACAACAACATAATTTGTTTTATTTCACAATACACGTGCAATAGTCTCAGAATAGCAACCATGTAATACCAACAGTTGATTACTAAAAAGAGTTTCAAGAGTTGTTTACTTTAGTTGTGTTATCTTAGGTTGTATTCTGCTAAGGATGTTTAGTGAAAGTTAGTTACTGAGTGGTTCCTCTCATTATGCTACCGGCCCAGATATAGGTTACTTTGTTTCATTTTATTTTCAGTATTTAGGGATTCCTAATTTTGATCAATCTGTAAAGCTTTTTCTTCTTAATTTGAAACTTTTCTCTTACAGCTGTATCTCATAGTTAGAACAACATTAAATCAAAAGAATATGATATATATGTGGATTCCAAAAACGTAACATGTGCTGACACATGCCGTACCTCTGAATCTTGAGTCTGTAAAGCGGCTATTAGGGCAGGAAATGGTTCTACTCAAACAGCATCGTAATACTGAAGGGAGTGCAAATGAATACTGCAATAACTGTGAATGATTTTATATACACCATGAGACATTGTGTAGCAATTATGTTATAATTATTGCCAACTTGTTTGCTGGCATGTGAACATGTGTGTGCAAGTATCTTTTTCGTATAATGACCTCCTTTCTCTGGGTAGATACCTAGTAGTGGGATTACTGGATCAAATGGTAGATCTACTTTTAGTTCTTTAAAGAATCTCCACACTGTTTTCCATAGTAGTTGTACCTGTTTACATTACCACTAACAGTGTAAAAGTGTTCCCTTTTCACTGCATCCATGCCAACATCTATTTTTTTTTTTATTGTGGTCATTCTTGCAGGAGTGAGATGGTATTGCATTGTGGTTTTGATAATTAGTGATGTTGAACATTTTTCCATATGCTTGTTGACCATTTTTATATCTTCTTTTGAGAACTGCCTATTCATGTCCTTATCCCAGTTTTTGATGGGATTGTTTGATTTTTTCTTGCTGATTTGTTTGGGTTCTTTGTGGATTCTGGATATTAATCCTTTGTCAGGTGTACAGATTGTGAAGATTTTCTCCCCCTCTGGGTTGTCTGTTAACCATGCTCATTATTTCTTTTGCTGTGCAGAAACTTTTTAGTTTAATTAAGTCCTATCTATTTATCTTTGTTTTTGTTGCATTTGCTTTTGGGTTATTGGTCATGAAGTCTTTGCCTAAGCCAATGTCTAGAAGAGTTTTTCCGATGTTATCTTCTAGAGTCTTTATGGTTTCAGGTCTTAGATTTAAGTCTTTGATTCATCTTGAGTTGATTTTTGTATAAGGTGAGAGATGAGAATCCAGTTTCATTCTTCTACATTTGGCTTGCCAATTATCTCAGCACCATTTGTTGAATAGGCTGTCCTTTTCCCACCTCATGTTTTTGTTTACTTTGTCAAAGATCAGTTGGCTGTAAGCAATTGGCTTTATTTCTGGGTTCTCTAGTCTGTTGCATTGGTCTATGTGCCTATTTTTATACAGTATCATGCTGTTTTAGTGACTATGGCCTTATAGTATAGTTGAAGTTGAGTAATGTGATGACTCCAGATCTGTCCTTTTTGCTTAGGCTTGCTTTGGCTATGTGGGCTCTTTTTTGATTCCATATGAATGTTGGGATTTTTTCTAGTTCTGTGAAGACTGATGGTGGTATTGTCATGAGAATTGCATTGAATTTATAGATTGCTTTTGGGAGTATGATCATTTTTACAATACTGATTCTACCCATCCATGAACATGGAGTGTGTTTTCTGTTTGTTTGTGTCGTCTATGTTTTCTTTCAGCAGTGTTTTGTAGTTTTCCTTGTAGAGGTCTTTCACCTCCTTGGTTAGGTATATTCCTTGTTTTTTTTGTTTTTGTTTTTGTTTTTGTGTTTGCAGCTATGGTGAAAGGGGTTGAGTTCTTGATTTGATTCTCAGTTTGGTCACTGTTAGTATATAGCAGAGCTACTGAATCGTGTACATTAATTTTGTGTCCTGAAACTTTGCTGAATTCATTTACTAGTTCTGGAAGCTTTTTGGATGAGTGTTTAGGGTTTTCTAGGTATACAATCATATCATCAGCAAACAGAGACAGTTTGACTTTCTCTTTACTAACTTGGATGCCCTTTATTTCTTTCTCTTGTCTGATTGCTCTGGCTAGGACTGCCAGTACTAAGTTGAATAAAAGTGGTGAAAGTGGGCATCCTTGTCTTGGTCCAGTTCTCAGGGGGAGTGCTTTCAAGTTTTCCCCATTCAGTATAATGTTGGCTGTGGGTCTGTCATAGATGGCTTTTATTACCTTAAGGTATGTCCCTTCTGTGCCAATTTTGCTGAAGGTTTTAATCATAAAGGGATGCTGCATTTTGCCAAATGCTTTTTCTGTGTCTATTGAGATGATCATATGATTTTTGTTTTTAATCATGTTTATGTGGTGAATCACATTTATTGGCTTACATATATTAAACCATCCCTGCATCCCTGGTATGAAACTCAATTTATCATGGTGGATTATCTTTTTGATATGCTGTTGGATTTGGTTAACTATTATTTTGTTGAGGATTTTTGCATCTATGTTCATCAGGGATATTGGTTTGTAGTTTTCTTTTTTTGTTATGTCCTTCCGTGGTTTGGGTATTAGGGTGATACTGGCTTCATAGAATGATTTAAGGAGGATTCTCTCTTTCTCTATCTTTTGGAACAGTGTCAGTAGGATTGTTACCAATTCTTCTTTGTATGTCTGATAGAATTCAGCTGTGAATCTGTCTGGTCCTGCACTTTTTTTGTTGGCAATTTTTAAATTACTGTTTCATGCTCACTGCTTGTTATTGGTCTGTTCAGAGATTCTTTATCTTGCTGGTTTAATCTAAGAGGGTTGTATATTTCCAGGAATTTATCCATCTCCTCTAGGTTTTCCAGTTTATGGAAATAAAGGTGTTCGTAGTAGCCTTGAATAATCTTTTGTATTCCTGTGGTATCAGTTGTGATAGCTCCCATTTCATTTCTAATTGAGCTTATTTGGATCTTCTTTCTTCTTTCTTGGTTAACCTTGCTAATGGTCTATCAATTTTATTTATCTTTTCAAAGAACCAGCTTTTTGTTTGATTTATCTTTTGTATTTTTTTTGTTTTGTTTCAATTTCATTCAGCTCTGCTCTGATCTTTGTTCTTTCTTTCTTGTTCTGGGTATGGGTTTGGATTGTGCTTGTTTCTGCAGTTCCATGAGGTATGACCTTGGATTGTATACCTGTGCTCTTTCAGGCTTTTTGGTGTAGGCATTTAGTCCTAGGAACTTTCCTTTTAGCACCGCTTTTGCTGTATCCCAGAAATTTTGATAGTTTGTGTCACTATTATCGTTCAGTTCAAAGAAATTTTTAACTTTCATTTTGATTTCATTGTTGACCCAGTGAGCATTCAGGAACAGGTTACTTAATTTCCATGTATTCGCATGGTTTTGAGGGTTCCTTTTTGAGTTGATTTCCAGTTTTATTCCACTGTGGTCTGAGAGAGTAGTTGATACAATTTTAATTTTCTTAAATTTATTGAGACTTGTTTTGTGGCCTGTCATATGGTCTGTCTTGGAGAGTGTTCCATGTACTGATGAATAGAATGTATATTCTGCAGTTGTTAGGTAGAATGTTCTGCAAATATCTGTTAAGTCCATTTGTTCTAAGGTATAGTTTAAGTCCATTGTTTCTTTGTTGACTTTCCATCTTGATGACCTGTCTCGTGCTGTCAGTAGAGTATTAAAGTCCCCCGCTATCATTGTATTGCTGTCTGTCTTATTTCTTAGGTCTAGTAGTAATTGTTTTATAAATTTGGGAACTCCAGTGTTAGGTGCATATATATTTAGAATTGTGATATTTTCCTGTGGACTAGTCCTTTATCACTATATAATAACCTTCTTTGTCTTTTTTAACTGCTGTTGCTTTAATATTTGTTTGATCTGATATAAAAACAGCTACTCCTGCTTGCTTTTCTTGTCCATTTGCATGGACTATCTTTTTCCACCCCTTTGCTTTAAGCGTATGTGAGTCCTTATTTGTTAGGTGAGTCTCTTGAAGACAGCAGAAACTTGGTTGGTGAATTATTCTCCATTCTGTCAGAAACTTCATTGGTGAATTATTCTCCATTCTCTCATTCTGTGTCTTTTAAGTGGAGCATTTAGGCCATTTACATCAATGTTAGTATTAGACATGAGATACTATTCTATTCAATGTGCCATCTTTTGCCTGAATACCTTTTTTTTTCATTGTGTTATTGTTATATAGGTCCTGTGAGATTTATGTTTCAAGGAGGTTCTATTTTGGTGTATTTCAAGAGTTTGTTTCAAGAGTTAGATCTCCTTTTAGCAGGCTTGGTAGTAGCAAATTCCCTCAGCCTTTGTCTGGAAAAGACTGCATCTTTCCTTCATTTATGAAGCTTAGTTTCACTAAGCATAAATTTTCTGGCTGATAATTGTGTTTAAGGAGGCTAAAAGTAGGACCCCAATCCCTTCTAGCTTGTAGGGTTTCTGCTGAGAAATCTGCTGTTAATATGATAGGTTTTCCTTTTTAGGTTACTTGATGCTTTTGCCTCATAGCTCTTAAGATGTTTTCCTTCGTCTTGACTTTAGATAACCTGATGACTATGTATCTAGGTGATGATCTTTTTACAATGAATTTCCCAGGTGTTCTTTGAGCTTCTTGTATTTGGATGTCTGGATCTCTAGCAAGGCCAGGGAAGTTTTCCTTGATTATTCCCTCAAAAATGTTTTTCATATTTTTAGATTTCTCTTTTTCCTTGGGAACATCAATTATTCTTAGGTTTGGACATTTATTCTTAGGTTTGGACAAAGTCCCAGGCTTCTTGGAGGCTTTGTTCATATTTTTCCATTCTTTTTTCTTTGTCTTTGTTGGGTTGGGTTAATTCGAAAGCCTTGTCTTCAAGCTCTGAAGTTCTTTCTTCTGCTTGTTCGATCCATCGCTGACTTTCCAGTGCATTTTGCATTTTTCTAAGTGTATCCTTGATTTTCAGAAGTTGTGATTGTTTTATATTTATGCTTTCTGTTTCACTGAAATATTTTTCTTTCATATCCTATATCATGTTTTTGATTTTTTTAAGTTGGACTTCACCTTTCTCTGGTACCTCCTTGATTAACTTAATAATTGATCTGAATTCTTTTTCTGGCAAATCAGGGATTTTGTCTTGGTTTGGATTTGTTGCTGGTGAACTTGTATGATCTTTTGGGGGTGTTAAAGAATCTTGTCTTGTCCTATTACCAGAATTGTTTTTCTGGTTTCTTCTCATTTAGCTAGACTATGTCAGAGGGAAGATCTGGGATTTGAGGGCTGCTGCTCATATTCTTTTGTCCCACGGGATGCTCTGTTGATACGGTGTTCTCCTCTTCTCCTAATGCAGCTTCCTGAGAACCAAACTGTAGTGTTTGATTTTGCTTTCCTCAGTCTTGCCAACCAGTGGAGCTACCGGGCCCTGGGCTGGTACTGGAGAGCATCTGCAAAGAGTCCTGTGATGTGATCGATCTTCAGGTCTTGCAGTCGTGGATACCAACACCTGTTCCTGTGGAGGTAGCAGGGGAGTGAAGTGGACTCTGTGAGGGTCTTTGGTTGTGTTTCTGTTTAGTGCACTAATTTTGTGTTGATTGGCCGCCAGCCAGGAGGTGGCGCTTTCAAGAGCGTATCAGCTGTGGTCCTATACGGAGGATGCAAATTTGTCCTACGGACCCCTGGTTAAGTATTCAGGTTTCTCAGGCAGTGGGCAGGGCCATAGAGCTCCCACGACATTATGACCTTTGTCTCTGGCTACCAGGGTAGGTAGAGAAAGAACACCAGCTGGGGGCAGAGATAGGAGTGTCTGACTGCAGCCTCTCCTTGGGAAGAGCTTACTGTGACTGCTGTGGGAGTTGGGGGTGTGATTCCCAGTCCAAGGGAGTTATATGCCCAGGGGACTGCCTCTGTTGAGTCATACAGGTTGCCAGGGAAGTAGGGGAAAGCTGGCAGTCACAGGCCTCATCCCACTCCCACACAGCCCAAAGTCCTACAGGCTAGTCTCACTCCCACCATGCCCCACCAACAGAACTGAGTTTATTTCCTGGCAGCCAGTGACCAGGGCTGAGAACTTGCCCCAGACCACGAGACTCCCTGTTCGGAAAGCAAGCAGGCTCACAATTTTTTGGTATCTCAGGGAGCCTGTAATGGTGACCCAGTTTCTTCAAAGGCTCTATGGATTCTCTCAGTTTTCCTGATACGTTCCTGTGTAGTTCTTGGAGACAAAGTTCACGATGTGAGTCTCCACACATTGCTCTGTCCATCTGAGCAGGGGCTGCAAGCTAGTCCTGCCTGCTATCTGCTATCTTAGTCCCCTGCAAATGCCCCGGAAGAGTCTTTGAATGCTCTCTCCAATGATTCATATAGGACCTGTGAGAAAGAAGGCAACACAAGGAAAAGGAGTACTGTCTTCTGATCTCTTTTAACACTCTAAGAAGACTAGCAACTCTTGCATTACAGCTCAAGTATAATCACACGCTGTCCAAGATTGGGAAGAGTGCCATTCCCATTTTGGTGAAGGGACTACTGGACCACCCCTAGAAGAGGGAAGAGAATAAATAGGGTGGCCTCAGCCTAGAACCAGTCCGCATGTGGGCAGAGGAGGCTGTGCAGGACATTTCTCAGTGAACTTCAAGAAATGTCACAGATGCCTCTGGAGCAGCAGGAGAGCTATGGTTGGTGTCAAATCCCAGCCAAAGGACTTGCTGGGAGTCTCCAACTCTCTTTCATATCTTAGACTATTCTATTTTCAAGCTAATGTGAAACACTGCTTATATTGTTTTGAATAATTGAATAGAGGTGAAAACTCTGGTGAGAGGCAGAGCTAGAGAAATACTACTTAGCTACTGTTATTGCAACCCTAATTTTAGTTTTGGCCTAAAAGTAAACTTGGAGTTTATCCTGATGGAGGATAAACAGTCTTCATGATGAAAATCTTTCTTAATAATTATAACAGCAGACATTGGTATAATTGTTTTCTGTTATAAAGTACCATTGCATCCATTGAACATTAGAGGAGTGGAAAGGGCCCCTTTGTCATATTGTGAGCTTTCAGCCAAGAAAATAATTCTATCAACGGCCATAGGAGTGTTTCTGGGGGAATGTCTCCATTAGACATAGATTTTGACTTTACCATTCTGTAACTTTTTGGGTATGATTCTTGGAGAGGTAAGGAGGAAGTACATTAAGGGTTGGAATGGCAGCAGATCTGAGAAATGTCTGGGTATCTCAACTTTACTTCAGCTCTTTGGGAATGCTCCTCTTAGCCCTCAGAAACTGTTTCTCCTCACTCTTTGCTTTATTAGTGCTGTAAGTTTCCTTCCTGGAAGTCTATTCTTTAGCATCCATTTCTCCTCAATGCCTGCTACTTACCAATGCTGTGTGGTAGATGTTCAATGCAAGCGCCTGGTTAATTCAGCAAACCCCGCTTATGAGCAATGTTATAGAGGCTTCACATCCAGTCAACCTGTCTTAAAGGTCAGATTGACAAAGCAAAAGTAGTTCTTAGCATTCATTTGAACCATTTCTTCCTCATTGCCACACTATATAATGTAGCAAGTGTAGGAACATAAATCTTTACATCTATTTTTTAAGCATCGTTTCCACATACCAATATAAACAAGGAGACAACAAGGAGAAATGGAGGCCCTCAGAGAGAACATTTACATTGATCATATAAAAGAACTTAACACCATAAAATCTAAAATGCCAACTTACAAGTCACAATGTCTGCATTGTTTTTCATTTGCAGTTTTAAAAGTACTTCAATATATATTATTTGGGAGACCAAATGGATTGATTGATTATATAATGAAGTACCACACTTTAAAATGCTCTAGTAAAACACAATGCTTGTGTATTTGAGATTGAAAATCCATACTGGGATAAAGAAAGGTGTTTCTTTTCAACCCAGATGCTCTCAACTGGTTCAAGTTTTTCTTTTCTCTTTGGGAATAAATCAATTGTGTCATTTGTTGTGAAACTAAATCCAGATATTTTTCTCAATGCCTATGTCTTTTTGTTTCTTTTATACAATAAGATCTTATTTCCATTATTAAGCTGGGAGCATCTCTCTAGAAGGCTTTTTGGTGTTTTCTGGTTTCAAATTTCTATCTTATCTTTCCTATGCATTCCAAGGTCATCATTGGAGCTGTTAAAGTTTTCAAGAATATGGGAAGTCTATTGTATTCTATCAATGGCAGCCAGGTTCAATGGTGAACTATTCATGAAAAGCAACTATACTCTTTCATTTGTGGGCAAAATTAACAGTATACATACGTGACCATAGAATTATGTTGAAATGCCTCTTCTGATGTCTAAGAAATTTGGTTGAAATGTCAAAGCTGAAATCTATGGGTCCAAAGTACATCCACATTTTACAGGGTACTGCTAGACACTTCTGAATAGGCTGTGCTCAGAATGAAAGAATCATCTCAAAACCCATCATCATGTCCCATCTATAAAAGAGAAGATTAGCAACTTGGAAACAATGATTATTTGAAGGGGGTTTAATAGGGGAGAGAATGTTTTGGCTTCTCTGTTTTGGAGAGAAGTGAGGGACTTCCAATGGCCTGTGGGAGCCTGCAGGGAGAGGCTATTAGTTGCCACACCGCACCCAGCCTTCTCATCTTTGGTAGAACAGTTTAGAGCAAATCTCAGACATCATGTCATTTCATGAGGGCTAAGAAGCCTTACTATCTTATTGAAGATTAAAAAACAGACCAAAAACCCCACTGGACACCTTTTAGAGAGGAGTATGCTTTGTCTCTTACTGATAGCCAAACAAATAAGTGAAAACACAGAACCTTGGGAAATTGAGAGGCTCATGAACCTGCCATCCTGGTAGATATTACAAAGGAAAGCAATCAAATGCAAAGTGAATTCTTCCCAAATGACCACCTTCCTGCTCTTGGCTGTACTCTGGGTCTCACCGTGGAGGACTATGGCTGTTGTAACCTTGAAGAAGGGAGAAGGAGACCAGAAATGCTTTTTGCAGATGGAGGAGGTGGCGGAGGGTGGTGGGGGGAGGTTGGTGGTGGGGGTGGTCTCTGAGAGATGCAGCATCCCTTTTCTTGCAAGAGATCTGATGGATGCATCATATGTCAACACAGAAAAGAGAAACACTTCACCTCCTGTTCTTGAGTGAAATGCCTTTTTTTTCAGGCATTAACATGGGGGGCTAGCATTTCACATTTAAATCCAAGGTCACTTCTCTGGGTAGGAGGTCACTCTCATGTTTCTAAGAACTGAAAAGAAAAAGTACAAAAGCCCCCAAAAGCCCTGAAAACAAAGACTCTAGTCTTCCCTTGTCATTGAAGCACCTTCCTAATCACATGATCTCCTCTGGCCAGTATAATTTGTATTTTTATAAAAATCTTTGTCAGTGGGCAAGAATATCTAGTAAAAGGGAGAGACTTTTAAAAAATATATTTTTTTCTTTGAAAAGTAATACAAGTTTACTGTAGAAAATGTAGATAAAAAGAAGGAAGATAAAATAATCCATAGCTCTACCACTAGAGAACAAGAGCTATAAACACTTTGTTGCATTTTCCTTTAATCTTTTTTTAAGAGAGAGAGAGAGAGAGTGTGTGTGTTTATTAACTTTTAACCAGTGGAATAATGTTAGATAGTCTGTTTTGGAGCCTTCATTTTTCACTTGAAGAAAAGAATATGTAGCCTTCCTCTTAATATTGTGATTGCCTGGAACATTTTAGTCACTCTCTTGCCCCCCAGGTTTAGCACAGGCAGGAGGGAACTCCCCTTCTTAGGCTACTAATTGTTATGTTCCATGACATTATGGGGATCAAAGAGATGCCTGGAGAATGATTGTGGGAACTCAGAATGATAGTCATTTAGCCCTGAGTTGAGAAATTGTCTCCCCAAGCTTCTTCTTCCTCACCCTTCCAGTGTATTCCTAAAATACAGTCTTCTTCCTCACCCTTCCAGTGTATTCCTAAAATACACTCTTCTTCCTCACCCTTCCAGTAGATTCCTAAAATACACACTGCCACCATACAGATACAGCTGCAATTCATCTTCATCTGAGCCCAGTTTATTGCCTCTTTTGTCTCTTTCATTAACCCTCTGGTCTATGGGGTACTTGCAGAATTGCTATTTTGCAAGAAATATGTCTCTTTTAGCCATCAGGCTATAATTCTGAACAGAAATCACCCCATTGTGTTCTTTCTCATGGTATTAAGGAGGAAAAAGATGATCTAAGAGCAAGAACTCATATTAAGCTTCTGTTCGGGATAGAAAATCGATGCAATGTATTGACAATGAGGAGGGAGGAGACCCAAGAAAGCAGGAAGGGATGCTGATTTATCCTAGGATCATTTGCCTCCTATTGGGATCAAGCAGGTGTTTGAAAGTTAAAAAGTACCTCATTTCTTCAGAATGAACCTGACCCAGGAATTTAAATTAAAATTCCTCAGGAACTACTCTTTGTGGGTGGTGCCCTCTTTTCTACTAATTGCCTTACTTATTATTGCTGTTTATTATGAGTCACTCTTGATACACCCTCTCCAAATGTTTGAGCTCTATAATTCTAGAGAAATGTTCCTAATATTTTTGATGGATGCTTATTATATCTCTACAGCTTCCTTATTCTTTATCTTGGCAAGCTTTAGGGTATAAAACTCAGAGCTGTTGGGCCACCTTTATGGAGAAACCCAAGCCATTTGGTGGAGATGATCCTGGACATGAAGCTAGAAGCCCGGTTGTCTCTGGGGAGATAAAATCAGGAAGACTGGCCACAAGCTCAACTTTGCTCCACTTATGGCCCATAGATAATAATGGGGAAGAGGCAAAGGGAAGCATCGGGTGGAGAGCATGGCTTATTTAGTTAGTAGTAATAATAATAAGATCCAAAGCCTTCATAAAGGTGGCTTGTAACTACTCATTCCTAGAAGAAAAAATGGCAGAAATTGTTCTTCTTCCACTCAGAAGTTATAAGGTGCCATTAAACTCATGTGACTTTCTTAAAAACAAAACCATGAACATATCAAATTAAATATGACATTGTTTATTCATTCAACAAATATTTGCCACGCACCTTCTCTATACTAGCATGGAGATATGGAGAACAACAACAGATAATATTTTTTTCTCAAAAAGCTTCCAGTCAGTGGTAAGGACATAAAGTTAAATAATTAAAAAATCCCACAAAGCAGGCTAAAATGAGTACTACATTAGAAATACACACAAACTGCTATAGTAGGGACAATGAAGTTATAGAATTCTAATGCCTGGCTCGTGAATAGCACTTTATAATAACTGCATGAATGGATGCCATAAAGGAAAGTATCCTTAAGGGAATGTTACATTCAAACTAATCGTGGAAGGAGGAGCAGGATTTTGTCAGGAACTGATTAGATAGTTTGTGCAAAGATCAAGACTTGAAAATACATGAAATGTTCATATGTTCAAAAAGTGCCAGTCCATTCAGTGTGGTTGGTCTGGGACCATGGAGAGCAGTAGCAGGAGAAGCATATATGGTGAAGGATCTTGATTGCCATGTAGAGTTTGGTTTTTATTCTCTAGATAATGGGAAACCAATAATCTGTGAAGGGGAAAGTTACACAATTGAACTTGGGTTTGAGGACAGTAAATCTGAGGACATTTCAGGAAGAATTGGAAAGGGGAGGGTGGCCATTGTCAACTATGATAATTTACACTCCCCTCTATTATTGATTATTGAGGCTCAAACAAAACCTTTCGAGGCAGTCAGGTTTGGATTGTTATCTCTATTTCACCTAGAAGAGGATAAACTTGGAGAAGGATAAGGTTCATCCAGGGAAGAACACTGACTAACGTAGAGTCACTCCACAAAGCCCTGTCTCTAATCCTGGTGCTGCCAGTGACCCTTCCTTTCCTTGCCAAGAAAGGGACTGTGCTCATTATGCCTGTGTGTCTGTCTGTGAGCTATTTGCCCTTGATTCTAAATGACTAACACCAAAGAAGTATCAGGACTGTAATATATACAGCTTTTAATAAAGGTGACCCAAGAAAGTAGGAAGAGATGCTAACTTCTCTTAGGATCCTTTGGCTCCTACAGGATTTAAGCAGAATGAAGACCATTTGAGAAAGTGTGAAACATATCTCTAGAGAGAAGAGCAATTTGATCATCAGAAAAGACATGAAAAAGCTATTAAGGGGACTTTTAATAAGGATTATGTTGGTATGGCTTTATTTCCAGTTGCCATATTTTATGGACATAAAAGCCATATTTTTAAGAGTTCCATCAAATAGAATAAACAACTCTATCTTGGAAATAGATGAAATATTAAAATCAGATTCACATTAGGTATTTGTTGAATACATAGGTTTTTTAAAAAAAGTTTCCCAAATCACTGAAAGTTGATATAGGAACAGGAAATTTCTAACAGGATGTGAGTTAATATCAGTAAGTTGTTATTGGGTTTTATCAGCATTGGACTATCATGTTAAGAGCAGAAGCCCATGACCATGATGCAATCATTAAAATGAGTTCCAGACTCACCATACAAGAAAATATATGTGGGGATTTCCTAGTGGCAAGCTTGGTGGGATAGGAATGTCAGTGGTGATGGCAGGGTTTGAATCATACTTGTCTGAGATACGTGGGCCTTCTAAGCACGTGCTTAGAAATCTCACTGTTCAATAAATCAAAGTGTTGAGCTTTTTAAAAATCGTGAGTGCTTTTTCCCTCTATTATAACTCTGGTAGCATTAAAATACCCTTAGGCATCATCAAATAATTTTTATAATTTATAGTATCTATTATTCACAGGAGAGCTTCTTCAAAGAGTCTCTCTTCCTCAGTCTCTTTCAACTCCCACCACTTCCAAATCTTAATCCAGTGTTGTCTCAGCTTGTTTGATTTTGGCAAATACGCAGACCTAATTGATTCTTCAGTGAGAGTCAATCTCTCTAACAGAGCAGGGATGGGTGACTGGTTAAAGTTCGTGAGCTGGATGCATAATAGACTGAAGATAAAGAAATGCAATGTTATTCCATCCAAGTGGAGACACTCTACCTGGGTCCAGTGGGGAGCTCCCATGTCTGACAGTAGGCTGGGAAGGGAGCAACAAACTCACCATTATCCAGAGCATGGTGTAAATCTTTTAATGACTTGATAAGCCATTTTCTGAAAAAGGCTACCTGGAAACAACTCTTTGGCATTTGCTCTGGAGTCAGTTATTACAAATTAAAAAGAATTGGAAGTAATGAAGGGTTTTTAGGTGGTACACATACTGATGTAATAAATTGTAAAAGCCATTAAAAAGATTGTAGATTTTGGTATATTTCAGGCTCACTTTTGGAGATTTTTTTTTAAAGGATTGATGATGGTCTCAGGTCCTTCATTCTCAAGCTCCCACAGCAACCTTTCTATTATCTGATATCCTAGGTGGGTGAATGATTAGGCATGGGGACTTCTGGAGACCAGTGGAGCTGTACCTTGTGGCTCCTTCTATTTAGTTCTCCTTATTTTCTGATGGGAAACATCTGGGGCAAAGCAAACAGTATAGCTCCCAAGGTATCAGCACTGCTGTAGTCCCCAGCTGGGCAGATTCACACTTGTGGATTCAGTATGTAGAAAAGCTCTCAGGCTAAAACTTTTTTTTTTTTTTTTCCTGAACTCCTTTCCATTTCTGCAACCAGCTTTTAGGGCAGAGATTCTCAAGCTTGGTGTGCATCAGGATCTCCTGGGAAACTTGGCAAAATTTTGGAGGTATAGGCCCTGTCCCACTCTACGAGCCCAGTTCTCCAGCCGATTCTGATACATCCTAGAGTTTGAGAACCATTGTTTTAGAGATTTTCATAGGCGTGGTCAGTCACCAGTTCTATTCTTCAGTGTGGGCCCAGGTCTTTTAGAAGGCGTTGGGTATTTTAAAATTTTTCAGATGCAGTTATCACCAATATTGAGAAGTCCACATGAGCTTCCTCCTAGAACCTACAGACTAAATTCCAAAGACATTTTGATGAAAAATGATTTCAGGGGATGTTCAGTAAGTTCTATGTGGTCAACAGGCTTTGTTGTTTAAGTAAAGTAGGAAACTTATTTGTCTACAGACTTCTTAGAATGTTTAACATGCTTATTCTTATGAATTCCTGAGATATTATAATATGGGATATTTATCAAATTTATTGGGCATGGTATTTTTTTTTTCATAGAGCATATTACTAGACCTGTGATGGTGCATAGTTTTCTTAAGAAATCTTGCCTTCAATTTTTTTTGAAGTTCCATTAGAATGTGATTCCGGTTAGTTTTGATGAGTATTAGCAAGGCTGAGGTGAAAATTACAGCCTTTTCCACTGTTAACTTACATAAAAATCAGCATTTTTTATCCACATTAACCTGCTGATGTAATTATGGCATATGTAAAGAGATAGTTTGCTTCAATTTTCGTTTTAGTGAGTGTATTCTTTGGCATTCTTTTAACATGTTATTATGGTTCTTTGAAGCACAGAGCCTCAGAGGAGCCTCCTGCCCCCCTTTTCCTCTTGATTTACCCAGGTCGTTGCAGCTTGGTAAGACATGTGCTAATGTATTAGGGAATGAAATTTTAAATATGACCAAAGAGCAGGGATACATTTGTAACACTTGGTTCTTTAGGGTTTTTTCAGGGAATAAGATGCTCACATAAGAACAAATCAAATCAACAAAAGCAAAGCAGTGTGCTGGGCAAACCCCAGATGCAAATTATTTATATTGATATACCCTATGCATAAGAAGCTTTTACAAATCGATGAGCAGAGTGATGTCCTGCAACCATTTCTAAACACAACTCTATGACTAATTCAGGGACTGTGGTTTCAAGCTATTCTACCAAGTTAACAGATGCATCAATATCCTCCAACTCTTCTCATTCTCCCCTCTGTGTCCCTTCCCCCCACCACACGCCTGGGTCTTCATCCCCTTCAGGAGTTGCTTGGAAACCCACCCAGGGGGTCGGGGACCACAGCCTCGGTTGTCAGAATCACTTCAGGATTGAATTCAAGCTCAGTGCCCTCCCCAGACCACACAAATATCCCTACCTCCCCTCACCCGAGGCAAGGATCAAGGATTTTCACACTTAATTGCACCAGGCAGAGGATAAACTCAAATTCACAGGGACCAACCAACCAATTTAAAGCGAGCAAGGAGGCCGTTATATGAGAAGAGGGGGCAGTGGCTGAGAGAATCAGGCTTAAGATCACAAGTCCAGCTTATTTGGTGAGAACAGAGTGTCTGTCTGCTAAGGAGCTTAAGGCATTGGGTAGGGATTAATCTTGCAAACAGCCCTGAGAGGCAGATAAATCTGTATTAATTAAAACTGCAAAATGTTCTCTACCTACCTAATTTCAATCTTGAGAAAGAAAATATCTTTCCCAGAAAGGCATGGGAAGAGGGAAGGGGAGGCGATGGCCATTCTCATCACTGTGTCTTGTACAGCCAGCAAAAGAGACAGGGCCATGATCAGTGCTGAGTAGGGGGGCTTCTTAGACCCCTAGCTGCTACTCCCACATTCCTGTTGCTGAAGCCTGTCCAGAAGGATGACAGGGAAATACAGTGGTGGTCCCTGACACAGGGTATCCCAGACCAAGCCGGTCTGAGGTACTGACCACTGAATGCCCACATCAGCCCTGTGTAGTAGGCTGTTACCATCAGCCCATCTTGCAGAGAGAGAAAACTGAGGCACAGAGAGGTTAACACAGTCAGGAGAGTTTGAGATTCAGTCCCAGGTTGCTGTCTCCTGGGTTCACGTTCTTAGCTGCTGTAGTCTATTCTCTCGGTGATAACAAGTACAGTAAGACAAGGGGAAAGAGAATAAACAGTAGAATTCCCCCCACATGTCCTAATTTTAATTATGTAACATCTGACTGGGTGAGGTGGCTCAGACCTGTAATTCCAGCACTTTGGGAGGCCGAGGCAAGTGGATCACCTGAGGTCAGGAGTTCGAGACCAGCCTGGCCAACATGGTGAAACCCCATCTCTACTAAAAATACAAAAATTAGCCAGGCGTGTTGGCATGTGTCTATAATCCCAGCTACTTGAGGGGCTGAGGCAGGAGAATCGCTTGAAACCAGGAGGCAGAGGTTGCAGTGAGCCAAGTTTGTGCCACTGTATTCCAGCCTGGGCGACAGAGCGAGATTCTGTCTCAAAAAGCAAACAAAAATATATAACATCCTAAAGACTCATCTTTACTTCTAAGGCCTGGTCATTCCTGCCATCAGGTATATTTGCATGTTTCTCTCCCAACTTGAACATTTCTTACCTGCGTTACCTACCTCGCACAACTCCTCCTTTCCCCAGAAAGCATTCTCAGACACTGCAAAGAAGCAGAATCCCTGTGGTCTTTAATAGCTCCTGCCTCTCCCAGGACTCACAGCAGTAAGGGCTGCACCACACAGTGTTTCCCGGCCCCTGAGAGTACCTAGTCCATGGTCAGTCACATTGGTGGCAGGATCTCAGTAAACAGCTGCTGCCTGGTTGCTAAGAGACCAGAACAAGATGCTGGAGAAACCAAGCACTGGATTAAATCCCTCATGCCGGCTGGGAGCAGTGGCTCACGCCTGTAATCCCAGCACTTTGGGAGGCCGAGGCAGGTGGATCATCTGAGGTTGGGAGTTCAAGACCAGCCTGACCAACATGGAGAAACCCCACTCTACCAAAAATACAAAATTAGCCAGGAGAGGTGGCGCATGCCTGTAATCCCAGCTACTGGGTAGGCTGAGGCAGGAGAATCACTTGAACCCAGGAGGCAGAGGTTGCAGTGAGCCGAGATTGTGCCATTGCACAGCCTGGGCTACAAGAGCAAGACTCCGTCTCAAAAAAAGAAAAGAAAATCCTTGATGCCGGGCTGGGCGCGGTGGCTCACATCCCAGCACTTTGTGAGACTGAGGTGGGCGGATCACCTGAGGTCGGGAGTTTGAGACTAGCCTGACCAACATGGAAAAACCCCGTCTCTCCTAAAAATACAAGATTAGCTGGTCGTGGTGGTGCATGCTTGTAATCCCAGCTACTTGGGAGGCTGAGGCTGGGAATTGCTGGAACCCGGGAGGCAGAGGTTGCAGTGATTCGAGATTGCGCCATCGCACGCCAGCCTGGGCAACAAGAGTGAAACTCTGTCTTAAAAAAACAAAAAAAAACCCCGATGCCATCAGGGCCACTGCTCTGCTTCTGGGGGCCAAATACTCTTCTGGGAGGCTCCGAGGAGGCTGCTTCCTTCTGTAGTTAATCTCCTGCCTCAGCTGAAGCCATGGTTTTAATTTTTTGGCTATCTGATAAACATCGGTGATCCTCCCCTTTCACTCTCTCTCATCCTTGTGTATGTGAGGGGGTAAGTGGGAGGAAGATGTTTCATCTGCTTCCACAGCTTACACCCCTGCTACCCAGTGAAGAAAGCCCTTCTGCCTGTGACTACAAATTTTCAGTCATCCTCAATTCCCATTATTCCCCACTACTGCCCTGACATTCAGCAGAAGGCCTCTCAAAGTTGTGTTCCTCCTTCCACTCTGCCACTGGAGTCACCAGGCCCTTTCCGTCCTTCGCAAGACTGGGTTAACTTCCCTCCCTTCCCTTAACCAGGGGGCTGACAAACTATGGCCAGCAGGCTGAAGCTGGCCCAAGACCTGTTTCTGTAAATAACATTTGGCTGGAACACAGCCACACCCATTTGCTTATGAATTTGTCTACTGCTGCAGAGTTGAGCAGTTGTAAAACAAGACTTGGCCCGGAAAGTCAAAAGATGCACTCTGGCCCTTCATGGAAAACGCCGGCAGACCTCCACTTCAGCCTCTTCTGAGAACTGTCTTCCACACCACCACTGAAGATAGCCACGTGCCTGCCTCCCTCCTGAACAATCCCCAGGGCTTTCTATCAGCCACAAAAGAAAGGACCAGCACCTTAGTCTTGCATTCAGCTTCTCACCATCTGGCACTCAGCAGCATCTACAGCCTCAGCTCCCCAGCCTCTTTGTCTACACCCCACAAGTCCCCAGGAATGCCTCACTGCTCACATTCCAGAACAGGCTCCTCATTCTTCTCTTCTTTGCCGTCCCCAAGTCTCCGAGGCTCAGGTCAAGATCCTCATTCTTCTCTTCTTTGCTGTCCCCAAATCTCTAAGGCTCAGGTCAAACGCCACCTCCCTTGAGCTCTCTACACTTGGAAGTTTTCTGATCCCACATCCCAGAATAGTCTCCCCTTTGGGTTCCCAGCAGCATCCTCGAGGCACTTCCCAGAATTTTCTTGTTGCCTAGGTCATTCTACAATAGCTTCTTCACTGGTCTCCCTCTCCCTCTCTTGTTCCCTCAAAACTTGGTCTCCAAGGGGCAGACACGTTAATATTTTAAAACATTATTTAGACACCATTACTGTTGTGCTCATCATTCTTAGGATAAAATCAACCTGGGTGTCCAGGTCTGTGATCTGAGCTCTGCCTAACCTTGCTTCCCACTCGCCACTACTTCTGCTGTACTCTGACTGCACTCACCTTCTGCTCCTAAACATGCCACACTTAGGACATTCGCATCTTAGGACTTTAGCACCTGAAAAAAATCTTTAAAAAGTACTTCAAGGTAGAGTTTATTTATTTATTATTTATTTATTTATTTATTTATTTATTTATTTATTTATTGAGTCCTGCTCTGTCACCTAGACTGGAGTGCAGTGGCGCAATCTCAGCTCACTACAACATCCGCCTCCAGGGTTCAAGCAATTCTCCAGCTTCAGCCTCCTGAGTAGCAGGGATTACAGGTGCCCACAACCACGCCTGGCTAATTTTTGTATTTTTTTTAGTAGAGATGGGGTTTTACCATGTTGGCCAGGCTGGTCTTAAACTCCCAGGTGATCTGCCCACCCTGGCCTCCCAAAGTGCTGGGGTTATAGGCGTGAAACACTGCACCCGGCCAAGGTAGAATTTTAAAAAATTGGGTTACCAGTGTATTCCAAATGCCTAGAAGCATGCCTGGCATGTTGTTGGTGCTGTGTAATTATTTATTGAATGAATAAATGAGTGGGTGAGTCTTCCTGTTCCTTCAACTGGGTAATAGTAGTTGAGTAAACACATTTCATAAATCATTCATTCCGAGGCCAGAAGGCAAGGCTGTTTGTATTTCATTTCAAAAGACCCAATTTGCCTTCAATGGGCACATCCAAAGATGGTTCTCTGTCCTGCCATCATTCATCTCAGGTCGTTTAGCCTGCATGAAACACAGTTGGACTTCCCTGGGAGGCTGAGGCTGAGTCGTAGAAGAAGTGGTAAGTGTCACCTTCAGGACAAGGCGCCATGAAGACTGCCGGAAAGGTGGAGGGCCCGGCCACGTCACAGAGGAAGTAGGAACTCAAGAGAGAAAACAAGTTTGAAGTCAGTAGTAGAAGTCAGAAACACACAAGGTGCCTATGTCTCAGAATGTGTGTTTCAGAACATCCCTGTAGGGACTGGAGTCTGCTTCTGGCCTGGAGGCTGACTCACAGGAAAGAAGCCTCACAGGTGAGGGAGGCCTACATCAGTGGCCCCTTCCAAGCCAATGCCTTCAGTCTCTGTCCAGCCACAGGCTTGCAAACACAAGCAGAGCTTGAGCGGGGATGGAGCTTCGCACATCAGGGCCTGTCGGTGTGACTGCCTCAGTCAGGGGCCTGTCAGGAAGGATTCACTTGCAAAGAACTTTCTCCGCTGCTTCCTAGGGATGAGACCTTTTCTCAAATTGAGAAAGTGCCACACATCAAGGAGGGTGCCAGCGATATCTCCTGTTAAAAGGATTTATAATGGAACTTCATTTTCCACTAATTTATAGACAACTCCTGGGCTCTCTGCTTGTAACGCAGTCAGCTCTGCTCCAGTGGGCACGTGAGTGTTTCTCAACGGCTCCCCGATGGCTCATTGTTCGGCGCTTTGGCCTTGGAACAAAAAGGGTTTTGTGTGTTTGCTGCAGTGTGCGCCAGGACTGAATTTTTCTTTTTTTTTCCCTAGAGGCCAGCTTCTCTCTCTTTCTTCCTGTCCCTTTCCTCTTCTCTCTCTCTCCCTTGTTTTGAGCTCTGGTCTTGAGATACTCAAAGGGAAATCTTCTCTTAGGCAAATGGTCATGGAATCAAATGCATTTCAGCTGAAGATTCTGGCCACTTGGATATGTGGAAGAGAACAACTGATTCCCTGAGCTGAATTAAGTCTCTGTGACGTCTGTTATTCAACGATGGCAAACACCATGCTTCGGCTTTTTCAAGTTGGCCTTTCTGAGCACATCCTCGAATGAAGTCCCGAAGAAATTCCACCACACAGATGAGCTGAGTGGCATTGTTTAGACTGCACAGTAGGCAATCCTGGTGACATTGAATTTTAGCCAGCCAGGGGAGCTGACAGAAGTTGGCTTCTACTCCCAGCTCTTCAGAAATCTTTTGGCATTCCCTCACCCCACCACAGGGTGTGTGACGGATTGGCTTTAAAGTTGTTGCTAGGCATTGATAAACAGATTGGATTCTTCCCAAGGGGCACTGGGAAAGCCCCTCTCCCCTCCTGATTTCTGATTTCATGCCCTCTTGGGCTGTAGACAGGGTTCCCAGGTGGATACATGTGCACGCGCTCCTCATGCTCTCCCAGCATCTCACCCAGGGCCCCAGGAGGGCAAGAAGGGCTTCGCTGTGCTTCCCAGCACCTCAGGATCCCACAACTGCCACTGCCTGCCCTTCCCTCTCTCCCATCAGTCTCTTCTTTTCAGTCCACACAGTCGAGGCTGGGCCTGCTTTAGGTCAGTGAAGTGTGTCTTATATGCATGATAATGTATGCATTATCCAATTATCCAGTATGCCTGGCACTTAGAAAGGGCTCCAGTAAATGCTTCTCTTCAGCCAAAAGCCAATCAGTATCCTCATGCTGCCAAGCCAGACTCCTGTATTCCCCACCTCAACATTAAATGTGGGTATTGCACTTCCTTGTGCAATCCTGTACTTTGTATCTGTCAATGATGCAGACACCTGGCAGGAGAGCCTCTGAGTGCTCCCACTACCCCCAGAGACACCAGTACCTGATCTCCATACTCCTCCCCTCTGGGTCCCGCAAGGACCTCACAATTATTCTCAAAGTGCCTTCTAGGATGTCACTGTTAACATCTCCAAGTTTTCACCTGAGATGAAACATCTGCTATCTCTTTTGGGTTGAATTGTGTCCCCCACAAAACATGTTGAAATCTTAACCTTTCAGTAGCTGTGAACTTATTTGGAAATAGGACCTGTGCAGATGTACTCCAGTTAAGATGAGAACATTAGGGTGAACCCTAATCCAGTGACTGGTTCTTATAAAGAGTTCTATTGCAATGACAGTCCTTACAAAGAGTGGGAGATTTGCAGACACACTGACACATGGGGAGAATGCCATGTGATGTCAGAGGCAGAAATTGGCACGATGCAGCTAACTAGGCCAGGGAATAGCAAGGACTGCCAGCAACCAGCAGAAGCTAGGATGGGGCTGGGAGGGATTCTTCCCTAGCGCCTTCAGTAGGAGCATGACACAGTGATTTTGACTTCTGGCCCCCAGATCTGTGAGGGAATAAATTTCTGTTGTTTTCAGCCACCCAGTCTGTGGTCATTTGTAATGGAAGCCCTAGGAAACTGACATATTAGTGCTTCCTACCTTTCACCCAGCCAGAATCCTGTCCACCTCGCACAATGTACAGGCCACCTATTTTGGGACTCCTCATCTCTTCCACCTTGGAAGAGCCAACATGGTATTCACAAGAAAGGAATCTGTTTTCGTGCAGCTTAAAGCAACTGGGCCCCTGTTGTCAAGGAGAAAGCCTCTTTCATTGGGCTCCATTTCCTGTCCATCACTGGGCTGTGGGAGTTATAAAAGCCAGAGGGCTAAGGTCAAGCTGTGAGTTTTTGGGAAATTTAGCCTTTTGAATTAGAGGAGAATAAAAGGATCATTCTCAGAGTTGTGTGGCCCAGCCAGTTCCTCAATTTGAGGTACCATACAGGATTTTGGAGACAAGGCCTAAACTTGACAGGAAGAGAACTGAGTTTTCTCCAGGATCTTCAGAGCGTGACTGCCCCGTGAGCCTACAGTGTGTTTTATGACTGGCTGAAGATGAGGGATTTCAGGCCTAGAAACTCATATCACTTATGTGGCACAATGTGCCAGGCATTGCTCACGTGCTTTGCAAATATTAACTCATTTAATCCCACAACAACCTGATGAACTAGGCACTCTTACTATCCTCATTATAGGGATGAGGAAATTAGGCATAGAGAGATTCAATAACTCACTTGAGGATAACCAGCATGTAAGTGATAGAGCAGACATTCCAGCTTACAATGTCTGGTTCCCAAGTTTGTGCTCTTAGTCACACTTTGTGGAGCGCTATTTCTCCCAGTTTATCCAGGTGGATATTCCTACCCATGCCAGTTTTTATGCCATTGAGCCCAGAGCTTCCTTGCTTGTAGGCATTCTGTGGCAACTCCAGAGGTAAGAACGTTGCAGAATGGAAAATGCAGTGGGCACAGGCTGGGAGGAGAGGTGAGTTCTCACCACACTCAGAAAGAACCCGACTGTGCATCCACTGGCTGTGCTTAGGGTGAGAGGATTGACCTCAGCTGTCCACACTAAGCCAGAGGCATGAGAGGAGGTCTGGGGCAAAGACAGCAGCAGTCTTTTTTTTTTTTTTTTTTGAAACGGGGTCTTGCTCTGTTGCCCAGGCTGGAGTGCATCTTGGAGGCGCGATCTTGGCTCACTGCAACCTCCACCTCCTGGGTTCAAGCGATTCTCCTGCCTCAGCCTCCCGAGTAGCTGGGACTACAGGCGCGTGCCTCCACGCCCAGCTTATTTTTTGTGTTTTTAGTAGGGACAGGGTTTCACCATGTTAGCCAGGATGGTCTCGGTCTCCTGACCTCGTGAAACACCTGCCTCAGCCTCCCAAAGTGCTGGGATTACAGGCATGAGCCACTGCGCCCAGTCAGCAGTCTCCTCTTTTAGGCCAGTGGCTCTCCAAGTTAGGCATCCATCGGGATTACCTGCAGGGTTTGTGAAACTACAGACTGATGGCTCCATCCCCAGAGTCTCTGATTCAGTAGTTCTGGGGTCCAGCCTTCACAGATGTCCAGGTCACACTGGTGCAGTTGGTCTGAGGACTTCCTTGAGAGATGCATTGTTTCACCCCAGTTCCCACTCTGCTTTGCTGGATGCTGTGGCTCCGCTCCACAGATCATCACAGATGCCACAGACTGGGATCTTTGACAGGGTTTTTCCCAAGTATGCCACTGGCAATTTGATTAGGAGAGCAAATTTCAAGCTGCAATTTTTGTGAAAATGGGGGAACTGAAAAGCCTTTGCAGCGTTAGTCCATGGAATTTATCAGTAGGCCTCCATCTCTCCTGCAGCAACTAAGAGGAAAGCGGTGTCTGTTTTGCATGAAAGATGGAGGTTAAACCTCCTGCAGAGAAGGAGGAATTCTCACTGATCTGAGATGATTCAGGTCTAATTCTCTCTTGAGGCAGAGAGATTGGCCAGATTCCTCCTGCATGCTTCTCCAGTCCCTAAAGTCTGTGATTATATAAGCCATGTGTTTATTTTTTCTAACAGCTCCAGGTGGTACCATGGCTTTCCTCACCTCCACCTTCTTGTTCCATAGTCTTCCCACAACCCGTGTCTGAAGGAGAAGTTATTATTTCCTTTCTACTCCTGAACCTGCTTCTGCTGGATTCTCTCAGTTAATAGCAACATTCTATTCGCTCATTCATGCTGGGGACCTGGGGGTTATCCTCTACTCTTCCTTCTACTGTATCCCCCACATCCAGTGATCACAGTTTCTGGAATCTGATTCTGCCCCCATTTTCCATTCTGACACTTTGGATTGTGTCTCTGTCATGTCTCACCCGGGCCATTGCTGTTCTTTCCTTTGTGGTGCCTCTACCTTCAGTGCTGCACCTTCATCCTTATCACTGCTCCCAGAATGATCCATCTAAAAACAGAGGCTGGCAAGCAAAGGTCTGGGCCAAAGCCAGCACACTACCTGTTTTTGAGAGCTTGTTTGGAGGTTCTAGCAGGGGAGCACAGCTACTCGTATACCCTTGACCAAAGACTGGTCCTCCTCTATCAGAGATGGTTGTCCTCTTCGACCAAGCACACAGCTTTGGGAGGGACGCACATGGAGTGATGAGGGAGGAAGGGGACACCCGCCTACCCAGCCAAATCAGTCAAATCAACCCTGGTGATCAATGAGGTGACAGATGTTGCTGCCAGATCACCCTCACATCCATGTTTTTGTATAGCCCACAAGCTAAGAATGGTTCGTACATTTTTTAAAAAGGAATTTTATTTTTAATTTGTATGGGTACATAATAGATTTATATAGGTGTGATGTTTTGATACAGGCATGCACTGCATAATAATCACATTAAGATTTATATGTTTTTAAATGTGGGTTTGTACATTTTAAAATGATTTTTAAAAATTTTAAAAGGACAGTATTTTGTGACATGAAAATTATGTACAACTCAAATTTCGGTGTCTATAGATAAAGAGTCAGTGGAACATAGCCATGCTCGTTTGTTTACATATTGTTTGTGGCTGCTTTCAGGCTACTTCCAGAGCTGGGTATTTCAACAGAGACTGTATGGCCCACAAAGCCTGAAATATTTACCATCTATCCCTTTACAGAAACAGTTTGGTAACCTTGATCTACAAAGAAAACCTGAACAAGTCCTTCTGCTTGAAACCCTCCCAGGGTACTTCAGAGACCCCAGAGGAAAGTCCAGGCTTTGTAGCATGCCCCACCAAGACCCCTGAGATCTGCCCCCTGCCTGTCTCTTCTGCCTCACCTCCCTCAGTTCCCTGCTTTGCCATCTTAAACACCTTCAAGAACCAGGCTGGCAGTGAAGAAAAAGAAAAAAGGAAGAGGAGGAGGAAGAGAGGAAAAGGAGAGGAGAAGAAGAGGAGGTGGGGAGGAGGAGGAAGAAAAAGAAGAAGAGAAGGAGGAGGAAGAAGAAGGGGGGGGGATGAGGGAGGAGGAGGAAGAAATAGGAAGAGGAGAAGGAGAGGTGAAGATAATAGAGTAGTGCTGGGCCCCCTGGTGAACTGGGTTATACACACCCCACCTAAACAGTCATTAAAATAGAACAAAACAATACAAAACAAAAGTAATATCAACCACAAGCCCTCAATGCATGTAATACTGTCCCTTGCCTCTTTGCTCCTGACCTTGCTTAGCCTGGGACGCCCTTTCTTGCTACTGTATTCGTTCAACTCCTGCTCTTCCCCCAGGAGTCAACTCATGGCCATCTCCAGTCGAAAGCTGTGTGAAGTGCCCCCTGGGAATCCACAGTTGTTTCTTTCACATCTTGAATTCCATTATATTTCAGGTATTTCTTTAGTCTTTGGTCTCTTCCATGAGACCCTTGGCTGCTTGAGGGTGGGATGTTGTCTCATTTAACTTAAAATGCTCGGTGTGTGTTTGTTGAATGAATGAATGTGTAAGTGAGGAAATGAATAAACTCAGCAGCTCAGCAGTGTCCTGTGGTCCTCATATAGCGATGAAGCGATGTAACATACCCATATCCTTTTGGTGTCTTAAAGTAACTATATTGTTTTTCACTCCTTTTAAACTTTATCAAAGTTTCTTTTAGAATTTGTGTATCTTGTTCTCTCTTGACAAAACCCTACAAGAAAAGGCAGGTAAGAGGAATGACCTCCCTTTTGTAGATGAGAAAGCAGGGGTAACAGAAAATAGTTTAATGACTATTAAGAGCAATCAGGGGCTAGAAACCCATTCCTTTTATGTGGGACCTTCTGGTTCTCTCAGTTCAGTGTCATGTCACCAGAAATGTGTTGCATACCTACTTAGTGTCGGGCACTGTGTTAGGCCCTGAAGATCCCAAAATGAACAAATCACAGTCTGATTCCAGGAGATTATGGTTAATGTGGGATGCTAGCATGATGGACTTTGTATCCTCATGGTGGCATGTCAGGGAGTGCCAAGAAGAGAGATGATAGGGGCCAACCCCAGGGCAAGAGAGAGTGGGAGCGAGAGAAAGAGGCTGAGAAGAGAGAGAGAGAAAGAGATTTTCTCATTAGGTTTCCTCCCAGCCAACGAATTCGAGAGTCAGCCACACACTGTGGTGGAGATGGTAACCCAGCCACCTAACCATTAAACCATCCTGCCTGAGAATCCCACGGCTGCAATGATGGCCTCTCCTGAATTCATCACTTTCATTGACTCATCAAAGAAGGGTGGGCTCCACACAAAGTGATGGTCCCACCACGCAGAGGGAAATTTTGGAGGAAGAAAAACAATGTTACTAATTGGAGTTGTAGAAGATTTGGGTGGGAAGAAAGCACAGTGTGTATTTATCACTGTATCTCTCTAGGAAGCTCCACCTGGGCATGGTCTCTAGGCTGGGCTCTTCGGAGGGGACTAGTTGCCTGGAGGGTCTGTGGACACTCCTGGCACTTGCACAGGGGACCGTAACTCAGGAGTTTACCTAATATGGAAATGAGGGCTGCATCCTGTATGCATATTATGTCATTAATTCTCACATTATCCTGAAAGAAGTTCTATCCTCTGTTTCACAGAAGAGGAAACAGAGGCTGGAAAAGAAGAATTCTCCATAATCACATAATGTGATTATTATGCATTGCATGCCTGTATCAAAACATCGTATATAGATAAACTTATTATGTACTCATACAAATTAAAAGTAACTTAGGCAAGATTGCTAAGTGGCCGACTGAACTAGATGGCTCTCTGCCACCCCATAGCACCCAAACATTAGTCTGTCAAGTGATTTTCCCCAGCCTTCGGCAAAAAGAGAATTTAAAAAAATACAGAGTTTAAAAAATAATAAAATTTTAAGTATTCATTTTAAAGTATCAAAACCTATTTTAAGACTTTTACCATTTATTATTTGGCATTAAAATATTCTTGTGTGTGTGTGTAGTAATGGTAACAGAAGACACCATTGGTCCAAGGGTGTACGCTGGCTTTTTTTTTTTTTTAATTTTATCAGAAAATTTCAAGCTGTAGAGCCTCTTATCTATAGTGCACAACTGATTTGGGTATCTTCTTCCTTTTTTTTTGTGAAGATGACATATCTATGTGTATATATGCATACAAATGTGTATACAATTCTGTGTGATATCAGATAGTGTATCTCATCTATCTATGGATAAATGTGCAAACATGAACAAATTTTAAAGAAGTAGTTCTGGGTTCCTCTTGTGAATTCTGCATCAGCTTTGTTAGGAGATAATCTACTTAAAATTATGGTAGTAATAACTGTTTGTTTTATAAAAACTGTGAACTATTGGATCTTCCTCAGGAAGGACAATCCAGGGATGCTCATGGTTCTCAGTGCTGTTGAAACTGGATTGTAACAGGACTGACAGCTACTTTCTGCTTCAGAGATGACTTTATACTTTGTTTTCTGGTGTCTGGGCTGAGGATGAGAACAAGGATTAACCCAGATTAATCCCCATCTAGCCCCCGATGAAGCTGGGCACGTTCATAACACTAGAATTTATAATTCCTAAATGTTTGCATTTCAGACAAAATAGAAAAATGAAAACCCTTTTCATCAAAACCTGAGCAGGAATGTTATACTGGTTTAAAGCACACAAATGCTGTCCTTTCATAAAGGCAAAAGTGTAGGCAAAGTGTATTCTGAAGAAGAATCAAAGATGCCTTTTATAAAATTAAATGGATACTAATCTATTTCAGTATTTGTGTCTTCATGACATCAGCTGAATGGCTGAAATTGGAGACTTCAATGAGCAGCTTGCTCTTCATGATATCAAATTGTTGTTGGTATCCTAATAACTGGTTCCCAGTGATGTGAGAATCCAGGCAAAGTCTAAGGTATAGATGAAGTCAAGAAATGGTTTTCCAGTTTCTTGCTAGCAATTCATGGTTTTAATGGGGAAATGCAGAAAGAGTCAATGAATATTGCAACAAGAAAGGAATTCAGAAAGGAAAGAGATGCCTGTGAAGGTACAAGTCTTATCTGGTATTAGGTGTTATATAAATAAATAAATGCCTAAGCACATAAACAACTTTTATTTTGCCTGAGGCCGACTTGGATCTCATTCTCTGACTAGAGTGACATAGTTTGTAAGCAAAAGAGCTTGGTTTGCACAATCAAGAGACTTGGGTTTGAATGCACCTGAACTTTCATCAGCAAGGAGCTGGTTAAATAAATTAGGGTGCATTGTGTGGGAGAATTCTACGCAGATAGTATGTCCTGAAAATAGTATAAAGTATATTGTCGAATGAAAAATGTTTCATACCCGTGTGTGTGTGTGTGTGTGTGTGTGTAGAACGATCCTATTTGTATTTTTAAAAAGAATAAATGTGCATTTGTGTGTAAGTGATTTACCTTTTCTGGAAAGACATACAAGAGGTACTTAGCAATAGATAATTACCCTTGAGGACTGATACTGAGGTCCTAAGAATGAGCAGAATTTTAACAGTTTGCCTTATGCTCTTCTGTACAGTTTGGGGGAAATGTTCTTATCATAAACATGAACTACTTTTATGATTAAAATTAGGAAAAAAATTAAAGTCGTGGGCTTGAGTGTCATTTCTGGGACTGCTTCTGTGAAAGAAAATTTTCTGAGCTTCAATTCTTCATTTTACAGAGTTGTTATGTGGGAAAATAGTAGGATACATGCAACAGTTCTCTGCACAGTCTAAGGTGGGATCCAGGTGTTTTTGTTGGTGTTTTTGTTTTGTTTTGTGCCGCCCAAGCGCTTTCCATTTCAGTGTGATGAAGCCAGGTGCCAACAGCAACAGTTGTTAAAATGTTCTCCAAGCTGTTTGCAGAGGACCAGGATTTTCAGACTATACTTTCCCTTCTGCCTCTGACAAATACCTAGACCTAGAAGTCCTCTCCCTCTCCTTCCTGGAAACATGTGGGTCTGTGTTTCCAATGCAGTGGAAGATGCTTAAATTATCCATTTGGAAAGAGCAAGAGAGAGCAGCAGCTCTTCTGGCAGCAGAAAGGGGCAGCTGTTTTCTGAGGCACGTGACTTCGGTTGGCAAACACATTCCCTCAGCAGGAAGGGAAACCTGGCCATCCAAGTTCTTTATGGGCCCAACTTTAGCTCACTGTTTATTTGGGCTCTTAGTTTAATGTTGATCATCAGTATCTAAATAAATGATCATTGCGCCACCTGACAAGAAGCCCTCCTTTATTTTCTAAGGGTGGTAGGAAGTCCCTCCCCTCTCCCTGCACTCACTGGTTCCTGGCTTAATTACAGCTTCTCTGCAGTGTGGGCTCCAGCAGAAGAATGACACAGCTTTGGACATACATGCACCCAACACTCACACACACTCATATACATAGAGTACTCACACAAACACACAACCCATGCCACTCACAAACACATCATACAACACACAAAATATTCACACACAACCCTCTCTCTCTCTCACACACACGCACACACAAACACACACATACAGACAGCATACTCTCACCATCACATATACTTTGTGAACAAACTTTCGGAAACATGAGAAGGCATCAAGAAAACTGCTTATTAAATCAAAGTCTTCTGCTTCAGTGAGTCAAAGCGCTGGGCAAAGGAGCAACTTTTACTGTAGATAAATGACCAGGGCACTTGTGAACAATAATAAAGTCCTAGCCGATGGTATTTAAAGATGTATGACAGTTCAATGAACTGAGAATTCACCCGTGAGTAACTCCTCCTTTGAGAATTTCTACTGTTCTTTTGCTGGGTTTTGTGGTTTGCCATGGTTGTGGGAGTCATGTTTTCAGGCCTCTGCACCCACAGCCAACCTCACCCCCCTTTTTTTTTTTTTTTTTTTTGAGACAGAGTCTCACTCTGTCACCCAGGCTGGAGTGCAGTGGCACAAACTCAGCTCACTGCAAGCTCTGCCTCCCGGGTTCACGCCATTCTCCTGCCCCAGCCTCCCGAGTAGCTGGGACTACAGGTGCCCACCACCAAGTCCGGCTAATTTTTCGTATTTTTAGTAGAGATGGGGTTTTACTGTGTTAGTCGGGATGGTCTCGATCTCCTAACCTCGTGATCCTCCCTCCTCGGCCTCCCAAAGTGCTAGGATTACAGGTGTGAACCACCGCACCCGGCCACTACTTTTAAGTGAATGTCTTCAAAGGAGGATGCTGAGGATAGGGATGTAGGAAAACTGACTCGTTAGGCAGGTCCAGCCAAGCGGACACTCCCTGGGAGAAGGTTGTGGAGTTCAGTGAGTGGAGGCTGAGATGGAGTTGAGGAGCCCCGGTGAACAAAAAAGGAAGGCAGGAAAGAGGATTCTAGAGTGTGTCTCTTGCAGGGCAAAGAAGGCTTCAGTTTTAGCTCCACTGATGCTCTTTGCTGTCCACAGCCTTCTCACTGAGTTGCTTTCAGGCAACTGGGAGAGACTCAACCAGCTTTGCCTTAGCTGTGGAAATAACATCAGTCTGTGTTTCACATACTTTAGCAAGTCTCTTCTTTTCATCAAAACGTCTTCTTCTCTCTCTAAGGCCATCAATGCCTGGCACCTGTAAGCTGTCAATAAATATTTATTGGATGAAAGAATGGCAGCCTTCCTGATGCAGTGGTCCAGATATTTCTGGATGGCTCCCTACATGCATATAAAGGGGCTCTGGCCATCTGGTGGGCATGAGGAGGATTATAATGTGCCTGAACATTACCTCACTGTCTGAATATCTTTTCTTCTTTATTTATGTGGACTTCCTTGTTGATCTCATCTAGCCTCATGGCTTTAAATACTAGTTATATGCTGATAACTCCCAGATCTATACCTCAATCCTGGGTCTCTCTCTCCTGAGTCCCAGGATGGTGCACCCAGCAGCCCCCTGAACATCTCCCCAGTCGTATGCTTGCTAGGTATCCCGACCAGATGTATTCCAAACAGACTCCCAATTCCCCCATGAAACCGCTTCTCCTGCAGGCTCCCCCTTCCAGGAAAGATGATTCCGTCTTTCCAATTTCTCAGGTAAAAACCTTAGATGTATTCTTGTCTTTTTAATTTCTTCCACACTCATATTTACTTCATTACTGTGGCAGATCTGCATATAAACTATTCCCAACCTGAGTTCATCCTGACACCTCCACTGCTACTTGTATGACCAGAGCCATGTCACTCTCTGGATTACAAAGAATGTCCTATCTGTTGTCCTGTGTCCCCTTGGTTTCTCTGCAGTTCATCTTTTCCAGCAACCCCAATATCCCTTCAGAAGTGTGGGCAGGATCATGTCAGCCCTCTGCTCCAAACCCACTAGTGGGTCCACATCTTACTTGGAGTCCAAGCCAGGGTTGCTACCTTGTCTGCAATGGCCATGTGACCTCCACAACCACTGCACCTCATTTCCTCCCTGCCGCTCCATCATTCCCTCCCCACCGCTCCATCATTCCCTCCCCAAAGGCACACTGGCTTCTTGGTATCTTCCCCAACACCAAACAGATGATCATCTCGGGGCCTTTGCTCCGGCTGGTCCCTTTGCCTGGAACATTTGTCCCTAAATAGTCTCATGGTTTGCTTCCTCACTCCTTTCAAGTCTACTTAAATGTCCCCAATCAGAGAATCATTTTCTGACCAACCACATCACCTGTATCCCTACCTCTCGACCTTGCTCTCCATGATACTTATCACTACTTTGCATGTTATGCATATTTTTGTTTATGTGTTTATTGCCTAATACGTCCTTCTAAAATGTATGCTCCTTGAAAGTAGGGACCTTAGTGTTTTGGTTCACTTCTATAATTCTAATGCTTAAAGAGTGCCTGGCTCCCAGAAGGTGCTCAACAAACTTTTGATAAATGGGAAAAGGAAATGAGGGAGGGAAGGAGGAAGGAAGGGAGGAAGGAAGGGAGGAAGGAAGGAAGGAATGAATTAGGGAAGGAATTAGGGAAGGAAGGAAGGAAGGGTGGAAGGGAGGGAGGGAGAGAAGGAAGAAGGAAGGGAGGGAGGGAAGAAAGGAAGGAAGGAAGGGAGGAAGGAAGGGAAGAAGGAGGGAAGGAGGGGAGGAAGGGGGAGGGAGGGAGAGAGGAGGAGAGGTAGGGAGAGAGGGAGGGAGGGAGGGAGGAAAAAGGAATCAAGAGTCCACATTAAGCCAGAATCTAAGCACATCAGACCATAGGACTTTACATTAGAATAGTATTTCCAAAATTATTTTGATCATTGCCAACAAGAAATACATTTTACATTGTGACATAGTTGACTCACATGTGTATGTAAGTGTGTGTGTGTATACAGACACACAGACACTTATGACATGGCATCAACTCTATTTTATTCTTTTTATTTATTTATTCCTTTTTATTCTATTTTAACAGTTTCTATTTTCTTTAACAAAATGCTGGGCTGGACTCATTAAACTGATTAAACCTCTGATGTGTCATAAATCATGGTTTGAAAAACACTATACTAGAGAAACTGGAAAGTCTTGTCAGGCGATAAAAGTTAAAGTGAATTCACTGATCCACTCATTTGCATGCTGTCTTGTGAATTAATGAAATCAAATCAAACTTCTTTCTTGGTTAAATATCAGCATTTCATTACAGCAAGGAGGAAAGGGTAATTTTCTAGCATGGCTGCCTTCAGAGAGAGAAACGTGGGCTGCATGCTGGTGGCAAGGCATGGGGAAGAGAGGTGGCAAGGCATGGGGAAGAGATGGGGAAGAGAGATGCCAAGTAAACCTCATCCTCATCATGCAGAAACTTTGGTTAGGGCCAAACACTTTATCAATGTTGTCCACATTTCAGAAGGTTTCCTACTGGCTGGCTCTCTCTTGCTGCCCCGAGGACTTTTCTCAGTTTTCCCTTCAGGTGGAGACCATGTGCACAAAACATAAATACTTTTCTGTCATCCACATCAATGCTTTTCCCAGAAAGATGCAATTCATTCCAGATTTTTCCATTCCGATGTCACCTCCCAAACTGGGTGTGTTGTACTCAGGTTGTCTTCCCAAAAGCATCTTGAGGCAGTTAAGTTGGCCACACAATGATTATTACCTGACACAACCTCTATAAGTGCCAGGCATTGTTCTGAGCACTTCACAACAACCCTCTGAGAGGGTGGTGCCACTGGTCTCCATTTTACAGGCCTGAGGCTTGACTGAGGAATGATCTTGGTGGTGGAGCCAGGGTTCCAACCCTGGCAATCTGGCTCCCGGGCTCTCATGCTTACTCATTACTTGTTCTGAAAAATGTGATGACTGATATCATAGTGAAAATGATGCCAGCCTTTTGCTTTATGAAGGGAAAAGGTGAGGACGTCAGGTAGCCTGCTAGATTACGGCAGGGCACACCCCTCATGTGAGTCCTTTACCTCGACTTTCTCTGAATTCAAGTTTTGCTAGGAGTATACTTAGTCAGGGCTAAAAGATGGACTGTTCAATTCAGAGATTCTGAACTGGCTGCAGACCTCTTTTATTTTGTCTGCTTAGTGTTCAAAAACTGTAGATCCAAATGCTTTTTGCTGGCCATGCCCTTTCCAGTTCATCGTAGTCCCCATCATTCTCTATTGCAGCCCCACCCTATTCCTCACTCACGCTACCTGCCTATCCTAAATCCTATGTGTGTGTGTGTGTGTGATATTGCTGTCTTAAGATGGGATCAAGTGCCAACTGATTGTACCCCAGATTTCTTGTGTCAACATAGCAACCATCTGCTCACACCACCACTTTGCTCACAAAGATTAAGAGAAGACAAATTAGACATGGACTAGCCAGCATCCTCCACACAGTGCTTCACATCTATGTGAAGATGCCTGACTCACATTTGTTGGAGGAGAACCCATTGGTAGCACTGTCCTTGAGCGATGACCTGTTACCTCTTTTCCTGAAGTTGATACAATAATATGTGACCCAGTAATAAGTAAGAGTGATGGCTCAGAGAGGCAGCTGAGGCTATGGTAAATCATCCACATCAAGCATTAGGTCTGAAGGTGAGCGAGTTCAAGGAGGTAAATCCCAACGTCAAGTACAGGGGGCTTCAGGAACTGGCCAGGAATTGGAAGCAGAAGGAAGGAAGGAAGTGATTGAGGGTTCAGGGTGGACGTTATTGGGCCGCAGATCACGTGGACTTGTGTTGGCAGGCTGGACCCTCTGAGGGAGGTGCTTAGATACCTAGAGATCACTTGGCTTCAGTTGGTCATTAATACTTAAGTATTGAATGAGATTCTACTAAGAGTCTGAGTTCATTGTAACTGAATGAACTTTTACTATTGAAAACCCCAGCTCCTAATGAACTTTATGCTAAAGATGTTGAGAAGGAAACGCCAAATCTGCCCATTATCTCTAATATCTGTTCATACTTAATCCCAGACCCTTACAAAGGCCAATAGTGCTTGTTCTCACTTCTTCTTTTTTAATGATCAGCACCATGCCAAGATATTATTTTTGCCAAAACACATAAACTTGATGCCAGACTAAGAGATGGAAGGAGCTTGTGGAATCTTTTTCTCTAGAAATATTTCTGAATAGAGAAAATAAGAGCACAGACTTTGAGGTCCAACAGATCATTTGAATTCTGCCTTTGGTGCTTCCTACCTATGAGTAGGGGTAGATAATTAACCCCTCTGAGTCTCAGTTTCCTCATTTGTAAAAGAGCATGAATAATGCATAGGACTGCTGTTATGAAAACTAGTAAATGAAATAACATATGTAAAGTGACTGACACATGTCTAATACATATTATACATTCAATAATTGTAACTTTATATCATTAACTTCTTGAAATATTTGGAAAAAATCTAATGGAAGTGGTGTATAATCCATGACAAAATGATATTTTGTGATGTTCATTGCAAGAGAATAGTAAACAAGAAGTAAAAGGCCTGACCTGCATTCCCGACTCAACCAAGATGTTTCAAACTACTTAAGCTATCAGAGGTAGTAGATAATAGAGTGTGCAAAGCACAGGCTTTGATTTGGACAAACACGGCCTTGATCTGTGTCCATTAAGTGACTGTGTTTAAGTTGACAATCCAGCTAGTGTCTATGGATCCTCATTCTCTCATCTATAAAATGGAGATAATAGTTTTTTCCAGGTGTGATGTAATGAAACCTGTATGAAAAGTGTCCTAGTACATAGTTTGTATTTAATATTATTTCTTCCCATTTTAAAACTGCATTAAACATGTCTCCTAAACTGATTGCAAATAACAAATTATTTTACCCTCATTTTATCTTTATTTTGCTTTATTTTTACTGTATATATTTAAGTTGTACAATGTTTTGATATACATAGTGAAATGATTACTATAGCCCAGAAAAATTAAAATTTCTGTCATCTCACAATTACATTCTTTTTTCTTTACTTTCTTTTCTTTTCTCTTTCTTTCTTTCTTTCTTTCTTTCTTTCTTTCTTTCTTTCTTTCTTTCCTTCCTTCCTTCCCTCCTTCCTTCCTTCTTTCTTTTTTTTTGGCAAGAACAGCTAAAACCTACTCTCTTAGCAAAAATCCTGAATATAATAGAGTTTTATTAACTATTGTCCTTATATTGTATATTAGCTCTCCAGGTTTTATCTGCCACTTTGTATTCTTTGACCTACATCCTCCCATTCCCTGCCTTAATTTTATTTTATTTTTTGAGACAGAGGCTCACTCTGTTTCCCAGGCTGGAACACAGTGGCTCAATCTTGGCTCACCACAACCTCCACCTCTTGGGTTCAAGCAATTCTCCTGCCTCAGCCTCCCGAGTAGCTGGGATTACAGATGTATGCCACCATGCCCAGCTAATTTTTGTATATTCAGTAGAGATGGGTCTGACCATGTTGGCCAGGCTGGTCTCAAACTACTTACCTCAAGTGATCCACCCGTCTCAGCCTCCCAAAGTGCTGGGATTACAGGCGTGAGCCACTGCACCTGGCCCTGCCCTCATTTTTTTTAAAAAAAGTATTAAGAAGCAATAAGAAGCCTCTTCCAGGTATCTATACAACTGTGCCCTGATTCGAAACCCTGCCTGGCCCTTTGTCAGTGGGGCTTCAGGCTAGGCACTGCCTCTCAGGATACATTATCTTTCAGTGTCAGAATTGACTGCCAAGGAGGGAGTCCAAACCTTGACTACATTTCCCCAACATCTAAAAAGTGCAGAGCTTTCTTAAGAGAATATTTTTTAACAATAAATTTAGCTCATTTTATGTGTGTGTGTGCATGTGTGAGACTTCTAATTACCTGAACTATCCAAGGAATATGGAAACCCACATCTCCTATTAAAAAACATTATTTTCCTCCATGTATAAAAGTAACATATTTATTATGGAAAATGTATGAAAATAATTCTTAATCCATTTACCCACACAGGCTGGGCGCGGTGGCCCACGCCTGTAATCCCAGCACTTTGGGAGGTTGAGGTGGGTGGATCACGAGGTCAGAAGATCGAGACCATCCTGGCTAACACGGTGAAAACCCATCTGTACTAAAAATACAAAACAATTAGCTGGGCATGGTGGTGGGTGCCTGTAGTCCCAGCTACTCGGGAGGCTGAGGCAGGAGAATGGTGTGAACCCAGGAGGCAGAGCTTGCAGTGAGCCGAGATCGCGCCATTGCACTCCAGCCTGGGCGACAGAGTGAGACTCCATCTCAAAAAAAAGAAAAAAAAATGTTTATGTCATGCCATTTTCATTTGACTTTATCTTATTACTACTATTTAATAACTTGTGCTCAAAAGTTGGCTTCTAAATGGCTATGTTATAGTCTATCTTATGGAAGAACTACAGTTTGTTTAACCTTGCCCATTTTATGTGAACTTTTACAAACTCCATGATAGAGAACTTCCTTATATTTTGTATTAGGCTATTTTTGCATCGCTATAAAGGAATATTGAGGCTGGGTAATTTATAAAGAAAAGATATTTAATTGGCTTACAGCAATGCAGGCCTTACAGGAATCATGGTGCTGGCATCTGCTTCTGGAGAGGCCTCAGGAAGCTTCCAATCAAGGCGACAGGTGATAGGTAGCCAGCATGTCCCATAGCAGGAGCAAGGTTGAGGGGAAGTGCCATGCTCTTTTAAACAACTAGATCTTGTGTGAACTCGCAGTGAGAACTCACCCACCACCAAGGGGTGGGAGTTGCTGAGTCATTCATGAGGGATCCATGAATGAGGGTCCATGAGGAGGTGAGGGATCCATGAATGAGGGTCCATGAGGAGGTGAGGGATCCATGATACAGTCACCTCCCACCAGGCCCTACCTGCAACATTGGGAATCACATTTCAACATGACATTTAGAGGGGACAAACATCCACACCATATCATATATTTTTTTATCATCTCTGGTCTATTTATTTCCTTTTGATCAATTCCAAGAAGTATCTCTGTCCAAAAATAAAACATACAATCATCATTAAACCCATTTTCTGAAATGAAAAAAAAAAAAAAAAAAAAAAACAAAATCAAATAATAGCCTAATTGCTTCCCAGAAAGGTATCAGTTTACAACTCCTGTTAGAATTGAGTAAAGATGCTTGGGTCAACATGACCTCAGAAACAGTGGGTATCACTGCAAATGCTGTTCTGCAAAATGATTTTGTCTGTGAAAATTCTTATTAGTTGGCTGGAGACATCTTGAACAAAAAACAGTATATCCCTACCCTAACCTTCAATTTGGTCAAGGCTGAGTGAAGGCTTTAGAAAGAGTATTTGAGGTTCCAGATTTTATATCAGGTTGACTGGACCAGGAAACTGGAAATATGTTATTCACTATAACAAAGGGTGAAGCCAGAACTATCTTTGTGTTGTCTTAATCGAAACGCTAATTGACAAGCTAGGTTTTTACCATCTGTAAAATGGGGACATTTATGTCTGCCCCTTGGAAAGACTTTGATTAGAATTCATGGTGAGTTGATACATTTGGATGTCTGCCGAACTGCCCATACTACAGCAAATCACTGATTACTACTGTGCATGTGTGTGTGAGGGGGTAAAATTGTATAGAAGCAGGGAATTAACTGATAGTAACACCCTTTAGGAGAGAATGGCAGCATGGATTAGATCTAGCTGAAGGAAGAGTGAATTACACGGGAGTGATTATTCAGAGCATGCATGACAAATTCTCCAGAGCAATCCTCACACTCCCCCAGTCTGATCATGTCTAGCCCCAGTTTCAGCTAGGACAGTTCTCAGCCTTTAGCATCCATCAGAATCACCTGGGGCACTTGTGGAACAATTGTTGGGTCTCACCCACAGAGTCCCTGATGCAGTAGGTCTGGGGTTGGGCCTGAGAATTTGCATTTCTGATAGACTCCCACATGGTGCTGGTGATGCAGGTCTAGAGACCACACTGTAAAAACCACTGGTCTATAGAATTCCCTCACAGCAGTTTTACTATTGTGAAATTGAATTCCCACCTGCTATGAAAGTGTGTTTTTATTCAGTAGGAGGCCATTGATATTTGTGTATCTGAAACACTAAGCTTCACCACAAAGAGGTCTTTTAATTTTTTCTCCAGGACATGGTGTCATGTCTTTGGAAAATGTAAATACATTGAGTATACATCCTCTTGATCCATTTCTTCATCTGGTGTACACATGTAGTCAAATGTGTATTGCATGGGCATGCCTACTACTATGGAAAGAAAGGAATATTTCTAGCTAACGTCAGAAATGGCCCCTGCTTTTCAAAGCAGAGCTATCAAATTTAACAATACTTACAACGAAAAGTGAAATTTCAGCCCCATTTCAGACAGATGGAGGTTCTTATATTTCCAGGGGCATATCTGTGATAACTGCAGGTTTGAGTTGTCTAAGAAAGAAAAAGGGACATTTCACAATTTTAGGGTGGGAAGTGCTCAGCCCATAGACACCTCACTGTGGTCAGTGAGCAGCAGCTGTGTTTGGTTCAGCCCCATTCCAGGGAAATGGCTCCAATCCAAACACATGATAGGGCCAGAAAGCAGAATTATTTAATCACCTGGAGGCCCAGCCCTGCCACTGCAGCTGTCAGAGGAACCTGTCACAGTTGGTTTGCCAAGGACTCAGGGCCAGATGCCTGCCCTGTGAAAATGCATTCCCAAACTGACACCTGGGGCTCAGGACAGTCATTGAGATTCCACCAAGAAGAACAGTGGGACCTAAATTAGCCAGCATGTTCTTCACTCTCCATAGGAAGAATCCCTTACAACAGGAAGTGGATGGGGATGAGGCACAGGTGTCCAATAAGATAACCATCTCTGGCCCTGTCTTACCAGCATAAAGCCTTTTGATGCTGTTCACTAGGAACTCAAACGCATCTGAGACATTTCCTTCCCAAGTTTACTTTTAAGATTTTTTTAAACTCATATTGTAGAGTTGGAAACAAATGTCATCATTCTATACAGATTTATTTTAGGAGCAATGGAGGATTAATTTGTGATGAGCTCATTCTTTCAGACACAGAGTTCTGAAAAAGCTGTTAGGGACTAAGGTAGATATCATTAAGTTCTTTCTTACTTAAGTCATATTAAAAAGATGAGCAAGAGGAAGGGAAAGAGGAAGAAGGTTGGAAGAAAAGGGAAGAAACAAGCTGTCAGTTAAGGTTTCCAGAACTGGTTGCAAGTAGCTGTTGAGTTTGGAGCTATTTATTTCCGAAACTCTCCTCCAAAGAGAGCGAGAGAGAGAAACTGTACTGAATATATATTCATAAGACATAATCTTACATAATAATGAACATCTTTGATGGTGTGATTTTGTATTTGGGATGGAAGCATCACATGCAAAACCAAAGTCCATCCACAAATGCACAAATGTTCTCTCTGAGGACCTGTGCACTGCGTCTTCTAGGGTACTCAGAGGTGATTAAAACTTGTGGGGGAAATGCTTAATTTGTCTTGGGAATAAACCATGCTGATTTGTTCTAAGTGAGTACGAGGCTTCCCTGAACCCTTGAGAGGCAGTCTGAATTAGACACCCATTATTTATACTATACCATAACTCCATTATGTTGGCTAAGGTAGAGGCAGACATCCCCCCAAGTTATTAAAGCTGTTCATTTCTTCTTAGCACCCCATGGTGCAGAGAGTTTCCATGGTAAAAGAGAAAATAGCTATTTTCCCTTCTATGCCTTTAGCCTGGGGTTCAATTTCCACAGCCATCTGAATAATACACAAAGCTCAGAGAAACCAGAGGTACAGTAATTTAGATCCTGCTTGACCAAAGACTTGAAGTATAAATAATTTGCAACATAGGATTTTTAAAAAATTTATCTATCTTTTCTTCTATTTTCTCCTGCAGAGAGTCAGGAGGTAGAATGGGGTTTAAAAATTAATCTCCAAGAAGCAGTAGTGACCTGGGTTATCCCAGCATAGCGGTAACTTCATGGATGAGTAAACAATTCCTGAAAGGAAGCTGGGAGACAGTGGCCTCCTGAGTATTGGGGAACAATCTATGGCTTACCCTGTACCTTTGGATTGATGTGCAAATGACGGGCCACTGGTTTGTCTAGCTTCTCTGCAGCACCACAGTTGAATAAAAGTGAAAGAAAACAATCATCTCTATTTTTTGTGTAGACATGTATGAAAATATTTATGTATTCTTTATTAATCCTATTTGCTGGAAATTTAAGGAATTATGTTTGCAGAACTATAATGGGGAGAGAAAGGTACATATGTGATACCCACAGGGACATTAAAATGGGGAGTTGAAATTGGGCCTGGGTATACCTCAGTTTAACACAGAGGATTTCCTTATTTAAGGAAAAAGGAATGTCATCGAAATATTGATGCAGCCTGTTGATGATGGAGGGCAGTGTTTATTGCCATGGGTTGGATGAGGATATGAATCTTATTGCTTGTTTCCCTTCCACTGAGTCAGTTTTATTTCCTATCTCTGTCAAAACCTGTCTGCATTCCTGCATCTAAATCCTTTATTCTATCCAGGGACACCTACTTATCTGCCTTCACATGCAGACCTATGCTGGCCAACCCTCAACTGGCCTCCTGCCCTGCAAAAGAAGGGTGGAGTCTGGGCCAGAATCCAGCCAGGGAATCAAAATCTCTGCTGTGATTCACTCTTCTCATGTTCCATTTTGACCTGACCGTTTGAGTTCTATGTGTCTCCAGATTCCTGATTGCTTGATTTCTCACTTACTGTCAAACCTCCTTCTTTAGTTTCATTATAAGTCTATAGTCAGAGTACATACACTACATTAACATACAATTACAGTTTGATGGAGACTTTAGAGCCAGTTTCTAGAGTTTAAAACCCCTAGCTCTGCCCATTCACTAGCTGTGCAATTTTGAGCAAATTACTCAACCTGTATGTGCCTCAGTTTCCTTGTTGTAAAACAAGATAACCTGACTCATATGATTATGGTGAAGATTAAATGAGTTAAGATATGTAAAGGACTATGAAAGCTGTTTGGCACATCCTAAGTGCTATCCAAATGTTTATGACCATTACGGTTACTGTTATTATTACCTGGCCTTATATATCTTATTTAATTGTCTAAGCTGCTACTCTGCTCTGCTTTAAGTATGTGTTTCTTAAGAACAGATTATTTGTTGGGTTACCAGAGCTCATCGTGTGTCTCTCCAGATTTTAATTTCTTACCCTGATTCAGTGTTCCAGTTATCTAGGAACAAACAGATTTTACTGTGGACTCTGGAGAAACCAAACTTCTCCTTTTGGTACTTAAAGTTCTTGAGGTCATGACGCAGACTGGGTTCTCTAGAAGCAGACACTGAAATGAGACTGTGTATTGATTGAATAAGGACATTGCTGTATATTGTTTCAGAAGAGACATCCATGGGAGGGAGGGGAAGAATTCAGGACTTAACATAGAAGACATGCATTGGGGTCAGGCGCGACAGAGCCACAGCCAATCCTGCAGGATGCTGTGGAGTGAGTATGGCCCCTTGGAGTGACTGGAATCAGTCTGGGATTTCTTGGCCTTTATGCTCCTACATGGATCAGTAACTGGTTGTAGGCCACTTGGGGAAGAAGGGTCCTTGGGTGAAGCAAAGCCTGAGGGAGCTGGCAGCTGGAGGCTTCCTGCTCCCTGACAAGGGACCCGTGCAGTGCATGTCTGCATCTTCCCCAGGGTTAGTTCCAGGCTGAAAGATTGTACTTTCCCAGGAAGGCTCAACACAGCATCACTTTGTAAAGACTGCACAATCTGCCAAATGTCTTTTACAGGGATAGATGGGGGATAGATGGGGTTGCCGCAAGGGTGTAAGGGATGATGCTGAAGAAAGGGAGAGTGGCAAGACAAATGGAAATGAATGGAGCAGAGGTTTATGTTACCATAGGAACTAGAGTCAACAAGATGTAGAGGAAACCACACAGAATCTTTACATGGGAGGGGCCATTAGAGGCAATTAGATGGTGTTAGGCAACTAGTATTGGAGCACATTGTTTCCTTTAGATTTTCTTTTTCCTATTTTTGAGATTTTGAGAAATTGCTAATAGAAATTGTAGTAGGCTTAGGGTGACCAACCATTTTGCTTTGCCCAGATGGAAAGGACACTTGACTTTCAGTGCTGGAGCTGGGTCTTCTTAGGTGGTTTTCTATGAAGCCTTTTCTAAGCCACCTCGAAGGGTCACAACTGAAGCCATGGAATAATGAATGGGGAGAGGGTTTGGAAACCATGAGCAGTTGTTTTTCCATCTAGTTAAGAGTGACAGGGAGCAGAGACATTCTGAATGGTTCCTGCAGTACTTCACGTATACTTGGCCGCTAATACATACAGATCAAAAGGAAATTGAACATGAGGGCAATGAATTAAAAGAGAACAGGAAGGGGAACATCACATACTGGGGACTGTTGTGGGGTGGGGGGAGTGGGGAGGGATAGCATTAGGAGATATACCTAATGCTAAATGACCAGTTAACGGGTGCAGCACACCAACATGGCACATGTATACATATGTAGCAAACCTGCACGTTGTGCACATGTACCCTAAAACTTAAAGTATAATAATAATAATAATAATAAAAATCCTATTAAACAAAAGAAAAAAAAGAGAACAAACTGCTGAGAACAGGGAAATAATGATAAAATAGGTAATACATCTAGGGAGCAAACCAGAGCTAAATGTGATAATGATAAAATAGGTAATACATCTAGGGAGCAAACCAGAGCTAAATGTGATAATGCTCCCAAACATTACAATGCTATAGGGGTCTTCCTGGAGTCACCGTCTTCAAGGCCAGACCAGGTGCTTTTATATTCATGTGTATTACAGAACAACCCTGGGCACCTTCGTTCTACCCACAACCTCACCACATCAATTCTAGAATGTTCTTTCCTTCTTTTCTTCCTTCTCTCTCACCACAGGGGTGGTGCATTCTTCAGCAGTCCCTGGGGCCAAAGTTAGCAGGAAGCCCTGGGCATATCACCCACTGCCCCCCTCCTAGGGTGAGATGAGTCTCTCCTGGGGACTGGAAATAATTTGATGTTGGTATGGAAGTTTGACGTTGGGGGTGGGAAGGTTCCCTGCTTCTGGGAATACATTTCTATGAGTTGCCTTACCAGCCCAAGTCCAAATACCAGAGGCTTAGGTGGAAACTGGTCTCATCTCTGAGATGAAAGGAGAGCATGTTCCAATCACTCTGGTTTCCAAGTAAGGAGCGTATTACAGGAAAGGGTCTGACAAGCTGATATGAGTCACTAACCCTGTGACCTTTGGACTTTCTGACCTCATGTCAATCATACTTCATGCTCTGTCGACAATTACGTTTCCATTGATGAACTGGGTTTCTGCTAATAACTGAATTCTCTGTATCCAAGAGATTAGTGTATCATGTTCAATTAGCTGCACTTCATTTTCAGATTGTCCTAACTTTTCCAGTTCTGTACAATCTTAGTTACCCCCTCTCACTCAGACAAAGAGCACCTATGCTTTGACTTTATTTTTTTATCAAAACAGAGGTGGAAATATTTCAATGTATTTTTCAATTGTGTCTCCCAATCAGTAGACACCCACAGAATGTTCTATAGGCATTCAGATTGCAAAATATACGTAGAACCTGAAGTACTATATGTTTGCAGTGAGGATTTGTGGTATAAATTGTATACTGTTCCATATAATGTTTGGTGAATGACTCAGTGAATGAATAAGCACATTCAATAATAAATTACAAATTAATGATTTCAAAGATTAGTAGATTCATGTACCCTTCAAGCTTACCTGCCCTTTGTTACACAGTAATACATTATTTCCTGTGAACACCCCATGTATTTTTCACCACTATTAAGTGATGCTGATTGCCTCTAGGAGAGCAGGCAGATATAACAATCTTTATTAGACAAGTGGCTTGGAAGAGGAGTAGCTGAAGAAAAAAGAATGGGAAGAACAAAGAAAAGAAAGACAGCCAAGTTTCTAGACCTTAGGCCCTGGAGCCTTGCCTTCCCACTTCCTCATCACCCATTCAAGTCTGTAGCTGGAAGCCCAAGTTGCGTCAAATCTACCTATTTTGCCTTACCTTTTAGGCCTACTGTGACTTTCATCTCCTTTTCCAGTTGGAATAAACCTGTTTACACAGTTGTACATGGCTACTAGCACCATGCTAGCATGGAGGGAACTACTGAGGCATAGAAGAGGGTCTCTGCATCAAGGTGACCACAGTCTGGCTTGGAGTGGGAGTGGCCTACAAAAAGCAAATGTGAACATGCAAGTCCATGTGTATCGTTAAGAGATCAGATGGTTGCTATGGGTCAAAAGAGCTCAGGAGTCAATAAGGGATGAGCTGGACAGGGAAAGAAAAATGTACTTTAATTCAGTTCATCCAGCCCTGTCTGCAATTTCTCTTCTGATTTGGCCAGCAGCAGTAGGAGAGGGCTGGTAGGATGGGCTGTAGGACATTACCCAGGGACATCACCCTCTGGGCTGTTTATGGAACCAAATGGAACCTAAGACTTCATTTCAAATGTATTCTATTGCTATCGTAACACTCAAAAGCCTCCTTACTATACTGTCTACACTCTTCCTATAAAATAAGAAGTGTTACCATTTTTATATTTATTCAGAAGGCACTGGCCACAGAATTAAGCAATTTCAAAATACAGAATGCTTGAAAATATGGAAGCTAACAATAACTTCTCATGACCCTAACCTATATGACTCATGTTCTTATAATCAGTCAAAATAATAAGTGGCAACTGATAAATTGAGTGGTTATTCTCCTTTGTTAATAGAAGGCTGTCATTTAAAATAATTTCCCAAATCCAGTAGATTTGTAGGTTGAACAATGGTTATTGTACCTGGAAAAGGTTCAATGTGTTTCAAATCAATCACCCTGGATTTCTTTGAGGTATAAAGTTTAAGCCAGCAGTGACAACAGATCCAAGGGGCTGCTGCCTAATAGCTCAGGGTTGGGTCCCTTGGACTTTCCTGACATCTCAGGGGAAGTACATAGAATTCTAATACTGTGGTTTCTTGGACAAATGACCATTTCTCCAAACCACAGTGGGCTTTGCCTGAGAGTTTGGAGAAAGCACAGGCATTTTTTTTCCCGGGAGAAAGAGTAAACATGCACTGTGGCTGCCTGGATGATGACCATTTTCTCTCTTTGTCAGGCCAAGGCAAGGGAGCAGTCCCCACCCTGGACATGGAAAAGCCTACAGCTGCAGCTCAGCTTTGCTCACCCCTAGAGCCCTGGCCCTGTGCCTGGACAGGTGTTCTTTGCACCTGAGCTGGCAACTTTCCTCTGGCTGCCCCTACCCCATTTCTGCCATTTCTGTTGACTTTCCAGGGTTGTTGGGTTAGGGACAGACTGTTGGGTTAGGGCTGACTCATTCTTCCTCGATCTGTAAGGATGCCTTTTCTAAAGGGCCCTTGAAGCATATTTGCCACAAAAATAAGCTGTTTCTGGAGCTTAAAATATCAGGTGATCAGAGCAAATAATTTATATTATGTGTGTGCACATGTGCTTGTGTGTGTGCTTCCAAAAAAAAAGAAAGAAGAAAACGCAACTCCAGTCCACTTCAGCAGACCCCTGAGCCACCTTCCTTGCCACCACTCCCATTTTTGTTGTTTTAACTAAAAAGCTTTCTCAACATGAAAGGAGGAACTCAGGGCCTGGCTGAGTAATCAGCCCAGGGCTCTGCTGGCCATCTGGGCAAATGCAGCAGGGCCACCAGAGCCTGAAGAGTCTGTTCCCTGGGGCCTCCAAGGAAAAGCAGAGCATCCCTGCCTCCTCCCTGGGGCATCTTTGCATGTTATCTGCTGGGAGCTCCTCATCCTATCCTAGGGTGGTCGTCAGGGACTATTATGATCTGGTAGGGTCAGGGGCTATTATGCATCAAGCCTCAGTGTGTTTTAGGGACTACAGGGAACCCACTGTCAACACTATTCAGGGCTGGCGTTATGGCAGGCGCTAATTACAATAAGCCAGGTTTCACACAGGGGAAAGTCAGTGGCTGTCCCCATCCTCTTCCTTTTCTTATCCTCTTCCATTTCTTAGTATTATCAACTGATTTTAATGGCCTCCCAGTATCTGGTGAAAATTGGACTCAGAGTCTATCTATTTAGACAATCGCAGGACACAAAATTCATTGCACTCTCAGTTTCCACACAGTCATAACCCCTGCCTCCCCCAGGCTCTGGTTTCAGGCAGACTCTGTTCGCAGGTTAAAAGGAATGCAACTTCTATCTTGTAGTTTAATGAATTTACATAAATCCTTAAAGTAGTATTGCTGGACCCCAGCTTGCAAACTGGACTTCAATTTTGTGCATTGGATTTGTGTAAAATCAAAGTCAGGAGAAGATTACGGCTCCCGACACCCGTTCCCTTTTCCCACCTCCTCTTTCTCAGCACTTTTTATTTGGGGCAAGCAAAGAAGTTAAAAATGCCAATCTCACAGTATGTACTGTCAACAACACAATGAGGAGGCTGAAATAAAATCCTCCAACTTCACGGTGATACTTTATACTTACATAGGGCCTTTCATGAAGAGCCTTCCAGTGCCTTAGCACATTAACCCTCACTGTGCCTCCCTGGGCTGGGCCTAGAACCTACACTCGTGAAAAAGCAAACGGACGGTGTTCTAACACCTCATTTCCATGGCAGGTTCCAGGTAGTTTCTCAACGTAGGGGAAACTTTACATCTCTCCCCTCACCTCCTCTCCCAGCAGATGTAGGCTGTATCAGCCCCCTCGCCAAAGGTCCTTGGTGTTGCAATAGTGTCAACAACCAAACAGACAGATTACATGTGTGTTGAGGGGACCAGGAGGCAGCCCTCATTCCTTTCAGGAGGAAAAACAGCATTTGTAAGTTTGAAATTTGATATATCATGAAATGCATCAAAGCAGTCGTTATGGGAGTAATCTGAACTTTGTTGGAATTCCTTATGCTCACTTTATGGTTTAGTCTTGTTTTTGTTTGATTTATGTAAGAGGGCTACCATAACATCTGCAATGATTAAAGCCTATAAATGTCTTTATCCCACTATGCGTTTGGGGCCCTCAGTGTGGCACCTGTTTTGTCTTTTCTAAGTTTTACTTTGTACACCAACTTTGTGTCAAATATGGTCTATTGTAAGTTATGGTTACCAAGAATTTTCTAATTGGTCACAGGGTTCCCTCCTAAAGAACCTGGACAAAACTACATGATCTTTATCAATGTCTGATTGTAGACCAGAAGGTCATCTATTTGCTTCTCTTGTTTTAACCAGCACCTCTTAAAATATGGTCTGAGGACCATATGTGTGAGAATGACATGGGCCACGTTCTAAACACGAGGGTTCTCAAGGCCCCTTGAGACTCACACTCTCAACACCATGCCAGTTTGTTTGATGAATGCTGAGGTTTTCCTGTGCTGCCCTTTGTAAAATTTCCTGTGCTTCCTATTCCTGACCATATTAACTCTTGTAGAGCAGACTGGATGGCCTCAGGCTGTCTCTTAAACCCTGGTAGAACGATTAGCTCCAGGAGAAGACACAGGTACTGCAGCAGACAATACTCATTACCAAAGGCTCAGTGTAAAGGGAAGCATGCAACCAATATATTCAATTCCCCCACCGCCGATATTTTCTCCATTCTACAATTGAATCTTGCCCGTCTCCAAGGGCATGGAGAATTTACTCCACAGTAATGCCCTAGGACTCAGCCCTGTGAGTCTGATTCCCATGGTCTTTGCACTTGTCTTTCATGCCTATGACTTATCTTCTCTTGGAAGAGCTAAGCAGAGGGGCTGGGTTACATAAAGGAGCAGAAGTCACGTGGGTTTGAGGTTGACATCTGAAGCTCTGTTGAATGCTCACTGGCATATATCTGCATATAGAAATCAGACCCAGGAGTATTAATGGTGGTCACATGCTTCTTATTCCAAGTTACCACTGTTCATATTAGTTTACTAACTTCCTCTTCAATATTTGTCATCCTTAGAGGGATCCAGGCCTCCCTAGGACACTGGAGGGTCAGGCAGACCTGAGTGGAAATTCTGGATCTGCCACTGACTCTTTGTGTAATCACATTCAAATTAGTTCAGGAACATATCTCCCTGGGCCTCAGTTTCCTTGGTCGTGAAAGGTGAGTGAAGATAATAGTGTGTAACTCACTGGGTTTTGTTTTTGGTTCTGGTTTTTTTTTTTTTTTTTTTTGAGATGGAGTTTCACTCTTGTTGGCCAAGCTGGAATGCAATGGTGCGATCTAGGCTCACGGCAACCTCCGCCTCCTCACCGGGTTATTTTAAGGGTAAATGAGATGATGCACTGAAACCCAATGGCACATAGAAATGCTGAATAAGGGGCAGTTGTTTATGAGGATGGGGCAGTGGCAGACTCAGACGCTGGAGGTAGAAACTGTGCCTGTGATCATGGTCCTTGTAGGTCCCTTGTAATACATGTCATCACCAGTAAGCAGCTCTAAGAGACCTTTTGGCTGTTTTTTACTCCATGCAGATCTGATTACCATCTCTGACTTCAGGTATTTTCCAATTTAAGACGGAAAATGCTTATTAACATAATAAAATAACCAGCATAAGAAATTTTAAAAAATGATCAGGTAGATAGTCATATATGTGCCTGTTACAGTGTCACCCAGCCGTCCTTCTCCCAGGCCTAAGAGAGAAAGGACATTACCTGAGCACAGGACTAGCAGGCGGGCAGGAGGCGGGGAGGCACTGCTCAGCAGGTGGGGGGAGTTTTGGCAGCAGCATTCATAATCACCTAGTAGGTAGAGGTGGTGATGATGGCCTTTCCCTCACCTACCCCCACCTTTCGCCTCTTTTGTTTTTATACTAAGTCGTAAGTCTAGCTAAATACTTGTATTTAACTCTCCCTTGGGAAGGTGTGACCTGGATCACACCCAAGGGGCTCCAAAAGTGCATTAAAGAGAATCTGGCCTCAGGTTCCTATAATATGTGGGCCATAAAAAAAATAAAAATGTGCAGGAAACATGGGGTATGCTTTCCTTTTCTTGAAACTATTACAGACATATCTTCTCACTCTGAAGTAACACAAGAATTGGTTACGCTTTCTCTAGAGGAATGGAAATAGTGCTTTGAAAAATCTATCCTACCTTGGTGGAAATTTTCAGTCATTCTTTTTCTTGGACTTTTTTCCCCCTAAAGAAAAACATAGGCTCTAATGTATGGCTTATGCCTTCGAGTTTCTACTATAAAGGCCTGGTAGGCGGTATAGCAGGTAGGCAGGGCTGGGTTTTGCGCCATCACTCCCAGCCACTGAAAAAAGCCAAAGTCCCTTCTTAATAAAGCTCTGCAGACTCATTGTGGGTTAGAGCTTTCTAAGCTCCCCCTGGAGATTTCCTTAATGTTAGACTAGCCATGACAAGGAGCTGGTCACACCTGTGCCCCTACAAGCTTTCTGACTTGTCACTCCGGTGCTTGCTAGCACCCAGGAAACTGAACCGAAGCGGCTCACACTTGTCTTACCTTAAAACTTCATGTGTCGAACAGGATTGCACAAGGAAAAGGTCAGCACTTTATGTTCTGAGCACTTAACTTTAATCATTTCTGAAGGTGGACAGAGTCTAAGAGGTCTTTAAATCAGTCCTCAAATGTAAGGGGAAAGGGGTGGGTCCTTGGATCAGAAATGAAAACTAGTGCTTGTGTCTTCCTCTTCTCAACCCTATTCCACTCCCACATACCGTTGCATCCTGGGAGAAGCTCCATCAACATTCATTCAATCAGTACCTCTTTCTTGAGCACCTACTATAGGTCAGACATTTAGTGAAGAAATAGCAATTTTTCTTTTTGAGGCTTATTTTGAAGATGTACCATCAAGTCTTTTTATTATTATTTCTAATAACAAAAATGAAACATGATCATTGAAAAAAAAGTCAAACCACACACAAAGCATACAAATGAGAAAGTTCTTTCCACCTTTTTTCCCGAGGGTAACCACTGTTAATCATTTATATAATTCCTCTCATCATATGCAAAGTTCTTTTTCCTGTTTAATATGCCACATTCTATACTGCACCTTGCTTTATCCACTCAGTAAGCAACCACCTACTTCTGTCCACGTCAGTATATTCACAGTTACCTCCATTTTTGTTTTCTCATATTGATGAATATTAGTCTCCCTTTTATTGGCTTACAAATAATGCTGCAAAGAACATTCTTGTGCTTATATCTTTGTGCTGTTTTGTGAGCACAAAGTATTTGTGGGATCACTATGGAAAAGTGGAATTGCTGGGTCTAAGGGTTTGTACTTGTAAAATCTTTAGGTACTTCTAATTTACTTTCCCTTAACATGGGGCTCATTGAAGACCCATCAGTGACATACACAATTTGTGTTGTCTTTAACTGTTTCCCACATGAAAGTAGCATATATTGGGGTCTTGGGACCCTACTAAATCAATAACCAATTGCTACTCTTTGAGGAAATAATTTTCAGACATGCAGTGAGCATCTGCTGGGGGTAGTGAGATGTGAGGTCATTGTTTTCCAAGGCCAGGGAGAGAGCTTAATCTAAACATACACTCCATACCACAGAATCAGCTAACCTTGTTCCTGCCTCCACCCTCAATGCTCACCCCCCACCTCCCACATTTCTGTTTAGGATTCACTATGGCAAGTGATTTAGGTATAAACAAATAACACTTACAAGGCAGCCCTCAAAGACCTTTCAAACTGAGTTGGGGAGACAGAACACAGATGGCTAAAAAACAAACTAAAAATACTAGTCAGTATATAAAAAGCAGCAAGTAAATATAAATAGTAAGCATCGTTATAGCAGTCCAGAGGAAGGAAGGAAAACAGCGGGCTGGAGTGTTCGCGCTTCGTGGCAGAGACTCGGTGTTGGATCTGTGGAATTTCTCTAGGTGGGAGCTAGGGGTTGGAGGGGAGATAACTGTAAAAACTATAAGAACCAACGGACAGAAGAGATATTCCATGAGAGAGTGGAAAATAGGGGAGAAAGGGCCCACTTTTATTTTGATAGTTGTGAGTGGGATTTACAGTGTTCTGTGAGATTATTAGAAAAGCTTGGCACAGATTCTTATTTATTTGTTTTTTGGAGTGTTGGGGGTGGTGCAGGTGGGTGGTTAAAATTTTAAGAATCGGAAGAAAACCTTCAGCACTCTTCTCAGGAAAAGAAAAATTGCATATTTGCAAATGCACACAAAATGTTGCTGCGATTTCAAGGATCCCTTCCTTCTACTCCAAGCTGAGACACTAGAATATATCTAAAAGGAGTTGCACCCAAGACAATCTATCTAGGAAAAATGTCAGCCAGGTGTATGTATCACAGTAAAAGTAATTAAGCAATGTAAGACACAACCAGTATTCATATATTCATGAATCATCAGGCTCTGAAGTTGACTCGAAACAGGTGGGTAAACAATTTGGTAGGGCTGTGCTGGCACTTCAAACTTTTCCTCCAGGTCTCCAGCTATTCCAGTGTAAGTTAGTGGAGGCGATTTTCTGTCTTTTTCAGACCTGAAAGAAGCCAACCTCTCAAAAATGTGAATCAATGGGATTATTTACGCATGTATAACTGGAATCCACTCCAAGATGCCGATTTTGCTGCAGAAGAGATACTCTTGCTCCCCACCCCCTCCTTTCTTTTTGACAGTCAGTTAATAAAGACTCAACAATAAGCAGCTGCCAGTGATGTCATTTGGGACTTTGTCCACGGAGCTTGTATTTACAAGCTCAGAGCAACTACGGAGCCGCAGCCCAGGGAGCAAGTCTCCGCAAACTTGCTCCGCATTCACGGCAGGACTTCCCAGCCGCTGTGGATGTTCAGGAAAACTGAGTCTGTTCTCTTAGCGTGGCCTTTGAACGCTTCAAAAATAAACAGAGGATAACCAACCGCGGGAGGAAATTTTTAGCTGGAGAGAGTTGTTGCAGTTCCTGTGTCTGTCTCCAGGACTGTGATATGTGTTGACTGAAGAGCTAACTACAAGTAAGACTGTTGGGATTTTTGTTTTTTTAAAAAAACTCTTGTAACAGTTTTTCTTACTTATACAGCTTGTTTTCCTTCTAAAGTGAGATTATGATGTTTACATATTTCTCCAGGCTCTTTCAGCTGTCACAGCAAGTATGCGTTTGTTCTAAGTAACTATAGGGCCCTAAAGTGGACTGGAATTAGGGGTAGAGGACCCCTTGTCTCTGAGAACAAATACCAGGATGCAGATGATAAGGAGGTACTGAATGGCTAATCTTCATTTGCCTCTGCAGGGAGGTCAGGTTTGGTTTTTTCATTTGTTTTGTTTTTGTTTTTTAAAGAGATACAACCAACCAAAAACCTATTAGGTTGATCTATAAAGTTTAGCAGACAACTATGAAGGCTGTTTTTTCATGAACTGGTATGCTGCAGGGAGAACCCACTTTTTGTCTCTGATTCTTTCTGTGGTTTATGGATTTCTAGTGTGTGGATGTTGATGTTTATGGTCTCTCGTCCCCTCCTACTTATACCCTCTCCCCAAACACACACACACACACACACACAGACACACACACACACACACACAGAGAGGCTCATTCATCCTCAGGAATGTGTATGTATCAAAAAATATTTTGAAATTGAAACTGTTTCTATTTGGATTCTTTTCACATTGAGTATCTGGAGAAATGTTCAGTGTTCTGACTTGTCTACTGAGTTGGAACCCAAGTTAATGTACTACTGAACAAGGCAAACTTTGACACTCAGCTAGATCGGTATACAAAATCCACATGTTCTCTTTTGCCTGTCTCAGGGCTCTTTAAAACTCTCCAGATATTCTCTGGAATTTAAATAGGAAGAATGAGCTTCATGTGTGCCGCCAGCCTGGACAGGAACCTCTTATCCCACCTGCACCGGCTGGCCCGTGAGCTATTCTCTGTTGCCACCCGGGAGTTCTGCTTAAGAGCCCAGTGAAAAATTGTCTTTCTGTCCTTCAAGCTATCAGCTCTGCTCCTCAGTGTCTGCAGTTCAGCCTCTTGCAACCAGTAGCAAATCGTGGCTGATTCCTGCCCTCTAGACCTGACAGCCCGCTGCACGGATTGGCAAGAAGTGGCTGTTAGCCTGTTAGCTCCTCACGTGAACCCCATGACTCACTCAGGAGCCTGGCTTGCTCCTGAATTCAGCTGCTCTGTCACCAGCCCAGAAACATGCTGACAGCCTTCACTGCCTTTTCCTTGTCTCTAGTCTCAGAATTGTGAGAAGCCAGTGTCAAAAGGCCTCAAAATATTTGACTGTTTTCCAGGGAGTCCTAAGGTGGGTAACATCCTGCCTCTTTGTCAGCTCCAATTTTTTCCATCAGAACACATTCGGCTTAGATATGTTTTGTGTATCAGAGCTCAGTGCTCTTTGCAATTCTTTGCTTAAAATTAGGGACTTGCTGCTAAAACAGATTTCAAACTATTCATCAAAGTTTATCCTTTCACGGAAGAAAACTTGGGGCACAAGGAAGAGAAGTGATTTGTCCAAGAGCACCCAGTAAGACGGTGGCAAAGCTACAACTAGAAACTGAGCCTCCCGTGTTCATTCCAGCATGTGTCCCACTTCTCAAGTTCTTAAATATCGAAAAAGAAATGGGAACCACACGCGGTTCCTATGCCTTCTTGTAGCAACAGGGCTATGTGCAGGTGTACAGATGAATGTGGTCTGGCAAAGAGAGAACATTCCCGTTTTGTCTTTGGCTCTCATTACGTTTCTTAAGGTGTCTGTTCCTCACTGTTTTCACTAGCAAACCAAAGAGAACTCTGTGATTATTTTAAGATAATGGCCTAAAAGCAAATAGAGCAGCCTCAGCAGTTGAAATAGTTCAGAAGGCATTTTGCACTGGGTACTGGTTGGGATACCTGAGGTGATTCCCAACTCTGATACTCAGTGTTTATGCTTTACTTCCAAGTCTCGGACTTCTTCTTACGGCCACAGCTTGCTTTGCTTTTCCTCTTTTGGGGCCCTCTTTCCAGTGGAATCTTCTCTTCACCTTTTCATTGATTCCTCCTTCCCACTTTGTTCTCTCACTGCAGCTTGGACCTCAGTTTCCAGTATTCAGCTAGATCCCATACACCCGTCCATTACCCTTCTCTCTGGAGCTTTCCTTGCCCCTGACAGTCTTACCTAGGGTGGGGGGGCCTTCCTGGACTCTCCCGGTCCAAGTGGTGATTCGCTTGTTTGGACCGTCATGGTATCTTGTGCCATTTTTTGCCCTGGGATCTGGAGCTCTTTGCCATGTTGTTAAATACGTCTTTCCATCGAAAGCAAGGGCTGCTTGCTATATAATACTTCTTATAGCTACAGCACTTAGCACAGAGTAGTTATTCAATGTATTATGCTAAATAAATGAATGAATTAAATATCCATTTTCCTGCTGCAAACACCCAAGCCTCAGCACTTGGTTGGCAAAATTATCACATTACTGGGCTGATTGGCTTTAAATTCTTCTTCACTGTGGTTGAAGGCCCTTGATGCCAGACATCTGAGCATGAAGACAGGGATATTCTTGATGTGATGCCTGGCTGTCTTCCCTGGCTCATTTCACTCTACTCCACAGTGTGGACTTAGAGCTGTCTTGGGGATTCTGGGTCTGGTGGCTCAACAGGATCTTCACTATGCAGCACAGCACAGTGACTGAAGACTTGGACTCTGGAACAGGGCTGCCCAGGCTCAAGTCCTGCTTCCGCCACTTGCTGGCTTTATGATCCTGGTTAATTCACTTAACTTTTCTATTTCAATTTCTCCTCTTTAAAATGTGAATAATGAGAGTGCCTCCTTCATGGGAAGATGGAGAAGGATTAGATATCTTAATGTAGCTAAAACAATAGGCACAATGCTAGGCATACATTAGCTACTGTTATTATTTATCTTGCAGGTGCCCACATCCCACCCCAGACTTACTGAATCATGACCTCTAAGGTGGGATTCAGATACAGCCATGGTTAAAAAGTTCCTCAGATGATTTCGATGGGAATTAGTGGCCTAGCGACCAGGAGCTGCTCTCTATTACTGAAATATGCTGGGCTTGTATGTTCTTCAGCACATCTGCACCTTTGTACTCCTGCAGCACCTCTCCACACACTCAGTTTATCCTCTGTACCTTGCATGCACCTCCTGTCCTGTGAGCAGCTTTTCACATCCCAGTAACCACAGGTAGGTGTCCCTGTGCACCATGGAACTCCGTCCGCATTGGTTCACTGTGCGTCTGTTCCCGTCTTCAGCCTCTGTGTCTCACGAGGGCACACCTGCCAACTGACTCCCCAAACTTAGCACCATGCATGACACTGCCCTTAGGGAATTACTTGTTGAGTAGACAGATGAATACTGCTCACTGAATGCCTTCATTTCCACTTGACTCCTGCCCTGTGCCTACCCCTTTCCCACGGTGGCACCTGTGAGCCTTGCTTCACTCTCGAGTCCCAGCTTTGCCTGTGCTTCTCCCTCAGGTGGTGTCTCCCTCCCTACTTCAAAGAGAAGACTGTGGTCCTGCATTCTGAAATCCTTCCACATTCCTTGGCTTCATCTGACAATGTTCTCTGCTCCATCTCCCCTCTTACTTCTCTTAGATGAAGAAACAGTCACACCCCATGGTATTCTATGCAAACTCTGTTGGGATGCTTACACTGCATAGCCCCATTTTAAAAGTATTTCTTTACCTTCTGCTGCTGCCACTAGATTCTAGTGAATTTGAGATAGGGTCACTGCCAAATTTGAGTTGCCAAATTTGTAATCTTAACTGTAATTTGTAATCTCAGCACCTGTCACACAATGAGTTCTCAATAAATGAAAAAAATGTATGGATACATGGTTGATGGGCAAAATAAAAACAGATTTAAAATGTTTTCTTCCAACAGCGATCACTATTGAGTGGTTACTGTATACCAGGCACACTTCCAAGCTCTGTGCTCATGCTATCTTATTATGATCACTGTATTCATTGTCTAAGCAAAAACACTGATGTTCAGAAAGGTTAAGGAATGTGCACAAGTCACATGTGTGGGTAAGAGGCAGAGGCAGGATTTGAACCCACAGCACATGCTCTTTTTTTTGAAATGGAGTTTCACTCTTGTTGCTTAGGCTGGGGTGCAATGGCACCATCTCCACTCACTGCAACCTCCACCTCTCAGGTTCAAGTGATTCTCCTGCCTCAGCCTCTTGAGTAACTATGATTACAGGTGCCTGCCACCACACCCAGCTAATTTTTGTATTTTTAGTAGAGATGGGGTTTCACCATGTTGGCCAGGCTGGTCTCAAACTCCTGACCTCAAATGATCCACCTGCCTCAGCCTCCCAAAGTGCTGCGATTACAGGTGTGAGCCACCGCACCCAACCCCATAGCGCGTACTCTTAACCTTTCATTTTACCGCTTTCTGGATATGGAGGCTTCATGAGCCTCACATTCACCCACAATGACGTTTTGGTCATTCACATCTGCCCCTGATTGACTGCACTGGCAGAGCAGTATAGCAGATTAATACTTCCACCCATTCAAACTGGCGATTCACATTTTCTAGTCTTTCCAAAGTGTCTAACGCCTATGCCCAGTCCTTTACTATTTTTGTTTTTCTTTTAATCTCAGATCTGAATCTTTTTTTTTTTTTTAGATAGAGTCTTGTTCTGTCACCGGGCTGGAGTGCAGTGGCATGATCTCAGCTCACTGCAACCTCTGACTCCCTGGTTCAAGCTATTCTCCTGCCTCAGCCTCCCAAGTAGCTGGGATTACAGGCATGCACCACCACGCCCAGCTAATTTTTGTATTTTTAGTAGAGACAGGGTTTCACCATGTTGGCCAGGATGGTCTCAATAGCCTGACCTCATGATCTGCCCGCCTTGGCCACCCAAAGTGCTGGGGTTACAGGCATGAGCCACTGCACCCGGCCAGACCTGAATCTTTTTGTAGAGTAGCCCGAGTTTATGATTAAACATCAAGATTATTTACATTCTTGTTTTGGGTCTTGGTAGGCCTGGTAAAGTTTGGTCAAGAGTATAATCCAGGGATTAGATACAAAGAAAAAAATGGAAATAATGCTTGGCCATTTGGTTGGTCCCTAAAAATGGTAACCTAAGGAAATGGTAGCATTTTGTGAAAGTGGATTTAAATAGCCAGAAGGGTTTAATCTGAACACTCTGGCAAGTCATGGACCCAGTTAAGCACAAAGTACCTTATAGCCTCTTTTTCTCCAGTTCTCTAACTCTACAAGGTGTAATGCCTTTGGAATTTTGGATTCCCAATTGTCCTTCCTTTATAGATGAAATAATATATCTCTCAGATACGTAGAACATTACCCACACATTTACAATGCCCCAATACTTACTTGCCTAATGAAGTGTATCATGTCAGTTTGGAAGCCTCAATTACACAAGGTACTTCCCCGTAGTTACATAAATTAATCTTGGTATTTTCAGGGCAAGAAACCAGATCTCTCCTTTTAGAAATCAACTTTACCGGATTAGTGATTCCTTTGAGGAGAATTTGGATGCATTGTAGAAGCCCAATGGACTGAGTTCAAGAGGAAAGAGGAGAGTCCCAAGCCCATTTTGGAGCATAAACTGGGAATAATAACATGGCAGATAAATATTACGGTGTTGAAAGAAGAGCTGTTAGTTCTGAAATGTGGGAACAAGTGTTACTGTCGAGACGCATGTCTGACAAACTGCTCCATAAAGGCGACTTGCTTCATTTGGCAAATTGAATCTAGAAACATAGAACTGATCCAGGCCAGCCCAAAAGGCATTTCTCAAATGGTTTCCATTGTCAATGGTAACTGGTTTTGTAGCAACTTAAAAAGTCAAAGTAATACATGCTCATAAATTAGAAAATCCAACAATAGTAAAATGTTTATATATCTATGTATATATATGAATATTAGTACCAAACAATAGCTCTAACATGCTCATATATATAAACATTGAGTATATGTTTCTCTATATGTGTATATATGTGTGTGTGTGTATATTTATATAGAATCTTACAGTCTCTTGGGCCACCCTCTATACCCCATTTCTGAGGTTTTTTTTTTCTTCAGCTGTTTTTATGTAATATTCCTAAATCATATGTTTCTGTGTGTATGTCAAAGTACTACTTCTTTATTATTATGGTAGATTATAATATATCTTTTTGTACCTCCCAGAGCATCCCTATTCTTCAATATAATTATATCGCAGTTTTAATTAAATGCATAGTGCTTATTTTTGTCTTGATTACAAATATTGTTTACGTTGAGTCAAATCATTATGGTCACATCTTTATGTTAACATTTTTTCCTAAAGTTATTGCCTCATTTTTAATATTTACTTAGTTTTCTAAGACCCTATAGCTGAAGTTTCCCAGTTGCTCCAATAGCCCTTTGACAAATATGTCAAATATCTCCTTTTAAAACATTCATCTTCTGTGAATAGTTATATTCTCAAGTCACCATGTTCTTTTTTTGTCAGTTGCCAAGGAGGATAAGTTAATTATTAGTTGTGCCATATCAGAAACAATTTAAAATGCCTGCCTCCAATGTTTCTTTTATTCTCATTATAGCCAATTACTCATATTTGGGTAAATAGAAACGATCTGGTTTATTGTAGTTGGTAAATAGCAATCATAATTTGGTTTTATGGTCTTATGAATACTCAATACATTTCAATGTAAGAAATATCCTTCCTTTCTGAGTACCTTTGACATCTAGTATAGCTTCATCAGAGGAAAACAAATGATACCTCATGTAATATTATTTTATGAACCACTAAATGAATGCTCAAAATGGCATTTATTTATTTCCTTCCTGATTTTCTCCCCACTTATTCTTTCAGCCTAGAATTATAGAATCAGGAATGTGAGATACTTTGTTATTGAGAGTAGTTAAAATAGTTTACTTAAAATAATGTGAAACTTTGCCTTTAGAGACGGTGTTCATGGAGATTGCCAGTAGAGGGCCTTGTTAAACTAAGTAAAATTTCACATACAGGCCAATTGCCAACAGTTAAAGCCACCCTGTTACTAAGAAGCTCTTGTTTTTAGGATTCCTGATTAATAGCAGTAAAACTGTGAAAATGATGTTTTAAAGTGCATCATATTCATTTCTGTAAGGAAAAATTAGATATCTTACCTTTTCATTTTCATTGTTTTCTTAAGAGGAAATTGGAGAATTCGAATAGATCATTAATAAGCCATCAACCAAACCAGGGCTGTGGAGGCCTAGTCATAAAATCTCTCTAGGACATTTATTTCGGAGTTGGGGCCCTGGGCTCTGAGCCTTTGGGGAACCCAGTATTGACTGTTGAACATGGCGGAGAGAGATGATGGCTCTCTTGACCTAGGCACAAGTTATACTTGCTGCCTACATTTCGGTGAGCCTTACTCTCAACAAAAGTGGGTTTTCTATTCTATGCAGCTGGACAAGAATCTTCTCACTCTATAGTAAGCCCTCACTTTGGACACAGCAAAGAGAAGCTAGACTCTGAGAGCTGAGAGCGTGTCATGTTCTCCATCACACCCACTTTCCAGTCAAGGAAACGGTGGGGAGGAGCAGGGTAGTACAGAGCTGTTCTCTTCCTACCTGCTGGCTTGTTTCCAGCTCCTCTTATTCACCCAAATCTCTCCTTCTGGGGAAGGTTCTCTTCTCCTCACTCTATCCTCCTGGGTACAACTTCTTCTCAGCCTAAACAACACTTCCTGAGGAAGGCTTTCTTTACTTGTGATGTACTCTGGTAGCTCCATCTTTCTGTTTTTCATAGCACTTATCACCAGTATAATTAAATATATCATCAACTATTTGATTAAGAACATCTCCCCATCTAGGCTATTACATTCTGCAAAAGCAGAGCCTATGTCTGTTTTGTTTGAAATTGAAACCTTAGGACCTAGAACAGTGGCTGGCCCACAGTAGGCATCCATCAAATATTTGGTGAATAGATGAATATACACAAGTTTTCTGATTTTTAAGTTAGTACTTTCTCTTCTCCAATTTTATACTTATGAAAACATTCATGTTTATACCTCATCTGATGGCATTCAAATCTTGTGCCAGTCAAAATGCCTGTGGACTCGGGGCACAAAGCTTGGCATTGGGTTTTATACCAAACTTTCAATAAGTGTGTGAGTACCTCTTTATTCCCCATAGTACAATAATCAGTATTCCTGGCCCCAATGGGGGATCTATAGGTATGACAGCAAATGAATAAGAAAATGGGCAAGGATTTCTTTTATTCTCTCATTGATGAAGACAAGAGGAGTGGGAACAGATAGATGTCTTGAGCTTAGTAATGTGCCTTTTTGTTTCCTACATTGGGCTAGAGATTTTCTAGAGCCCTGTATGCTGTGGAACGTTCTTTTCCTGAGACATCATGGTACATTAGACCAGGATTTGATCTTTGGAGTCAATTAATGCAGACAGTATAATGGAAGGCATATAACTATAGCTCTTACCCATGTGGCATTTATCCTTGGATATCCCTGGGTTCTGATCTCTGTTCTGAACTCTACTGACTTTGGGCAAGTTATTTAACCTTGTCAGGCATGATTTCTCCATCCATAAAATGTAGTAATTTCAACAGTAGCTGGGTGAGGGGCTCACGCTTATAATCTTAGTGATTCAGGCTGATGTGGGAGGATCACTTGAGGCCGGGAGTTCAAGACCAGCCTGGCCAACATAACAAGACCCCATCTCTAAAGAAACAATTTGAAAAACTTAGCTGGGCATGGTGACGTGCACCTGTAGTCTCAGCTACTCAGGAAGCTGAGACTGGAGGATAACTTGAATCCAAGAGCTCCAGGTTGCAGTAAGCCCTGATTGCACCATTGCACTCCACTCTGGGAGATTCTTAAAAAATCAACAGTGATTTTGCCCAGTATTTATTAAACGTGTATGATGTGTCTGACCCCATTGTGCTTTCTATTCATAATGTCTCATGTAATACTTACAACAGACCACTGAGATAGACGTTATTATTAATCCCATTTTTTAGATGCAAAAACCAAGGTACCAAGAGGTTAATATGTTCCAGATTACACAGTAATTATTGGAGCCACATATTTAGATTATATTACCTTCTTACGGGGTCATCGTGAAGAATAAATGAGATAAGCTACCTCAAGTGCCTGTACCAAAATAGACTCACAATACATGTAAGTAGTATTAATACGTTATTAATAATACTATTAATAAAGTATTAATAATGCTGTTCTCATTATTGGCTCTTATCATTGAGGACGATGTAGGCCCTTGTACGTCAGTGACTGTCTTAGGGCAATGAGAGAGGTGAGGACAGCACTGTGTGTCCCAGGTTTAGGAAGTTGTTTAATCCTAATGTCAAATGTCAACAGTTCCCTTTACTCAGTATTTTGGCACAAATGGGTATTTGCCACTCCAAAACAACTACAAAGAAAAATGTCCACCCCCAACCCCCTTCTGGGTCATGAGTGCTTTTATTATGTTCCCGCCATATGGGCTTTTTTGTTTTGTTTTGTTTTGTTTTTTTGCTCAGCACATTGCATCTGTTTATGTGATGCCCCTGGCTTTATCATCTCTGCATTTCGTTTGGCAAAATTGTCAAATCCTGTGGTCTTCTGTGTGTGTAGAACTGCTGATTTGAAGTAGAGTAGAAGCAGGTAACGCAGTCAGAGGGGTGTAGGAAGGATGTGACTCCTTCTCTAGGGTCTTCATTCAATATTCTTTTTCTGTAGTTCTGGACCATCTTCCCTGGCTGCCCCCTTCCTCTTTCACATCTCTCTGTCTATTCCACCTTATTTCTCAATCTTCTATCTTCATTCTTCCCTCTGCACCATTTGCATCTCACCTTTCCTATTTTCTCCTCCCTTTTGCTCTTATTCTCCCTCCTTATCTTCATTTATCTCTACTGCTCCTCCTCCTCCTCCTCTCCAGAGCAAAGAAGGGACCATGGTCAGTGTTTCTCATTGAACTAGAGACCAGAGAAAAAGACCACCTCTCCATAATCTTCAAATGCCCTAGGACTTTATTATAATGCTCATCTCATTAAACAAAGAACACATCCACATTACAGGCCAAATGAAAGGGAGACCAAAAGGAGCAAGCAGCATGGTAGAGTGGAGAGTAATCTGAACAGAGAAATTGAACAATTCTATTTGTAAAATCCTGCCATGAGCCAGCTAAAGGACATAGGATCAAGTGTTCCCATCTGCAAAGTGAAGGGGGAGAAGATGAGATGGTCCCAAGGCCGTTTCTGGTGCTGTGATCCTGTTATTCGTAGTCACACAATGATTGCAGCCTGATTCACAACACAGGCAATTATCAAAGCACCAAGGAGGAAAGCCCCCACCTCAGGGCAGTGGGCTCAGGGCTGGGCTGCATGCGAGGGCAGCCTGGGGACACTGGCAGTGTCTGTGATCTCAGAAGTCCCCTGTTTTTCCAAAGTGCCGAGGTGATTCGTCATTGCACAATGCTGTGTGTCCTCACAACAGATGTTAAAGGATCACCCTTGAAAGGGTGTTTCTCCAAAGCATCTAATTATAACCTCTACAGAAGATTAACAGATGTTATAATTGTCTTTCTCCTTTGATTAAATAGTTTCTGCATGAGTAGCTTTCTTAGATTTTCCTTCTATGTTTTGTATGATCTTATAAGGAAATGACATGTGTCTTCAATTTTATAGAGATAGTTCCTCAACAGGCTTGGTAAGAATCTGCACACTCATAATTTCATTATATCTCTCTCTTTCATTCATATGTCTTTTTATACATAGAAAACCTGAGTAAGCGAGGGCTGTGTGTGTGTAGTCTGAAGTATGGTTATAAAGGTGTCCTGGTGGCAGGAATACGAATGTGGCCAAGAAGCTGGCCTCTCTCTTTGCTATTTGTGGAGGTGACTGATGCTCATGAATGTTATCTAGGAAAAGTTGTGCCAAATGAGAAAGGAAATTTCAGCAAACTGTGTACCAACCAAGCATTCCAGGTGCCAAGTGTGCAAATGAGTGTGTGTGCAGAGAGAAAAACTGCATTCATGATGTGAATGTCTGCAGATTTCTCTTATGATATTTGTTTTGGAAAGACCAGCTATCAGCCAGAAGCATTATCAGCACCAAAAATATTATTTTCATTTCATTATTTAGAAGCTAGAATTCTCTCCATTGCTAGGCATGTGGTTTGTATTCTGTTGCTCATTTATTTTACCCTCTATTGAGCTTATCAGGAAGGATGATACCACTAACTACAGGAATAAGAAGACTTCTTTCTCATTGTCTCATTGTCCAAATGAGTATGTTCCTTCTTGAGAAGAAAAAATTATAAGGAAGGTTTTCAGAAATTGGATGAATTTATGGACAATGAAGATGAGAGGAATGGAAATAAGAAATACTTACTCAGATCTTTTAGAGGGATCTGCTTAATAATAGTCTCCATTTCTCCATACCCAAACGTCTGAAACAGGCTCATAAATCAAGGCAAAGGTCACTCCTCAATCAGCCTGAGGGCAGAGAGCAAAATAAACAAAATAAAATTTGGCGTCACTGAATACATTAGCATTAAACTTTGATTGAAATAAAAAAGAAAGATTCTTGAATTGGTTTATCAAATAGGTCCTATGTAAATTCAATCTCCACTTTCATCTGCACTTGCTAAGGAAGAGAAGGGAAGATGAGTATTTTCTTAGTGTACGATCTACACTGAATACACATGCTACTGGAAAATCAAAGGGGAAAACATTTATCTTTATGGGTTTCATAACATAGTGGGGAGAAGGAGTTAATCCCATGTAGGGCGTTTAAAGAATACTACACACCAATCAGTAGGAATAAGTTCCAAATGAATGATCAGAGGTTTGACAAATGAAAAGTTTTTGTAAGTTGGTGGCTAGAATCATGAACATTCTACAGTCCATATCATATTAGAAATGGCTAAATAAATTAGATTTATTTGGGACATTTGGAAGAGGAAGATGTTTAACCATTTTTGTTGAAGTATAAAATACATACAGATAATTGCACCTAAGTATAAAGCTTGATAAATTTTTATAAACTGAATATACCCATATCACTAATCCTCAAAACAAGAAATATTGCCAGCACCCTAGAAGCCTTCCTCAAATTCCCTTTCGGTCACATTCTCTAAGGTAACCACCATACTGACTTCCAGTGGCTTAGATTAATTTGGCTTTTTGTGTACTTTATCTAATTGGAATCACACAGTATGTGTAATTTTGTGTCTGGCTTCTTTCCTTCAAATTATGTTTGTGTGATTCATCCATATTGCTGTGTTTAATTATAATTTTATGCACATTGTTGTATAATATTCCATTGTGTGACTCTGCCACCATATAGTCTTCCTACTGTGGATGGGCATTTGGATATTTTCCAGTTTTGGACCATGACACATAGTTCTATTATGAATATGCTGGCACATGTCTCTCATGTCTCTTGGTAAGCAAATATACACATATATGTTGAGAGTGCTTGTGTAAATGCTACACATAGCAATAATAGAGTATCTCAGATCTAATGCCCAACAGTCTTTCAAGGGGATTGTACCAATTTATATTCCCAGGAACAATATATGAAAGGAAGTGTGGTATTTTAATTTACTCAAGAAAGCAGCACTGTGACTAAGAATGGAAGTTAAAGAGAAGTTACTGTGGTCTAATGTTAGGAAGAACTTTTGTTCACTTAGAAACAAGGTGAGAACTTATGAAAAAGGTTCCTTTCCCTGGAAGTCCTCAGACAATGCTGGAATGGGCTTCATTGCAAAGGCAGGTAAGCTGGAGGATTCCAAGGCCTTTTTGATCTATAAGCCTTGTATATGCAATATAGTGAGCTGCACGGAAATTTGAAGATGAAAGAAAACGAAGAGGACATTGTGTGGACCAGATAGTCAGATTGTAGAAGACCAGATTAAGCCAGAGCAATTACACAGACAGTGCTGACTCTATGAGTAGAGGAGAGCCATTCAAGGAAGGCAGACAGTGGTGGAATTGAGTGAGGTCACAAAAAGAGATAATATGTTAGTCAGTGGAAGAAAGAAGAGCATTTTGCAGGCAAAAGCAGGTTCATTATAGAGTCCCAATGGAACACAGGGTGAAGCAGTTCATGCTACTGAATGCTTAGAACCAATTATGAGAATTGTAAAGCAAAGCAGAGATGTTTGATCAGCTCTGACAGACATCAAATGATGCCTGTAAGATGTCCCGGGGAAGAGCTGTTCCACAGGGAGGTGGCCAAATAACACCAAGACAACAAGAACACTTTCAAGGTTGCAGAAAGGATAACCTTTCTGCAAGACTCGTTGGTAGCTATGCAGTGCTTCAACTTTTGCTCTCATCTCCTCCACACCTAGATCCCTGTGACTCGTAACTTCAGTTCATGTGTGACTTCAGTTTCTTCCCTTTCCCTGGAACAACTCCTGGTATCTCTTCACCGCTGATTCTTTTATAGGAACCCCAATCACCAGCCCATGGTACCTGATATTGACCAAGCACCCCAATGAACTTGGTTCTTGTCATTGCCAATTTCCCATTGTATCAGTAGAGTCAACATATCCCATACTTGTCAAAGAGTTATTTTGGATCAAATTCCATCTGACTTTATTTTGTATCTTTCACTTTATTTTGATGCTGTATTTCATGATTTCTAATAGACATGAGAAATATATTGTATAAGTCAGTACTAGGAACTGATCAGAGTACTAAGAAATCACTGGGTCATAACTCCTTTGTACTTCAACTGCCGGGAAGCTCAGAGCCAAGTTGACATGTGTAATTACCAATGTTCTGTTGGTTCATATACCTTACCTTTGCAACATTTTTCTCTCATCTTTACTTTGTACTTTGTGGCAAAGCAAAATTTTAAGATGGAATCTAAGATCCAGGTCCCCATTGTACGATTCCCTCCCCAAGTGAGGACAGAACCTGAGAATATGACAGATATCACTTTTGTGATTAGATTGCATTATATGGCAATTGTGGAAGGACTTTTGTAGGTATAATTAAGGTCCCTAATCACTTGACTTTGAGTGAATAAAAACAGGAGATTTTCTTGGGTGGGCCTGACCTAATCAGGCAAGCTCCTTAAAAGATTAACTAGGGGTCAGAAACTAGAAGCCTCAGAGATTCTGCTGCTGGCCTCGAAGAAGCAAGTCAGCATGAGCTTTACAGACACAAGCAAGGAAATAAATTCTTCCTCAAACCACATGAGCTTGGCAGAGGACCCAGAGCCTCAGATGAGACCCCAGAGCCTCAGATGAGACCCCAGACACCTGAGGTCTGACACTTGACACGTTGATTTTAGCCTTGTGAGAACTGAGTAGAGGTTCCAGCTAAGCTCTGCTCAGATTCCTGGTTCGTAGACACTGTGAGATAATAAATGTGAATTATTCTAAGCCACTAAATTTGTGGTAACTTGGTACACAGCAATAGATAACAAATATATACATTTTACCATCTCTATTTCTGTATATAACTCATTTATTATGTATATAGCCTCTTTAATTATTTTTGGGATTTGCTCAAAATTGAGTGGGTTGAGCGATAAATTAGTGTCCTAAGTCCCCTTACTACTGCTCCAGGGTGACTAGGGATGATGCTGTCTCCTTTGTGGTCTCAGGCTGCTTCCTGCTTCTGTGATTTGGCTCCAGCCCACACTTCTACTTGGAATGTCTTCTATCCTCATCTCCACCTATTTAAACTCCATCTAAACTTAGAGGCCCCACTTCAGATCCACAACCACCGTAATTCCTGGAATCGATTTTTTGAGTTCTCCCCCCCCGCCATTTCCAAATCCCTGCAGTTGTGGTTCCCAAGTTTGGGCTGACAACATTAAAAATGCAGATTCCCAGCATTCCTTCCCTGCCTGCCTGCCCCAGGAATTCAGGTTCATTATGGAGTTTTTGAAAGCCTTTAATAAGTGACGTTTCTGAACAGCTAGATTTGGCAACTCATTGCTCTGCCGTATTCATACCAGTCGGCTCTGCATAGAGCACCCAGTGCGATTTACTGCCTGTGCTTAAGGTTTTCAAAACTTGTAGTCCACCTCTAGTCTGGACAGCATACTGTATATTCCTGTATTTATCTTGACCCTAGTTTTATTATTTTCCCACTTATATCCTCCCCGTTTATTTTTTATTTATTTTATCATTTGGTTTTTGTGTGTATTTTTGTAAGTAATCACAAATCCTTTGGGGGAACGAGGTTGGAAATAAGTACATAAACAGAAAAAGAATGTACTCTAATACTTTAACGTGCATGAATCTTGTTTCCCTGACAACAGTAAAACTTTTTAAAACTTGGGCTCTGACTTCTACTTGCTTCATGCCCTCATGATACCTTGGACAATTTGAGCATATAGCAACAATGTTCAGAAAACTAAAGATTGATGATTGGACTGATAAGAAAGGGATCTTGTTCTGTAAAAAGAGTGTTCATTTGTCTGCTTTCTTTCCCCCTCCTGGCTTGCCCCACCCGCTTCTCAATCTTTTGAAGCATTGGACAAAGAATTGCTCTTTTTCCTAGACCCAAGCATTCCAGGTTAGCACAATGCCTAGACAGGGTTGTAGAATTAATGGGAGGGCTCATTATGTCTCTCAGAGTTTTCATGTGCCTGAAATGGCTTTACACCAAGTGTTTTTTTTTGTTGTTGTTGTTTTGGGTTTTTTGTTTTGTTTTGTTTTTGCCTGCTGGTGCTGGGAACAGGCACATTCTAGGCACAGGGTGGGGGAATCCCTCAATCATTGAGCACTGCCCTCTCCTCTTCCAAAGCCCCACTGAGTGAGCCACATTCAGGATAACTGTGCCCTTATGTCAAAGCACACATCGCGTGATAGCCCTTGAAACTCTATAGCGCAGCTTGTATATCTGGTAAGTGGAGTATACATGAGCGGGATGGCAGGTTTATCACACAGAGCTGAAGAATGCTCCAGGGAAGTTCAACAGAGGCAGTCATTGTGGAAAATCTGATAAATTGTACTCTTCTAAATACTCCTTTTAAGCCCTTTCTACCGTTTTGAAAATATATAATCTCTTGCGCAATAATGAGTTTCGTGACTCTTTCTCTTTCTCCTGTCCTTTCTGCAAATCTGTTCACTCAGATACTCCTCAGTGGGGGCACTTTTTCACCTTTGGCTTCCTCTTGGATGTACTTCACTGTATCTGAAGATCTGAGCTCAGCCAATTGGGCATGGTTAAGATGTGTTCTGCGTCTGTGTGTTTGTGTGTGTGTGTGCACACATGCAAGGCGGGGGTGGGGGTTGCCTGTGTGCTTATGAGCACATGTATTTGTGTTTCAGCATTTCTGGTTTTGCCCTTTCAGTTAGACAAAACCAGAATGTTATTTTGTTCAGGCTCAGATTTCCAAATTAAACTAATCGAATCTAGTACCATAACAAACCAAAATAATTTCAGGGCATTTTTAGCAAACAGTATCAATCTTCTACAAAAACAACAGTATTTTCCTGATGAAGAGGTTTGTGTATCATTTTCTCCAATGTCATTGGGATTATGCTTAAGCCATTATATGTCTTTTATCATTGTAAAAGATAAATGTTTGGACTGTTGAATCCTGCCTCTCCCCTCCTCCCTTCTATGCTATCTTCTTGTAAGGTACAAATTCTCACACATAACTTCAAAATGTTTCAATTTTGTTTCTTAGGCCAGGTAGATACATAGTTAGTGAGTGCCAATGAAAGCATTATAACAAGGTAGATTGTTAGATCTAGTAGTGGGTGCTAGGTGTGTTAGCCACTGAGGTAGATTCGACTTGGAGCCTGCGCTTGTGGGATGGCAGAGCCCACAGGCAGATATGCAACCTATCAAACTCTGTATCATGATGCTGATCAATGGAAACAAATATGCATATTTTTAGAGGTCATACCTGTCTTTCAGTTTCCGTCATCTCCTTCACTCTCTGCCTTGGACAGCAGCTTCCTACATCTGTGCAAACTATGGGCAGAGGGAAGTAGAGGACCAAACGCATCAGCCAGCTTCTGCTAGCTAGGTGCACCTTGTGAATTTGGTCACCCAACTTGGCTGTTTCTGCATCTCCTGCCACACTAACTTCAAGCAGAACTAGGCAGGCAATCTTGCCAGAGTAGCATGAGCAAAAAGTTTAGTATTCTAAAAGAGATAATGAAGAAAAATAGATGAAGAAAAAACTGATTGTAGCTTGAGATTGTCCACACTAGCTGCCTCTGATATTTAGTTCTACATCTCTTTCCTTTTGAGTGCCCCTCCCAGTGCCTGATCAGGACTTTGTATAAGCCCTCGTTTTGTAGGGACCCAGGGGAGTTCTGTCTTCGTGCATGCCTTAAACAGACTTTCAAAACTATGGAGAACTACCCTTAAGATGAGGCTGTGAATAATATGGGGTCATGGGAGTTCTGGGTTAATGATATTGATCAGAGTGGCTTGCAAATGAATTATTCTATAGGCAGGGGAGACTTTGAGATGTTAATTTGATTCTGAAGGCTGATAGTTACATTTCTGGGAAGTTGTGGGCATCATTCTCTGCCTTTCTGAACTGAAAGTATAAGTAATCGTTGGGATAGAACAGGAAGGAGACAGTGATTTAGATTAATAGAAATTTGGTTGTATTTGAAAGGAAAGGGCACCTTTAGCTATTTATCCTAGAAAACAGTTCATCCATTTGTGTGAAGAGACATGCACAAGAATGCACACTGCAGTAGCATCTGCAGTAGTGATAAGTTATTTGCCGGTGAAGTGCCCATCAGCAGGGAAGGAAAGAATCAAACAAATAATACTCCATTCACACCATGGAGCCCGAGTCATCATTAAAGAATTGAAGAAGAGCTATTGGTATCTTGACATGGAAAGACCTCTGTGACATATTATTAAGTGGGGAAAAAATCAAATTGTCAAGAAATATGTATAATATGGTATCATTTATGTTTATTAAAAAGCTTACATATTAAATATGTACATGTATTTTCCATATAGGTTTCTACATAATTTTAACTTTTTACTTTAAGAAGTTATTCACGATTACTTTTGTAAAAGAATGATATATTGTGTGTTTGTGTGTACACATGTATATTTGTATATATTTTAATAAGAGAATATTCTGAAGGAATATTTCATGGAATAATGAAAAAGAGATTTTTTTTTTCCAAATAAGTAACCTGAGGTAACCAAAGGTAATATAAAAGAGGAATGAAATCTCAGATTTTTCTGGGTGCATCAGTTTCCAGACATGGCAATTTTAATTTAAGATACAAATCAAAGCTGTTAAGATACAAATCATCAGCTATTTCTAAGTAGGCATGAAGCAGCATAAGTTATTTGCAAAGAAATCCATTGCTCAGGAGTTTAACTTCATTTCAAACAAGATAAGCTTGTTCTAGATATTCAGTACTGGGATAGAGATAATCAGATAAATGAGCTGTGGCTTCTGTCCTTGAGGGGAACCGATCTAGTGGGAAAGACAGACAAGCAAACACCTACCACTTGCTTGTGAGTCCACACTGTAATACTCCAAGACCGAATGAAGTACCCCAGAAGGGGAACAAGTTGTAGACACACAAAGGAAGAAATAAGTATTGATTGTTTTTAGGGAAATAAAGGTACAGTTTTCATAAGGAGCATGTGAGGCTGATTTTCTAGACCCCAAATTTGGTAGATTTTGTAGGTCTTTTGGTAGACCTTCATTTCCCACAGGGGAAATAAAGATGGAGAAGGCTGAAGGCCTGGGGCCATAATGATAGTCAATAGACTAGAGGTTTTGGTGCTGATGAAAATTTCATTTTTCAAACTTAGAAGTGATAATATCAGACTGAAATAATACTATTGGATGTGAAGCTTCCAGTGATCTACAAAAAGAGACAATTTTATCTGGTTACTTTGAATAGCTAACATTTCTCGTACACTTACTTGGTACTGTGCTGAGTACCTTGTATTAGTCCATTTTGCATTGCTATAAAGGAATACCAGAGGCTGGGTAATTTATAAAGAGAAGAAATTTAACTGGGTCACGGTTCTGCTGGTCGTACAAGTGTGGTGCCAGCATCTGCTTGGCTTCTGGTGAGGCCTCAGGAGCTTACAATCATGGTGGAAGACAAAGGGGGAGCTGGTATATCACATGGCGAGAGAGTGAACAAGAGAGAGAGGGAGGAGGCACCAGGTCTTTTAAACAACCAGATCTCATGTTAACTCATAGAATGAGAACTCACACATTACTGCAAGGACAGTACCAAGCCATTTATGAGTGATTCACCCTTTTGACCCAAATACCTCCCACTAGGTCCCCCCTCCAACATTGGAGGTCACATTTCAACATGAGATTTGGAGGGGACAAAACATTTAAACCATATCATACTTTGTATAAATGATCTCATTTAATCCTTATAGCAATCCTACAAGGTCAATAGTATTATGATCCTACCTATGGTATACGTAGTGTTGTTATTTCCATTTTATAAATAAGAAAAGTGGAGATCAGAGAAACTAACTTACTTAAGCAATTTTATATCACCACCCTAAAACTCCTGATTTTATCCATATGCCAATACTGCACCAGAAGTAGAAGACCTTCAGGTTTCATTGTGAAGGGAGTATCAGAAGTATAGTCTGCAGAGTTTAAGAATTTCCAGGAGATGACAAGAACATAATCCATAGCTATTCAGATGGACCCCTCAAATGGTGATGGGATGAAGATTTCAGTGTAGAAGATGTCAAGGTAGTCTGTGCAAACATTGGAGCCACTACTGGTTATGTGAGCAGGGAGGAAAGGAGAACTGTGATTTCACCGGCACTGTGAAATATGACGGCATGTTCTGAGGTTTGCTACTTGAAGGCTAAGGAAGGTTTAAAATTGGATAGCGTGGGATGACAGGGTAGTGGTGGAGGACATTAGCAATCTCTCCACCTTTCCATGAAGCAAATGATCATGGATTTTCCCAAAGTTAAGCTACTATAATTTGGAAACCACCTACATGTCCAATAAGGAGTAGCTGAAACATTATAGGATTATAGGACATCCAATTAATGAGATACTGGGCAGTCCTCAAATATGGTACTGTGGAAGAATACTTAATGACATTAAATTATACTTAGTACATAGCTGTAGGTGGAGAATTATGGAGTATGCATTCCCATTTTTTTAAGTGTATTGTCATAGACATTTGTCATGTTCACAACTGCTTGTGATCTCATGAACAGCTTTTCTATGTTTAGGGACATCCCCATGATATAACCATCTCCTCCCCAACATTGAAACCAGAACTCAAATTTTCAGCCTCACAGCTGGGATGCAGGCGTATGATCTGAGCTCCACCAACCAGATGTACCACGTGAGAGAATTCAGTCCTGAAGTGAGTCAAGTGTGCAAACAATCCCTGTGCAAACCCTTCCATTTTATTGAACAGGTGGGGACATTTTTTTGAGGGAGTTCATGGGAGAAACTGGGTTTTGGAGGCAGCAGCAGTAGTAGCTTCCTCCTCAGCCTAGTTTTGCAAAGTGGTTTGGGGCATTGTTTATGGCGACTTAGTCCTCAGCCTAGCTCCCAGCCCTCTCTATTTTGTGAAAGATCTGACACTTAAAAAAAATCTCCTTTATAAACTTCTTAGTCAACATCATGTAGTTACAGCCCAATGTTAACACTAATTTTTTTGTTTTACTCTTTTTCATGTTTTTTTTTTGGCAAACATTTATTCAACAAAAAATTATTAACTGTCTACCATTGCTGAGAACTCAGCCAAGTCCTAAAGGAGAAAAGATGCTTATGATGCTTTCTTTGCCTCCAGTCCACATATTATGTATACAGTCAGGAATGTTTCTTTAAATAATCTTGGCAATGATTTTTCTAAAGGCTGTATGAGCATATAATGAGTTTGAAGGACCGTGATGTAATTACCATATATTGCATAAAATGTATTTAAATTATTGTAGCCATCTTTGATTTAATTTTATTACTAAATTAGGCTATTTTCTCTGTGAATGTTGCTCTCATGTTTGGTTCTCATTTATGTAGTTCCCTACTTTAGTTGAATCCTCTTACTTTTCTCTTTTCCATTTAAAATATTGTGATTTTAAATTTATCATATTATTATATTTTTTCAATTAAAAGTTTTAACAAAGTAGGAAAGACAATGAGACAAAAATTCACGAAGTTACCTTCAAATGGATTGAATTTTTTATGTTTTTTTATTTCTACCCCTCTGCTTGGATTTGATATGATAATTTTGTTATTTGTTTAGTGGTTACCTTACAATTTGTGACATGCCTATTAATTTTAATGTATATACATATAAAATACTTATATATTTATAACAAAGAATAAGATTTATTTGGTATATTTATACCCTTTAAAAATAAAACTAAGACCTTATCGTGTTTCCCTTACCCATTGAAATCCACTGTGATTTTTTTTTGAGACAGAGTCTTGTGCTGTCACCCAGGCTGGAGTGCAGTAGCCAATCTTGGCTCGCTGCACCTCCGCCTCCTGGGTTTAAGAGATTTTTATGCCTCAGCCTCCCGAGTAGCTGGAATTATGGGTGCACACCACCACGGCTGGCTAATTTTTGTGTTTTTAGCAGTGACAGGGTTTCACCATGTTGGCCAGGCTGGACTCGAACTCACGACCTCAGATGATCCACCTGCCTCAGCCTCCCAAAGTGCTGGCATTATAGGTATGAGCCACCGTTCCTGGCCTTCAATTGCTATTTTTAATGGACATAGATAATTAGATTTATAAACATGTTTGATCCATGTCTTTGCTTACTGCAATCTCCTGTATTCTACTCCTTCTCTCTCATTTTTTGCTAAAGTGTATCCTTAATTATTTTTAATGAGTGTCAGGGGAAGGTAAAAATGTGTGTTTTTAGTAAGTCTAAAAAGTTTTTATTTTTCCCTCATTCTTGGATTATGTTTTAGCTCAATTTGGAATTCTAAGTTCACAGTTATTTGCCCTAAACACTTTGATTACATCATTGTCTTGTGTTCATTCATTAATTTTTGCTAACTAGAAATATCCTGGAAGTGTAGCTCTCTAATAGGATTTCATTTTATGTTATTTTAAAAACATCTCTCATAAGTTTTAGGATTTTGTCTTTCACTTGAGGTTTTTATGGTTTTAATAGTATACATGATGATATGCATAGCATTTTTCTTTTTCTTTTTTATTTTTAGATGGAGTTTCACTCTGTCACCCAGGCTGGAGTGCAGTGGTGTGATCTCGGCTCACTGCAAGCTCTGCCTCCCGGGTTCAAGCAATTCTCCTACTGCAGCCTCCTGAGTAGCTGGGACTGTCAGGCACGTGCCACCACACCCAGCTAACTTTTTGTATTTCTAGTAGAGACAGGGTTTCACCGTGTTAGCCAGGATGGTCTCGATCTCCTGACCTCACGATCCGCCCACCTCGGCCTTCCAAAGTGCTGGGATTACAGGCGTGAGCCACCGCGCCCAGCCTGTATAGTATTTTTCACATGTTCTTCCGTTTTGAAAATTTCTCAGCCGTTATCTCTTAGGATATTTCCTCTATGTTATTCTATTTTCTCTTTTCAGAATTCCTTAGATACATTTTGGGGACTTTGAATGGATATTTTTTCTCTTCAACTTTTTTCTGTGTGCTTTATTCTAGGTGGATTCATCAGCGTAAGTTTTTAATTCATTAATTATTCCTTTGATTGTCTTTTCTAGATTTTGTCTTATTGGCATTTCATTTCAGACCGTAGTTTTTTTCTGTAGATTTATAGTAGATCTTCTTCCTATACATTTGTTTTTGTTTCTTATTTGCCTGTTCTTGTATCACATTTCTCATCCTTTTTATGAATGGTACTCTATTTTATGTTTGGTTTTTATTTCTTTTTAATGTCAGTTTTAGCTTTTCATTGTTTTCATTTGTTTGATGTTGAATTATCTGTATTTTTTATTTTGCTTGTCTTCTTAGTTTTGTGTGCTTTAAACTGTCAATTTCATCTTGAATTGGAGCTTCCTCTCATCTCTGTGCACACTTCTCACCTAGAGGATTTATGGATGCCTCTGGGAAGCTTACCAGACACCCCAACTAGAACTAGGTTTTATGAGCGACTGGATGCATCTATTCTGTAATATAAAACTGGGGGGCCGGGCATGTAGGCTCACACCTGTAATCCCAGCACTTTGGGAGGCCGAGGCGGGTGGATCACGAGGTCAGGAGATCGAGACCATCCTAGCTGACAAGGTGAAACCCTGTCTCTACTAAAAATAGAAAAAATTAGCTGGGCGTGGTGGTGGGTGCCTGTAGTCCCAGCTACTTGGGAGGCTGAGGCAGGAGAATGGCGTGAACCCGGGAGGCAGAGCTTGCAGTGAGTCGAGATCGCGCCACTGCACTCCAGCCTGGGCAACAGAGTGAGACTCCGTCTCAAAAAAAAAAAAAACAAAAACAACAAAAAAAACTGGAAACATCTCAGATGAAGCTGAGCTATCAAGTGACTTGGTTCAAGTCCTATCTTTCAGACCGTCTTTCCTTCCACTATGCAGATCAACATCATATGTAAGCTGTGACCCCAGGCAGTAATTACTTTTCACAATCCTTCTTTCAAGATTGAGGGACCCTTTTCCCAGACTATGTTTTCATGAAGTAAGCTGGCTGGCCTTTGTCTCCCAACATTTATGGAAAGCTTTTAGTGCCTGATATATATTTGATGTCAAACTCTTTCCCATTTTTGTGTCCATCTGGACACAGAAGTCAGTAGGTCCAAGACTTCAGTGTCCTCTTCCTTCTCTGAGCTCAGTTTTTTTTTGATCACAGAAATGTTTATTTGTTCATATATGCCAGAGAATTTACCTGTAAAAGTTACATATCTAACTCAACTATTATTTTATGGAAGATTTTTACTTTGAGGTCCATTTCTTCCATGGCTTGGCTTTAGAATAATCATGAATCATTCAAATTAGGCTAAAAAATCTCTGCAAGTTAAATGTATTTTAATTTCCCCTGATTCTCAAAGTTTTTAAGAGCCACTCACCTAATTTGACTTCTTTAGTTTGAATTAATATTATATTTCTAAGGAAAAGACAAAGTAACCACAATTTCTTTTATTTCTCTCCTGAGACAAATAATTATATTTTATACCTTCAACAATGTTAGCATAATTTTAAAAGGCAATAGTAGAGTAGTGCCTTCAAAAGGGTTTGCATGGAGTCTCCTTAAAGTAAAATTAAAATTTGGCTTTATGGTGCAATGGTTTGTTTGTTTTGGCAGTCAATGGAAATTATTTCTTTAATGGAATGAAATGCAAATATTAAGCAACAAGCTTGAAATGATGAGGGTATTTATGTTTTGGTCTCTTAACAACTGTGTTTTTCTGAGGTTATAGGAGTTAAATGCAGTTTGCTTGTTGATGGGGTTACATGCATTGTCAGCAAATGTGGGCAGCTAAGATATTGTTAGTTTTGTACATTTAGGAAGAGTTTAATGAGTGCCGGTGAAAGATGATGGAAGTCTTATAATTTATTCTAAGTGATTTAATAGAGGAGGCTAAGCATCTCAATTTGTTTAATTCAAATGTACTGTATACAACCCTATGAGTCTTTTCATGACTTAATAAAAAGATTTAAAAATAAAACTAGAAAATATATTACAGCTAAAGTAAAAATGCATCTTTTAAAGCAAAGAACAAAAAAGTTAGAATGAATGAAGGAAATATGAACTAGTTTTTCAATTTGAAGCTTAAAGAAGATACAATGCAATAAACAATCCAAACTGTAATTAAGAAAGTACTCCCACTTATGATAGAACAAAAAGAATAAAACATCTAGGAATAAATTTAGGAAATGAAGTACAAGACTTGTACACTAAAACTTACAAAATATTGTTGAAAGAAATTAAGACTTGAATAAATGGAAAGACATCAAATTTTCATGGACCAGAAGACTTAGCATTGTTAAGATGGCAGTACTCCCCAGATTCATCTACAAACTCAATGCAATGTCCCAGTTGGATTTTTTGCAGAAATGTATAAGCTGATCTTAAAATTCATATGAATTTCCATATGGAAATGCAAGATATCAAAAACAGCCAAATCATCTTGAAAATAAAGAATGAAGTTGGAAGATTCACACCTCCAATTTCAAACCTACTATAAAGCTATAGTAATCAAGATAGTACTGTGCTGACATAAGGCTAGACATATATATCACAGGTATAGAATTAAGAGTGGAGAAATGAATTCTCTCACTTATGGTCAATAGACTTTTGACAAGGGAGCCAAAACAATTCTGTGAGAAAAAGAACAATCTTTTCAACAAATAATGTTAGGATAACTGGAGATTCATGTATAAAAGAGGAAATTCGGATTCCTATCTCAAACCTACCAAAAAAACCCTCAAAATGAATTACAGACCTAAATGTAAGAGCTAAAATTATAAAACTTCCATAATAGAAGTAAATCTTCACTGCCTTGGATTAAGCAATAGTTTCAGATCTGATATCAAAACCATAAGCAACAATAAAAAATAGATAGCTTGGACATCAGTAAAATTAAAAAAAATGTGCCTCAAAGGATATTAGCAGGAAAGAAAAAAAACCCCATGAAATAGGAGAAAATATTTGCAAATATTATATGTGACAAGGAACTTCTAACCAGAATATGTAAAAAGACTCTTAGAACTCAATAATAAAAACCAAATCACCCAATTAAAATGGACAAAAATCTGAATTGATATTTGGAATACAGATATTTCTCTAAAAAAGACATGCAAAGCTGGAAGGATCACATTACATGACTTCAAATTATACTACAAGGCTATACTGGCCAAAACAGCATGGTATTGGTACAAAAACAGACACATAGATTAATGGAAGAAAATACAGAACCCAGAAATAAAGGCACATACCTACAATCAACTGAATTTTGACACAGTTGTCAAAAATATACAATGGGGAAATGACACCCTAATCTATAAGTGGTGCTGGGAAAACTAGAAAGCCATATGTAGAAGAATGAAACTGGACCCCTACCTCTCACCATATATAAAAATTAACTCAAGATGGATTAAAGATTTAAGTGTAAGACCTGAAACTATAAAAATCCTGGAAGAAAACCTTGGAAATACTCTTCTGGACATAGGCCTAGGCAAAGAATATATGACTAAGACCTCAAAAGCCAATGCAACAAAACAAAAATAAATAAGACTTAATTAAACTGAAAAGATTCTGCACAGCAAAAGAAATAAATAGGATAAACAGACAACCTACAGAATGGGAGAAAATATTTGCAAGCTATGCATCTGACAAAGGACTAATATCCAGAGTCTACAAGGAACTCAAACAACTCAGCAAGAAGAAAACAACTGCATTAGAAAGTGGCCAAAGGACGTAAACAGACATTTTTCAAAAGAAGACATACAGGCGACCAAGAAACATTTGAAAAAATGCTCAACATCACTAATTATCAGAGAAATGTAAATCAAAACCACAATGAGATAATGTCTCACACCAGTCAGAATGGCTATTACTAAAAAGTTTAAAATCAAAAGATGCTGACAAAAATGTGGAGAAAAGGAAACTATTTTACACTGTTGGTGGGAATGAAAATCAGTACAACCTCTATGGAAAACAGTATGGAGATTTCTCAAAGAATTAAAACTAGAACTACCATTCAACCCAGCAATCCCACTACTGCTCAAAGGAAAATAAGTCATTATATCATATGTTTATTTTGGCACTATTCACAGTAGCAAAGATATGGAATCAACCTAAGTGTCCATCAGTGAATCATTTAATAAAGAAAATATTCTATATATTCACATATGTACACACACACAACACCATGGAATACTATGCAGTCATAAAATAGAATGAAATACTGTGTTTTGCAGCAATAAGGATGGAAATGGAGGATATTACCCTAAGTGAAATAACTCAAAAAAAATAGAAAATCAAATATCATATGTTCTCACTTAAAAGCAGGAGCTAAACAATGGGTATGCATGGACATATAGAGGGAAATAATAGACACTGAGAACTCCAAAGGGAGGGAGGATGGGAGGTGGGAGGTGAGGGTTGAAAAATTATTAGGTACGTTGTTCACTATTTGAGTTATGGGTAGACTTAACACTCAAATCTCATCATTATGCAATACATGCATGAAACAAAAACTTGCATATGTATCTCCTGAATCTAGTTTTACAAAACCCTTTAAAACAATATACAAGTAGCCAATAAACACATGAAAAGATGCTGAACATTATTAGTCATTCAGGAAATGGGAATTAAATCCACAATGAGATACCTCTTCATATCCACTTATAGGTGGCTGTAGTTAAAAAAAGAAGGTGGACAGTAACAACTGTTGAAAAGATGTGGAGAAGTTGGATCCTCACACACTGCTGGTGAGAATGTAAAATGGTGCAGCCACTTTGGAAAACAGTTTGGCATTTCCTCAAACTGATAAACAGTTTCCATTTGATCCGGCAATTTCTGTCCTAAGTATATACCCAAGAGTAAAGAAAACATATGTCCATACAAAAAGTTGTACAAGAGTGTTTTAACAAAAATGTGGAAACAGCCCAGATGTCCAGTACTGGTAAATATATACATAAATGTATAAATAAAATATGGTATACCCATATAATAGAATATTAGTCAATTACAAAAAGGAATGAAGCATTGCCACGTGCTGCAACATGGATGATTCCTGAAAACATGATGCTAAGTGGAAGAAGTTAGTCACAAAGATTACTTATCATGATTCTACTTGTGGCAAGTGTCCAGAGTAGACAAATCCATGGAGACGGAATGTAGATGAATGGTTGCCCGGGGCTGGGTAAGGGGTAGGGGATGGAGAAGCACTGCTAATATGTATGGGGTTTCTTTTTGGAGTGTTGAAAATGTTCTAAAAATAGATTATGGTACTAGTGGTATAACTATGAATTCACTAAAAACCAATAAAGTGTATACTTTAAATGGATCAATATTATGGTATATGAGTTATACCTCAATAAAGCTGTAGATTAGATGCGATGAATTTAAAGGCATTAAATTCTTTTGAAATTGTTATATTGATCAAAATATTTTAAGGCCAAAGGGACCTTAGAGATTACTTACTTCATTTTTCTCTATATGTGAGGTTAAGAAATTGAGGACTAGAGAAATTAATTTGTCAGAAGGTATACAGGTAGTTATGAAACCAAAAATACACACCTTATATTTTAATTTCCAAAATGGATCAAGATTTTTCTAACCTCCACAGAAACCATCTGCACAGCAAAATATGATGTATAGATGTGGTCATAATTCAGATAATTTGTCAAGTATCCAATCCAGGTCAAAATATCCATATGTGACCTGAATTTTATTTTTTTGTGTGTGTAGGAGACAAATAATAAAACTAACAAGAAAGAAAAACGTATAGACAACTGAAAGATTACAGAGGCAGGTACTTACATACCTTAGGTAATCTATCAAATTAAAGAAATATATAAAATTGTCTTTGAAGGAGAGACTTAAATTTCTGGGTTGCAATGTCATATATGAATATCTAAAAATTATTCAGTAACCCAAGTAATATTTTAATTTTAATGTAAGAAGAAAAAACCTTTATGCTTTCAGAACTTATTTCTATAACTTATGATAATTGCTTCCACATTTTGACTTCATGTAAAAGGAGAGTAAATCATCTTTGAATAGAAAGTTAGAGTTTCTTCCATTTGCACAGGCAGGTGATGGGAAATTAAATTAGACTGCCTTCCCCTTTCCTGTACCTAGTTTTTTGTGTTCATATTTGAGACTTCAATCTTCTCTTCTTCTTGGGGTTTTACATTAATTCAAACTTTAAAAATGACTATCAAACTTTAGAGACGGAGGAAGGTTTATAAGAACTCATGTAATCAAAGTGTGGCCTATAGGTTGTGCACTTCTCAGAGATACTGGTTTGTGAACTACTTTTTAAAAACCAAACTAATCTTCAAACATTGAGAGATTTTACATAGATGATCTGGATTTCAGACTCTTGAAAAACGGGAGTTTGGTAAAGTGAAGCTTCCTTTCTGCATGGTGGTTTTTAGCTGCAATTGGATGCCAGCTGCCCTTTTGGCATGGGGCCTGCCCAGGTGGGCACAGCTCCCGGGGGCGGCTTCATGCATTTACGTTACCTTCCCAACATATTAGTCATTTGGGTTTGCAATCTCTGACTTAGCCCAATTACCCAGCTCTTTATTTTCCCCATAAGGTACTTCTTTAAATGAGTGTGCCCCTAGTGAAATAATTCAGAACTCATTGTCACTATTACCACATTCTTTGATCAAAAGAGCCAGAAACCCTGCTGATTATGTAAGAGAATCAAGTTGAACTGTGCTCCACCTCCCCCTAGCCCCTGAAAAATCATGAACCTGCAAGTATTTTGGATCTTAGAAACATTCTTAATGAAGGTGAGCATTGGTTCTTGGGACAATGAAAAATACTAAAATATCATAATAGTCCATGGCCTTTCAGAAGCCACACATATCTGTACATAAACAGATATTCAGTAAATCTGTGGTATTAAAATTTCATGGTGAAGGGGGTGAAATTAGGGGGAAAAAATTAAAGAATTCTGGGTGGCAGGCAGGCAATAAAAATTATATATATACTGAAATAAAGGAAGAACTCAGAAAGACTAACGCCTGGCCTGACATTTTCCTGTCAAATGTAGCTCCTCCTTATAGGAGGAATCCTGAATAAATGTGTAAAGGAAACAGTAATCCAGTCAGGGTGGGGGCATTGGCTTTCATCAAGCACCGCCAGAGCCCATCTGATCCAACTGCCCAAATAACCAAGCATTTATTTTCCATAAAAGAGAAAAACAAGAACTTTTAACATGGGTGATATAAGTATAAATTGCTACAGTACAGTCATTTTGGGGGAGAAATTTGGCACTGCCTTTTCACTCCAACATGTGCACAACCTATGACCCAAGGATTTCCCCATATGAGAAAGAATCTTCTGCCTGTGATCCAAGGATGTCAGAACAAGAATGTTCACAACAGTACTGTTTGCAATGTGAAAATGGTAAAAAATGTGAAACAACTAATACCCATTCTTTTGGAATTGGGGTGAACTGTTTTAAGTCCATTCAATAGGATTCCTAAACTATTTTAAAATAAACTAGAATTCTATTATCAGCATGGATAAGTCTTGCTGCTATAATGTTAAGTGAAAAACAATTACAACTGAATATAGAAAGCAGAATATCATATATACATAAACTAAAACACACATAAAACAGTGCTGTATATCATTCTAGGTTTATGCATACACAGTAGAAATATAATTTATGTGCAGCAATAATGCTCTCCTACTACAGGAGAGTGGCTATTGCTGGAGAAAAAGGAGGATAGAATAGGGGAATGCGGCTACAACTACATCTACAATGATTTTGTTACTTAAAAGAGAGAAAAGATTAAAGCAAATATGGCACAAGATTAATCTTTGTTAAATACAGGATAGTAGGTACATGAATCTCTGTTACTTTACGTACTTTTCAGTATGTTTAACTTTTTAAAAATGAAACATTTTAAAGCACTATAGGGATTCAGGAATATGTTAAAAAATTCCTCAATCTGGTAATTGGTAGCTACAAAGAAATCAATCCCATTCTTATGGATAAAAACATTACTACTGATTCTACTGAAGTCAGGAGCAAAAGTTTCTGCTAAAAACTTGCTTCCCTGGTCAGTGCTCTATGACCAGAAAAATGAAACAAGATTTGTAAGTATTGGACAGGAAAAGCCAAAAACGTTGCAATTTTCTATCTAAAAAAATCCAATAGAATAAAATGAGCACATTTAGAACCAGAAAGAGTGCTTAGAAATTTACCTAAGCAGAAGTTTAAAGTTTATTAATCAATAGGCTTATTTCCGGCACTGCCTATATCCAATTAGAAAATGTAAGTAGAAAGAAATGTATATAATTCTCAAGAGTAATAAAAACATACTTAGTATTTAAAGAAATTATGCCCAAAGGCTATTGAATTAACTTATTAATTCAATAAATTAATGATTGAAGTAATTTATTAAGGCAATAACTTTATTAATAAATAAGTTATTACTAAAATATTTATTAATTTGGGTCATTGTGCTGTTTACATTCTTTCATTCTTTCCTTCCTTCCTTCCTCATTCCCTTTCGCCATTCCTCCCTTCTTCCTTTTTTTTCTTTCAATCTTCACATCCTTTACTGAAGGATGTGAACAACACAGTGACCCAAATTAATTATCTATTGCTGCCCAAAATACTACCTCAATAAGTTGGTTATTTAAAACAATGACTGATTTTCCTTCTGATTCCATGGGATGACAACCTGTGTATTTCTTTTGTTGTTCTCACCTAGAATCACGCATCAGACTCTGTTTATCTCAGGATTTGACTGTAGCTGGTGGGTTCACAGTGGCCTTGCCCAGGTATCTGTCAGTTGGTGTGGCTGTCACCTCTCCTCCAGTGGCTGTCACCCTCTTGTGGGCTAGGCTGGGCTTCTTCTCAGCATGATAGCCTGAGGGTTCATAGAGAGGGGATGGAAGCTTCAAGACCTCTTAAAGCCTAGTGCTAGAACTCAGTTTCCCTTTTGCCACATTCTATTGGTCAAAAGGTTCATAAGCCCTACCAGATTCAAGGGGTGGAGAAATGAGCACCATCCTTAAGCTAGAAAAGCATAAAAGACACACTTCAAAAGAGAGTTGGGCATCATAGGAAGGGAGGAATTTGTTGCCGTTAAACAATCTACTGCCCATTTCATGTCGCTGAATGGAAAGATTCAAGAATATAACGATGTAAATTCTCTCCTAAATAATCTGTGAATTTAAATTCAATCCAATTTAATAAAAACCTGTACAGTACTTTTTGTTGGACCTGATGAGCTGATTCTCAAGTTGATCTGGAAGACAAAAATGAACACAAATGGCCAAGAAAAATTCCAAACAGACAACATGGGAAGTCTGGCCTATAAGACATCAAAATTTACTAAAGGCCCATAATTAAAGCAGTGTGATATTGGCGCAAGGACAGGTGCATAGATTAGCTTATTTTTTTTTTTTACTTGAGGGTCAAGGAAAAGGATTGTGCATATGTTGACTTTTGTTATGATTGGGGGCATTTAAAATCAGTGGGAGGAATACTTTAATCACAGAATTAATGAATTTATATTCTTTTAGAAATAAAGTTAAACCTATGCTTTACGTAGGTTTACGAGACAAAATTATCTTCAGATGGTACCGTAAAAATATTAGGAAGACATATGGAAAATGATCTTTTAATTTAGAACGTATAAAGGATTGATGTGTTTGACTGCAAATTAATTATAACATTCTATACCATAACAAAGTGAAGAGACAAGAGGTAGACTGGGGGGAAAATATTTGCAATGTCTCTTAATAAGGAGTTAATATTCAAAATGTATTCACAGCTTTTATAAAGCAATAAAAAAGGAAGAGGCAATAGGAGAATGAGCAAATAATTTCAGCAGGCAATCCAGAGAAGAATAATTCAGATAACCACACATAAAACAAAGATGCCCAGCTTCACCAATAACCATGGATTATAAATTCAGACAATGAGGTCACTTATTTTACCAACAAATTTGTAAAAGCTTTATGATTGGTTCTGTTCAGCTATGATAACTATGTGGAAAACAAGTAGTCTTACACATTCTTAAATATTTTTGGAAGGCAATTAGTCAATTTCTAACCAAATTTAAAATTTTACACTATAATTCCATCTTTAGAGATCTATCCTTTGTAGAGAAACTCACACAGGCACAACAGATACATAGACTTGCTCATGGTGGGATGGTCTAGAATCAGAAAACACAACTATCTAAATTTCTACCCATAAGTTAATAAGCAATTTATTGATAATCTGTTTTATAGTACTATGAAGCTGTAAAAACTGAACTAGGCCCAGGTGTATTGAATATATCAGGTGAACAAATGCAGTCACGGAAAAATAGATGTCGATGCCACTTATATAGAAAGAGAAAATTCTATATATGTATATAGGTAAACAGAAAAACTGTTAAAAGCATCTCTTGGGAGAAGAGTAGAAAAAGGGGGAGTAAAATTATACAATTTTCATATTATACTCTGTATATATTTGTTACAGCTTATATCTTTTACAAAGAAAATAAATGCATTTAATATGGTATAAATTTTTTAAAAAATAAAAAATATTATCTCATAGATTGGCCAAGTTCTACAACATTTCAAAGGCTGTAACTAGGAGGGTATGGGCTGTGGAAACTTTCTCAGAAGAGAAAATGTGGAAGAAACTTGGAATTTTTTTCCTTAAGTAAGAGAAAAATTACATTTTCTCTAGGGAACAGAGCTATGGCCAGTGCGTGAAAATCCAAGAGACAAATAGAAACTTTCTAGGCATTCGAGACAACCTAGATTTGAAAGAGGCTCTTCCAAAAGACAATGTGACCCATTTGTCACTGGAAGAGGCAAGAAGAGATGGGCAAGGCCTAGTGAGGCCTGTCTTAGAAGCAGTAACCGTACTGATGGATAGGTGAAGAGGAGGGCAGGAAGTCATCATTTAAACCTAAGATTCTAGGATTCCAAATGTCCTGAGTGAAGGATAACACAAGAATCATGGGGCAAAACCTAAGCCATAGTTGTCTTGGATTCTGCAAAGAACTAAGTCATCATAAGAACTGGCTGGCTGTGCATAACTTTATGAGAAAATGCTTGGAATTCCGCTATTACATGTACATAGATAAGTTCTCTGTTTTAAGTTTCAGATCCTTTGCTATTGAAGTACAACCCACAGGCCAGAAGCATCAGCTTGTTAGAAATGCAGACTCTCAGGCTCTTCTGTAGCCCTAGTAGATCAGAATCTGTATTTTAACAAGATCTGCCAGTGATTCCCATGCATGCATTTGAGAAGCACTGGTCTGTCCAAATATCCATAGAACTCCTTTTATTCCTGAGCCTTCAAAGGCTGAATAAAAAGAAACAACCTACCACATGGAAAAAAAAAGGCCCAGTAATTGAAGTTTTGATTTTTATTGCTCAAAACTAGGTGGAAATTCTAAGCAGAAGAGAAGAAATGACTATATGTGTGTGTATATACACATGTATGTATTTATGTGTATATGTATGCATAGTATAAATATATATATGTCTATATACACACACATATGTGTGTGTAAAACCTAACTCTACTTTCTAGCTATCCATTTTAGTGGGTGGTCATTGACTAGTTTACCATCTTTTGTTTGTTTGTTTGTTTTGTTTTTTGAGACAGGGACTTACTGTCACACAGGCTGGAGTGCACTGGCATTATTACAGCTCATTGTAGCCTCAACCTCTCAGGCTTAAGCAGTCCTCCTGCCTCAGCCTTTCAAGTAGCTGAGACTACAAGCACGTGCCACCACATCTGGCTAGTTCTTTATTTTTCCTACAGACAGGGGTCTCACTATGTTGCCTAAACTTGTCTTGAACTTCTGAGCTCAAGTGATCCTCTCACCTTGACCTCCCAAAGTGCTGGAATTACAGGTATGAACCACCGAGCCTGGCCTTGTTTTACCTTTTTTGAGGGAGTTTAGCCCGCTGCCCTCTCAACAAATGAATATCAGTCTCAATTTAATTAAACATTGAGTAGAAAAAGATAAACATCTTAGAGATTTTTCTCATACATTTCATTTTGGCAGCCGTTATTACTTAGGACATCTTTAATGTCATTCTATATTTTCTGGTTTATTAAAAATTCTTCCTATTGTTTTCAGTATGTTAATTGGTTTTAAAGTTTAATCTCTTAATCTTGATTTGGCTTTTAGCATTTCACATCAGGATTATTTTGGGGGGTGGGTGGGTGGAGGGAGATTACTATACATGAAGAATGAATAACCTCTTAAAGTGAAAAAAAAAGCTCCTAGGTAATTGGAAATATTCTAATTACCAGCTAGGGCCTTAGCAAAAATGTACTGGCTTCCAATTTATTGTACTGCATTTATTTCCTGAGTCATTTTGGTGTTTCACTTGTGCACAAAGACATTCAATGGAAAATAATGAATTCTGCAATGTGTGGGGACATCATAGTTAAACCTTTTGCTGGATTTTCAAAAAACATCCCTTTTCATAAACAGTTTTCTTAACAAGTTGTGTTGTCTCTCAGCAGGCTTTGCAGAGTTTAGAGCATATTCTACCCAACTGGCCCCAGATGGAAAATACTCTCTTGAAATTGGATGGCTTTTTAAGTGTAGCTCTCCACAGCCTGCTCAAAGAAAAAAAAAAAAGTAAGCTTGAACAGAATGCATTTAGTAGCATGGTCTATAATTCCCCCAGCATCCCACATATTTGGATGTTTTTGCTTTTGGCAGTGGAATTTTTCTAATTTAATTAACTCATTAATGTTAGCAGATGACACAGTGTGAAAATTCTTTTCCCTAGCCACTTATCTAAATATTCTTCCAGTCCACTGGGGTTATGTGTACACTTTATTTATTTATTTATAAAATGTATTTATCTGTTTTGTTTCTATACTGACCTTCCCTTTAAGAGTTCACAGGCAACATGTAGACATTTTATGTAACTTATTATAAATCTTTCTTAAGGCAATAAATGGAGAAGAGTCAGAGGAAAGAAATAAAGAGTGATGGTGCAGGGGGAGATCTTTACAAAGGAAGAGTGGGAGAGAAGGAACAGATGGTTTGAGAAGAGCAGCCAGAGCTAAAATGCTTACCCTGGTCTAAGCCCATGCAATTCTGTTTCTTCATTCTTAGTTCATACATTGAAGATGTAGCAATAATTTGTGTCTGGAAATCAGCTGGCAACACCAGGAATGACAATAAAGGCAAGTCCTCCAGGGTTAGCTCAATAAAAAGTGAATCCAACTTGCTCAAATAATGTACTCGTTCATTTGTTCATTCACATGTTTATTTTACCATGCATTTTGCTAATCAATATATAAATCTCCCTCTCTTAGATTTTAGGTCTTCTTGAAATTTGAGGACATGTATTCCCTTCCTCCCTCCCTCCTTCACTCCCTTCCTTCCTTCCTTCATTCCTTCCTTTCTTCCTTGCTTCCTCATTCCCTTTCTCTGTTCCTCCCTTCTTCTTTTGTTTTTCTTTCAATCTTCAGGGCCTAACACAGGGCCTGGGACAAAATAGGTATAGAATATATATTACTTAATTTTGAATGAATGGAACTCTTTTGAGTGATTATACCAACAGAGTATCTACTCCGGTATTTTAAAACAAGAATCATTTTAATCCCCCGAGTTACCTTGTTAAGGGGATTGTTATTATTATCTTAATTTTATCAGTGATGAAACTAGAGCAAAGAAATGTGAAATAAGTTGCTCAAGGTCACAGAACTTGTAAGTGGCAGTTGGAGAATGTGAACTCAGGGCTGTCCAGGGTGCTGCTACCCACGATGATGGTGACATGGGACAAGTGGCTTGATGAAGCCTCAAGAAGTGGTGAGGAAACTTCGTGTCCCCACTGAGAGTGAGACATAATCCCCGGTTTCTGCAGCAAATGAATAAATATTGGTATTAGAAGGGTTGACGCTGAATTGTATACTTAAAAGGGTGGATTATATGATATATGAATTATATCTCAATAATTTGTTATAATAGAGAAATTACTGAATATTGGAAGTTTTCTCTGACCTCTCTTCTCTGACCTCTCTTCCTAAGAAATTTAGTTCAGATTCATAGCAATTTTTTACTGCTCCAGTTCAGTGAGCTGCATGTTGAAAAATAGACAAGATTTCCAGACCCAGACTTTGTGCAGCTCCCTGAGTTCTCTGTGTTGGCCATAGCCATTTATCTGAGGAGGGGCCCATGGGAAAGTGATTCTTAGGGGCCTGTCTGGCATTGAAACCATCAACCGGAAGCTACTGAATATTATTAGTGAGACGTTTAGTGAGCATGAACGTAGGAAACAATTTTTTAAAACCAATTTTCAACATCATGCAGAATTTTCCTCCACTTGAAAGAAAGGGGTTGTTGTCATGTCTCTCTGAGACTATTTCCAGCCACTAATTTATCTGGCAAGGATGAATACCACATTTGGGAAATTTGTTGGCATTTAATCTTCTTCTAAATCAATTTCAAGGGGCTGGTAGGATTTTAAAAAAATTTTATGGTTGAAAATTATATCATTTGGTTTGCTTTTATACTCATATTCAGAATGGACACAACACTTTTCTGTGTGTGGCTGGTTTTGTTAAGTCAGAGTGCATGTGAATATACACACACAAGCACACATACACTCATATACTCATGCACATGTATGCATGTTCATACACACGCTCATACACACATGCACACACATGCACAGATGCAGACTCAACACATACACACATACACATAAGCATGCACAAACACACCCTTACCCATTTATACCACAAATAGATGTATCAATAGGAGAAAGTTATTGAGCTGATATATCTTCCAAAAGGAGACTGCTGTATGTATGTGTTTAAAGCATACAGAAAGCCAGTGCTTTCCTTTCTATGGACTTAATAAATCAGAATAAAAAGATTTCAGTACAAAAAGGACTGGAGCTTCAAACATTCTGTTTGGTAGCACTTTGAAAAAAGAGCTAGGTGCACATGGAGAGCAGTGGGAAGAAAGGAGGCGATGGGTTTGGGGGCATCTGAATCATGGTTTTCTGCAACATTGGCCTTGCCATTTGAAGTTCTTTCCCTGAAACTCTACGTGGAGACCTCACTCTGAGGTTTTATGATATATGTACATTAAGTTGGAATCTAGATTTAATATTTCTACCTTTAGTCAGCAATGTTTTCTGAATGAAAAAAGGATCAGCTTAAGCAGCTTAATTTTGAATGATGAGCCTGAGAGTGGAGACACAGATAAAGGTATTTATCCAAATTGTTTGTATCTAACATTTCTTTTCTTTGGGGTCAAGAAGTTTGCAGATTAAAAATTGTTGGGTATGGTGGCTAAGGAAAGGCAGTTGCTGCTACCGACAATCATGTGTCCCTCAGCCCTTGAGAAAAGGATGGAGATCAAGAAAAGACTGACATCTTCACCTTCCTAAACTGGTGCTCCATTGACTGCACCTTGGAAATATTGAAGAATCTTAAAATAATAATGTTTGGTTCCCACCCCCAGAGATCTTGATTTATTCCATCTAGGGATGGGCCTTAATGACTCCCCAGGTGACTCCACCTAACATGCAGCAAACTTGACAGCCACTGCTCTTAACTGATGGTTGCCAACCCTGGCTGTTGTTACTCTGATCCCTGCAGCCTACACCCCAGAGATTCAAGTGATCTGGTGGGACCTAGGCATTGATATTTTTTTAACAGTTCCCCATGTTATTCTAACGTGCAACCAGGGTGAAAAGCCATGAAGCTGCCTTGTCAATGACAGGAAACTTACTGTGTTTATTTTTTGTCCTTGATGTGCTCTACTCTGCAGTTATTCTTTGCATGCCTGCCGTGTGGGAGCTGGTGTGTTGGATGTTGCAGGGAATATAACAATGAATTTGACACAGTCTCTGTTCTCCGGATGTTTATGAGGCTGCAAACAATTATATTTTGCATTGTTTGTTGCTTAATGAAGCTGACCAGAAAACATCTTGAATTTAGATGTGGAAAAGCTTGCTCTTGCATTATCTCATTGAAACCTCACAATGACCTGGTGAGAAAGGCATAAAAAATGTAAACTCGAAGAAGCTAGGAATCTACTCAAATTTACATGGCAAAGACAGCTAGGAACCAAATCTTCTAATGCCTAAGCAAGAGAGCCCTTTTGGCATTACTATTTTTCTGCATTTCTTCTGGAAATACCATTAATATATCAAAGCAGGGATGGGAAGTGGCAGAATCAGAAAGGCAGAAATTGAGATGGAGAAAGTTGTGTCCAGATCAGGTGTATGTATCTGAGTGAGTGAGTGTGTGTGTGTGTGTGTGTGTGTGTGACTGTGTGACTGTGTGTATATGAGGGAATATGCCTTTGAGATTTTATTCAATGGTGCGGTTTTGTTACTCTCTTGAAAATTATACAGCCTGTTAACAAAGTATATCAGAAAATAGAATTTACTGACATCTTTAGAAAGATTAAAAATCTGTCTAGCATGAAAAGGCCATTACTAACTGTGAGAAAAAATTTTAAAAAAAGAGTTATTAAGGCCAACTTAGATTTCTACAGATACTGAGTAGAAGTAGTTTCACCAGGTAGAGATGGATGTATGTGAGGGGGGAAGGGAAGATTAGTATCAATAACTATCACTCAACAAAAGGGTGCTTAATTTCCTGTCTTCCTTAAACTCCATGACCGTTTTCTTCCCCATAGAGGGAAGGAGAGGGCTCCAACCCATTGCTCTGAGGAATATATGTATTCTGTTATAACCAGAGATGTTGGAAGACATAGAAAAGACATTAACACTACTGGGTTATGGCTCTTTGTAGGTGCAGGTAAATAGATTTTAGGTTGATGATATTTTAAAATCATGACAAAATGTTTTCTTTGAGGCTTGGGTGTGTCGAATATGCTTGGCTAAAAAAACCACCTCACTCTTGTAAATGTATCTAGTATTACTTTGCTAAACAAAATTGTATTTTTGCCCTGCTCTTTATATGTTCACAAAGACAGCTGTCAATGTTCATTTATTTATGCAAACAACAAATGTTCTTCATGTGCTATGCATTAGGTGTTATACTACTTAGGGGAACACAGAACATAAAATGCTGTCTCTGTCATCTAGAGGCTTAGTGTTTCTTAGAAAATAATTCCAGACTATTATTTCAGAAGACTCACAAGAACAAATCCAGGTATTTCCCAAGGAAGGCTTGCTGCCTGTCCAAAGGCATCTCCATGGGGTGCGCATGAAACATTGTCAAGCCTAGAAAAAGGAAATTACTGTAGATGTTTCAAGCAAAGAGGGATTTAATGCAAGGAATTTTTATGATGGTGTTGAAAGGGCTGGAGGAGCCAGAGGGATAAGGTGGCGGTACTCACAGACTGGGGCATTGCTGATGCCCTTTCTTAGCTGACCTATTGGAGGAATCACAGAAGTTGCTGGAGCCTGCAGTCACCTGCTGTTGATGCTGTTCTGCTAGAACTGGAAGCAGAATGGCTTCTTCTTTCCCATTGCCTTCTAATCTCCTCTCACTGCCTCCCATTGGCAGAATTCAACATTAACACACTGACCAAGATGTCTTGATCATGTTTGCATCTGTACATGCACAATACAGAGAGGAGTACAGCAGGGCAAGGTGAGGTGGGAAGGGAGCAGTAAGATCCAACAGTCACATAACAAGCAGAAAGGCGTGGAGTCTGGAGGTAGCCACCATAACCACCACCACTTGGAGGTTTCCCTTAGTTTTTTAGACTTAGGAATTTGATTAATAGAACACTCAGATGTGATTTGAAACCTAACTGAAAATAACTGTTATGAACTGAACCATGTCTCCTGCAAATTTCATATGTTGAACCCCTAACTCCCAATGTGACTGTATTTGGAGATAGGGCATTTAAGGAGATAATTAAGGTTAAATTAGGTCATAAGTGTGGGGCTCTAACGTGCTAGAACTGGTGTCCTTAGAGGAAGAGACATGGGGATGTGCACACACAAAGCAAAGGCCATGTGAGGACACAGTGAGAAGATGTCCATCTGCAAGACAAGGAGAGAGGCCTCACCAGAAACCAACTCTGCTAGCACCTTGATCTTGGACTTGTAGCCTCCAGAGCTATGAGAAAATAAACGTCTGTTGTGTAATCCGCTCAGTCTGTGTTATTCTGTTATGACAGCCCAAGCTGACTAATATACTAACCAAATATGTAAATAATAAATATAAAGAGTAAGATGTCAAACTGTCATTTTTAGTTTGCAGTAGAAATGTAATTTTTCAAAAGATTTTCTACTTGTATTTGCTGGTCAGCACATTCTTCTTCTATAAGTGATACTACATAGGAATCAAATAAAATTGGGAGGTTGCTTGATGACACTAGTCTCTGAATTAGTTGAGTTAGATGGATGGTACAAATGGCCCAGGTAATCCCAGGCATCTTTAGGATATGATATACTCATTTCCCCCCTGGATCTGCAGTCTCTGCTGGATGTATGTCATCTTTTCCCAATAGTTCAGTCAATTGAATGTTTCAGCCTTTCTGATATTTTCTTTGTTAATCAGGTCCCTTTTCATATTGCTGCATCCTGGTTGCCATTTTGTTTCTTTTAGATAGTCTTCCTTTGATCCACTTGGATAAATGTACTCTGATCCTTTCCATGATTATTTTATGGCCTAACTCACAAATTTTCACCTTCTTGGAGTGGGGCCAGTACATGTAGTTAGGCTGGGAATTGGCTAGGATACACTGCTCTAATTGTACCGCTTGTTGCCATTGTCAGCCCTGATTGGACTGTAGCTTTATGATTGGCAAACGCTTATGCCGTATTGTTGCTAAATCATTTGAATATTATATCTGCCTATATTATTGGTACCATAAAATATGAAAAGAAAGGGACCAAATCCATTTGGAAAGTTGTTGAATCAGCTTTCCACATAGGCATATTGGACTGTTTGAGAACTATCAAAAAGATCCCCATTTCCCAAAATGACAGCCTCATCTGCCTATGAAGGAGCATAAAATTCAGTAGCTAGAGTTGCTTTTAATGAGTTTAATCATATTTTCCAGAAGGGATGATCAATATATCTAATATTTAAGTCTTACCTACATGTATCTGTCCCCAGCCTAACTATTTCAATGGCTTGTCTCATTAATCATCAGAAAACCCTACTATGAAGAAGGTCCTATTATTAATGCCGTTGTATAGAGTAAGCAGTGGAAGCTTAAATAGGTTAAATAATTTGTTGAATGTTACCTGCTAGTAGGGAATTTAAAACCTAAGATTAACCTTTGTGTTTAGAATAAGAACTGAGAGAGATACATTAGCCTACAAGCCTCTGTAGTTTTTGCCTATAACTCAGGACTTTTTTCACACATTCTCTTCCTGGCTATTTTCTTCCTAAGAAATGGGTCCTCTCTCTCTCTTTTTATTTTTATTTTTATTTTTTGAGATGGAGTCTCGCTCTGTAGCCAGCCAGGCTGGAGTGCAGTGGTGCGATCTTGGCTCACCGCAACCTCTGCCTCCTAGGTTCAAGCAATTCTCCTGCCTCAGCCTCCAGAGTAGCTGGGACTACAGGCGCTCACCACCATGCCCAGCTAATTTTTTTTTTATTCTTAGTAGAGATGGGGTTTCACCATGTTGGCCAGGATGGTCTCGATCTCTTGACTTCGTGATCCACCTGCCTCAGTCTCCCAAAGTGCTGGGATTACAGGTGTGAGCCACCGCGCCCGGCCGCTTGGCACTTTTGCACCACCCGCTGGAGGTTATTTCCTTCATACTGTACCTAGCACAGTTTGGAGCTGTTTGTTTGCTTGTTTTTTATATGCCTCACTAAAATATGAGTTCCACAAAGGTGGGTACTTTGTTTTTCTTGTACATGACTGTGTCACTAACATGTAAGGATTGTTTTCCATACAGTATTCGTACTGTCTTCTGTACAATAGGCACTCAATGCATATGTGCTCAAGGCCAAAGCACAATCTATTGTGAGCTATCAAACTCCCATGCTCTTTGGGATCAAAACTTAGGAGGGTGTCTTTTTGGTGGAGAGGGAAATATGAGGGTCGGAGTAGTCTCTAGCTGGTTCATCATTGCAGAGGGTGTTCTGAACTACCAGTGTATACAGTCACTGAGACTGGGGGAGAGGGAGAATGCTACAAAGTGGGCAGGAACAGCTGAAAGTAGAAAAGGCAGCCTCCCAAACAAATTTCAGTTGACTAGTGGTCATGCCTATAGCAGTATACAGAACTAACTTCTTTTCTGAAAAATACTGCCTAGAATTTTAGAAAATGATATTGAAAAATTTGGATTTTATCCTAAATTCTGATTGAACTCTTAAAAGTTTCTGAGTGGACCAGTAATGTATTAAAAATTAGTGTTCTCGAAAGTAAGAGATAAAATGACTAAGATGGAGGAGGGAGCCTAAGCTGGCACATGAACCCATCAGTTTCCCATGATTGACTATAGTTTGGGCATTCCCCATCTCAGACACCACCATCTCAACCTTCTTGATGAAGAAAACCAAGAGAGACAGCCCACATCTTGTGGGCCATGAAATCCTGCCTGTTTGATCCATGTCAGACTTGGAGCAATTGAGAGTTGTGGAACATATTTCTTTTCAATTATATTAAAAAATTAATTGGTATAGCATAGTATTTCATCTCTCCTGCATCAGCAGTACAATGGCTATGTTCATTTACAAGGATTATGAGCAATTTCTATATCTCAAAGTACCTTCTGAATCATCAAGGATATATTGAATTATATGGACTCATATTCCAGGTTAACTGTTTTTAAATGTAATCTGTGGGTAATTATAACTTACATATGAGTTGTAATTTATGGCATCCAAATCATATTCTCATACATCATTTGATTACTATCATCATGTTTTGTAGCTGAGAAAAATGAGTTTCCGAGAGGTTAAATGACTTGTCCAAGGTCACTTGGCTATTGGATAAGAAATCCTGGACTCGGCCAGGCGCGGTGGCTCACGCCTGTAATCCCAGTACTTTGGGAGGCCGAAGTAGGCAGATCACGAGGCCAGGAGATGGAGACCATCCTGGCTAACACGGTGAAACCCTGTCTCAACTAAAAATACAAAAAATTAGCCTAGCGTGGTGGCAGGCGCCTGTAGTCCCAGCTACTCGGGAGGCTGAGGCAGGAGAATGGCGTGAACCTGGGAGGCGGAGCTTGCAGTGAGCTGAGATCATGCCACTGCACTCCAGCCTGGGTGTCAGAGCGAGACTCCATCTCAAAAAAAAAAAAAAGTCCTCGACTGTAACCCATTTCTTTTATTTCAAGCCTTTTACATCTTTGAATATTGGAAGCTAGCGCTTAACATATATGATGAATCCTTATTAACCAGAATACTTAATCATCCTAGAAAAAGCAATCTCAGTGGAGTTCAGGGATGAACTATATCTAATATGGTAAAAATACAGTGGGTTCTATAAATACTCATTGACAGTAATGACATCACCCACCATTCATTTTGAATCAATCTATCCCCAATGGAATGTATCTTACAATGTTCCTCAAATATTTTTAAATTACATATTTTTTAAATTAAATATTGACAACAATGTTCATGTTTCAGTTTCCCTTCATTGGGCTTTGAGCTCAATAACTCTTGGCTATAGAGTGTGGTTTTGTCGGTTTGATCTCGTGGAATTTGCAGACAGCATCTATGTGCACAGTAACAGAATGATTCTGGCTGATAGAGAGAGGACGGGTGTGGAGCAAGTGTGGCATGAAATGGACTGTTTGCTTTTTTCTACAGTCTGCTGATTCAACCTGCAAACCCATTCCCCAACTCCATTAGCAAAACCTATAAAAACACAGGGGCCGCCATAAAGACAACTCTGACATTTGTAACACAGAGTGGTCTTTTGAGTTGAGAGAGCCCAGTTCTATACTTATTATTTGGGACTGGGTATTTTTTGACTTCAATGCTTGTTTCTGGTTAGAGAGTTAAAAACAAAGGTCTAAACACTGTGTACTTGGATAGTAAAACACATGTTCACTCTTTTCAGTGACCCTGGAAACAGACGGGGGATTCTTATAAGTCACAAAAGAAAATAAATAACTTCATCCATGGAGGGAAAGAGACAGCTCGAGAAAAGGGACTTTGGAAAAAGGCTGTCTCTAGACAGCAGTCTTGTGGTAAGTACTAAATATTCATTTACCATTCTATATGTTTTGGCTTTGAATGCATTATTCTTTGTTATTTCCTGAACCCTGTGCTTTTGAAACCTCTCTTCCAGTTACACCATTAACAACATCCCTTGAGATTTTGTTTCATTTATTTTTTACAAACTCAAAAGCCAGCAAATTATTGGAATGTTTGTATAGTGTCTTAATAGGCAAATGTAATAATCTGTCAACATTATATGTAATTATATTAATTCCAGCTGATGTAGACTTCAGCCTATACAAAAACACTACTGTATAGCTGATGCCAACGCTAAGCCTATATATAGTTGTTCAATCCCCCATTTATCTTAACCTTGGGGGTAAGTTGAACAAGAATTCAATACAGGTTCAAATATTGAAGAGCCAAGAAAGTCTTGGAGACCTTCTTAGGTATGTGCATTAGTTCAGTTGTCTGTAAACTAACTTTCTAAGAGTTTTAATGCTGATGAACATCATTCTTAACAACCTGGTTGGCTTTGCTATCAGGTGTGAGAATCTGCTTAGTCCAGTGAAACAGACTAATTCACTTTAGACTAAGTCTGATGGTTGGCTACTCTTCCGCAATCTCTGGGCCAACATGTGTGGGTCACCTTTTCTGTTACGCAATGCGTGTGAACAGAGCAAGGAATCAAATCAAGCAAACTTGAAATAGAAAGCAAACTTTCTGAAATAGAGATTTAGCTTGGTTCCTTCTTGTGCACATTTTATAGGGATGTGCTTTATTCACTTGTACATGCTCAGCACCTGGCCTGGAGTCTAGCAGAGTGGGGGTTCAATGAACTATTTGTTGGTTTGATTTATCTGTTATACCTTTCCAACTTTGCAGCTGTAGGTCTTGCTCTGTCATGGACAGATTAGTTATTTACCTCTTAGCGGCTGAGGCTCTGCCTCACAAATTGTTCATATATGTGAGTTTCTGGGACTTAGGAAGAAGATTGTGTTAAGCATTTATGTTAAGTTCTTCTCTCCGTAGTCAGAATCAACGTCTGTGTCTATTTGGTGTGTGCATTGACCAGCATACCTTTAGAGGCCAACTTTGGTGTATTTCAAGTTCTCGTCTCCATAGATTTGACCCCATCTCACCTCCTACGTCTTGCTAACTCCAGGTTGAAAGTGGTGACATTGGTCTGTGAGTGTGTCTGCGTGTCTGTGTGTGTATCTCTGTGTGTGTATGTGTGTGTATTCCCTTTTCAACTTCTGGGGAAAGGTGGGATAAAAAGATAATTTCTCAGCCTCTCCTTTGCAGAAGAAAAACACTTTTTACATATCAGCATGCCAATAGGGTCTGTCTTAGGCCTAGGCTAAGGACAGAGACAGCCTTATGGTATGATGTGAGCAGCTCAAGAAAGATTCTCTTAACCCAGAAATATCATCGGTATTGGTTGGTCCCCAAAGCCATAGATTTCTGCCTCAGATCTCAAGTTTTATGCAAATACCCTATAAAGTTAAACATAATAAGCTATTGTCTTTCAATAATTCATAGTAGCATTCATTAATAAATGGCCTTGGATCACTGCCAAATATCAACCAGATGAGCAGAATTTTGTTGAGGGAATTGGTAAAACAGAAGAATGCAGAGCCCAGAGAGCTGGGAAGGCAAGGATAGGGCAGGACAAGACAGGGCAAGGGGACGTGAGTAACCCCGAATGGGGATCTTAGGGACTTGCAGATCAGAAAAAGGGAAACAGTGTCAATGCTCATATTTAAATTTTACCTAAAGATAGCTTGAAAATGGGCATAAGTAAAATCCTGTCACATTACCAGTCTAGCTGAAAACCCTAAATTGAGCTTGCATTCTTTCTGGCATATGGCTGTACCCTGAAACTTGTTGAGGGCTGCAAATATGTTTCTTGACTTGCTGGCATAGAAGAACGCTGTGAAAATGAGAACTTGTTTGGCACCACCTGAGAAACTTAATCCTGTTAAGTCTCCCCGTATCATGCTTAGGAGAGCTTTTACACTAGTGAAATCCTTTCCTTGTTTCCTAGAGGCAGACTGTGTTACATCTGCATGCCCAGATTGGGAAAATTCTGAAAAAGGATGTCCTTTCCTATCACAGTGTGTAGGGGGGTGCTTAAATGCTATTCAACATTGTAGCACTTAGGCCAAGTTACTACAATTTTGCCCCCGGTTGTAGTATTATGTTCTCTTCTTCAAATAAGGTGCTACTTCTGGGAGAATAGCAGCTAGAGTATTCTTTTTGAGTTGATTCTTTGGGAATGGGAACAATTGAAAGCACCTTGAATGAATTCAAAGTATCAGAAAGAAAGCTAGACCAGGGATGAGATCAAAGATGCCTGGCCTGTGAAGGCATCTGAACTGTGAACATCTGAACTCAAGATGTTGCCCTCTTCTTCAGCTTTATGCTGAAGCCACACAAATTACTAGGCAAGAAGCAGGTAGGGAAGATTCTAGATAAGGGCCACTGCGAAATAAAAGAAAACAAGAAGAACAACAAACCTGGCATTACAGTACAGTTTTCATTGCCAATGCATGCTTTTTATTTTATTTTTTGAATCTAGAATGCTAAAGTGAAAATCGGTTATCTCATCTCCTCACTTTGCAGACTACTTAAGGCGCAGAGAGGTTATCTGCTCTTCCTGAGCTCACATGCTAGGATTACACCAAAAGTAGAACAACCTGTCACTTAAGTTCTTTATCTTTCATTATATACTATCCCAGGAAAAGAAGATGTCCTTGTGGGAAACTGAATAGAGGAAAGAGAAACATATTACATTCTTAAGTCTTGAAATTCCATTGCAATAATCGTCACGACACATATTTTTGAGAGTTAGGGGGCCCAGAGGTAATTTCCACTTTCAGATTTTGCAGGAAAATATTCTCATAATGTATTGCAAGAATAAGGTGCTATTAACTTCGTTACACTTTTTGTTTTATATAATCAAATCATTGAAGTGTTGAGTAGAAATTATAGCTCCCTTGCAACGGCTTTTACATTTTTAGACTGGAGGAACCACAGAATAAAGAAACTAACAGTCCAAAAACTGAAAAAAGCTCCAACTGGGGAAAACGAGTTTGTGGTCCTTAGTCACGTGGCATGGGGGAGGGTTTGAGTGTATGTGTGTGCACACATATACATGTCCATGTATGTGTGCCCTGGTTACACACTGAAATATTCATTGATGGTGATTTTTTTACTTTATTACTCACCCTTTTAAAGGAGAAAGTGATACTTAAGTGAAAGTGAAATGAAAAATATGTTTCATTGTGGTGGGTAAAGGCCCAGAGAGAAAGACAAGTGACTACAAGTTTGCCTCCACCAGTAGGAGTGTGCGGAGGAGCCGTATATACGTTCACGGCAAGTACAGTGTTCTCTCTGATAACAATAAAAATCACCGCAGAAATTGAGGCCTCTTGTTGACCCAAAACTGTTCAGCCCTTCCAAGGATGCTTTTTGATCAGAAAAAGTCATCATTTCACACTGTGCTCTTTTATTTGCAAGACTCATTCCCGGGCTGCCCATGTAGCTGTTTGACACTTGTAGCTGTGATAGCATTTAGCTGATGAGCATGCTGGAGCATGAGTTATCTTTCTTATCAGCTCACATTTAAGTAACAAACATTCTCTTTTTAATTTTGGGGAAATACATTTAGCTTTTAAGCACAGATGAGAGTAGCAGTATGAATTTCTTCTTGGTACCCTCTTTTCTTCTCCCCCACAAAAGGAAGAAAAAACGTTTGCCACACTAAATCCTCAGCTCCGACAGCAGTATAGTTTTATAAGCTTGTAGAGGAAAAATAGGACATGCACGCATCCCTGAATTAATCCTTCAGGCTCTTGACTATTTGTATCCAAATCATTATAGTAATCAAGCCTTCCACAACATTCATAACACAGTCAGTCAACAAGCACTATTGAAAACTAGCTATGGGGATGTGCTGGATGGTTTCCATTTTCCCTCCAGATCCACTCTTTTTCCTTCTCTACCTGGCCAATCATCCCTGGAGGATGCACCACATGGACTTGCCTTTTGGCATCTGGTTGGGTTTAGCCAATGGGAAAAAGAGGTCCTACTGGTCTCCTAGCAGGAGATCAGAGGTCGAGGTATTTGTTCTCCCACTCTCACCCTGCCTGGTCATGGACCACAGGAACTGGGCATCTTTGCCTAAAGTTGCAGCTTTTGTTGGACAACCCTCTCCCCAGAACTCCAGATATAGTTAGAACCACTGCTCTATCTATGTTCTGGCACCTTTTCTTTCCCCATAGCTTAAGGATTCTTCATAGTAATGGTTCTTGGATGTTGTTACCCCATCTTTTGTTGGTTTGACTTAGCTCTGTCCACAATTCAGTAAACAGTCCCTTTACCAAACTCTCCTCAGTTAGATGCTTTGAGTGTGCCATCTCTTTCCTGCAGGGTCTCCCTGGCTGATGCAGGGGGATAGACTTCCTCAAATGCTTCTAGTTTATCTGAGGATGCTGTCCTAATAAGCAGGAAAAATATCATCACATGGAGATGAACAGTGTGGCACTGACAGTAGTAGGAGCTGAGGTCACTCTGGGAAGATGTGAGGAGGGGCCATGGGGAAGCTGCAGGTGCAGTTGTGCAACTACATGGAGGGGCCATGGGGGAGCTGTAGTTTGAAGCAACAGAGGGAATTTGGTAACTGCAGACAGAGAGTAGAGAAAAAAGAGGCAAACCAAGGATATTGGTCCTGCATCCTTTGGTGCCAATTCATGTCATTACTGAATTTTTTCTCCCAGGGAAACTTCTTCCTCATATTGAATTTAAATCTCTGCTGTTTTATCTTCAGTTATTTCCCCTCTATTTAGTGACTAGACATAATTCTGAAGCAGGAATCAGCAAACTCTCTATAAAGTTGCAGATAGTAAATATTTCAGGCTCCGCAGGCCACATGAGTAGTTACAACTGCTCACCTTTGTTGTAGGAAGAGAGCTGCCTCTGAAGACACGTGATCAAATGTAGCTATTTTATTTACCAAAAAACTTTAATTACAAAGACAGGCAGTAGGCTGGATTCTAATGGCTATCCACATGCATAAGAGAAATGGGAATTTTGAAAGTCCTGGTTTACGTTTCCTGGGTGCTGATTTTCTGAGTAGTGATTTGTGTTTACCCTCAGTATATGTGATATGCAGGCAGGCAGAGGAACAGGTTTAGGCTGTTATCAAAGGTACATATACCCCAGTAGGAAGAATAGGGGGACAGAAATATGTTTAGAAGGCATTTTCTAAATATTTAGAAAATATTGACATAGAGTATGTTCAACCTTGCTGATACTTTTTCTAAATGCAAAATAGAGGTATTGCTGGTGTTGCTCAGTGCAGCCTACAGCTAGTCGGTTATGAATACTAAGAAAACAAAAGTCTTCATTCTGTACTGCTTCAGATATGACTGGATCTTTCTGGACTCTCACGGTTCTCTTGTTAGACCTCCTCTTACCATAGGGATGCTGTACAGAGCCCAAAACACCAGCTTCCTACAGAAGGTTTCCAGCTACTCTAATCTCAGTCCCCCTTGACCATGTCTGCTGATGGAAGCGTATATAAAGTATGGTTTTCCCTGTGCCCCTGGCCATTGGGAACCTGCCAAGTTGTCCTCTGGGAAGCCTGATCTTTGTTCTCTGATATCAAGATGGTTTTGAGATTTCCCAAATGAGCATCAAGTCAGGGAGGGCCAAAGAATGAGAGGGAGTTTTTCTTTTCCTCCAACTGCCTCATTTCCCCCAACTTGTCTATTATTTCCATGTCTCTTAGATGTACTTAGAATAGAGACTATGGCCTGAGCCAGGTATCAGAAGATAGCGTGATGTCTGAGGATCTAGTGAAGGCCATTTTTAGGAGAAAAGCAACTGGTGGAGAATAGACTAGCTTTGGCCTGGTTTAGCAACCTTTCCAAAATGTCATGCTGAAATATTGACTGTGCCCCCTTGAGAGTGGGCGGAGGTGGAGTTAGAGACGTGTCAGACCCTTAGACAAGTATCTACCCAGTGAATCTGTCCACCAGCCGAGCTCAGCCCATCACTGCAGGTCCAGAAATGCAGGAGAGGTGCCCTGCCTACCTGTTCTCCAACAGTGCAGATCTCCGGGTCCCATGGATGGATCTGGGAGCAGATGAGCTAGGAGGAGGCAGGGGAGGCTGGGCCAGGTGGGCACCACCCACAGGTGTTACTTGCTGCAAGTCTTGAGGGAGCCCCAAAAGAGTGGGAAGAGATCAGATCCTAACAAGAAAAGTCTTGGAGGGCCATTGGAGATCTGCAGCAACACTGGTGCTGCAGACAGAGTCTGAATGGAGGACGGAAGTAGACTAGGTCCAAGCATAGGGCATAGAGCATGTCAGCAATGAGGATGGCAGAATCAAACATCAAAGCCACTTTAGCAGACAGCTCAGCATGTTCACTCAGTGAATCATGCATTAAGTCTCAACCAGGATGGCTTCCTTCCCTTAGTAATAGTAGCTGAAATTTATGGAGGCTTAATATAGGCCAGGCATGCTGCTCAATACTTTATATGGAAACTACCATTTAATATTTAACAACAACCCTTTAAGGTAGGAACTCTAATTACCCCTATTTTACAAATGAGAAATCTGAAGCTTAACAAGTTCATCAACTTCCTCAAGGCAATAGAACTGGTAAGAGGTAGAGTTGGGATTTCACTTTAGGTCTGGGGCTACCCCCAGATTACAATGCATCTGCAGAGCTAACAGCTCTGAAGCAGAAAACTCCTTTATGCCCGTGCTGGGAGCTCCTTCACGGTGCTTCACAATGTGAAAGAGCATCAGCTCCCTCAACAGGACTAGACCATGTGCATTAGCACGTCTGCTGTATCTGTGCCCACTGACTAGCCTGCAGTTTAGAACAGCCTAGATCAGAGGGAAGCCAGACTTGGTTTCAGCAAAACAATTGACAAAGGAGTGGAGGTGGGAGGGGGAGACTTATAAGGAATATAGAATGTGGGTCTAGATCTGTTTTCTGATCTTGTGATTTTCTGATGAACCAGACCTTGGAACCAACTTTAGAAGAGATTGCGATTTATAATAGTGTGTGTGTGTATGTGTGTGTGTGTGTGTGTGTGTGTGTGTATACACATACCCATATATATACAATTTTGTGTTTTTATTCATATGAGGACTGATTATGGCATGTTCATGTACAAGGTGGAGTTATTGACTGGAATGAGAGAAGAGTAGGGAGAGCCTGGTGAGTGATGGGGCACCTCCGGCATCTAGCCGTCCCCCAGCATGCAGTAGGGTTTTATGACTTGAGTGATGGTCCTACCAAATGGCTGCACATTCCCTCTGCTGGGCCACTGACTGATGGAGGTGAGTAGAGAGTCGGCAGCATTTCCCCTGAGGAGATTCTGGGAGAAATGCCATTTGTTTGCCCAGCACTTGCAATTGGTGCTGCCTCCTCTGACATTGCCTGAAGGAGGATCCACCTTCATTGTGGTTGTTACTCACTCTGAATGGCTTCTTTGCTTCCTTCTCTCCTTCCTTTCATCTCTGAAAAGAAGGCAGGCTGTCATCGAAGCCACAAATTCCGGAGTTCTCATGAACACACCCTTTTCTGAGCTGGCATAATACCTACTTCTGGCCTTTTCACATTCCCACAGGCCAGTGTGCTCTAGAACAGAGTTTCCCAGCCTCGACACTATTGACAGTTTGGACCTGATCGTTCTTTGTCATGGGCGCTGTCCTGTGTATTGCAGGACATTTATTGGGATACCTGGCTTCTACCCATTGGATGCCAGGAGCACCCCTCCCTCATTGTGACAATGAAAACTGTCTCCAGACATGGCCATTATGTTCCCTGAGAAGAACAATCACTCCTGACTGATCTCAACTGTAGGTTTCCTGAGGGCATGGGCCATGTCATATTCACATTGGATTCCTAAAGTCTGACACATAGAAAAAGCTCAGTAAAATGAATGAATGAGTGAGTGAACTTAACAGTGAGCAGCTGCTTATGAACCAAATACACAGTCGTGGGGGTGCTGAATATGGGATAAAGGGGGCCCACATGCAGCAGGACAGGGGTGCTGTTTGGGAAGGTTGGAGAGAAGAAATAGCATGCTGCTCTTCAGGTTTGCCCAAGGATGATTCTAGTGTGTGTGTGTAAAGTTTTTTGTTTGTTTGTTTTACATCAGAGATTATTAATATAGTGTCCTGGATTCTCTTGGGTCCCAAGGTGCTTGATAGGGGAGATTTATGAAAAGACTTCCAGGGCTTTGAATTCTCTGATGTATTTTATGTTATATTGCATTTGTACATTTTTCTGGGGAGTGAGTCTGTAGGTATAATCAAATTCTCACAGGAATCTGTGATGCAAGAATGGTTAGGTAGCTTCACCTGCCATTAGTGCTGACCATAGCATCTGCCCATGGATGGCTTCCCTTGCTGGAGTCATGGAGCAGGAGCTTGGATGACACCTGTTTCATTCACCTGTATTCAGCTGCTGTGATAAGTGTTGTCTGCCAGCATCAGAGGTAGTTCTGTGCATCCTTGTTGTCGCTGAGATCACTACATAAAAACAGGAACTGGACACATTTTGAAAGCCTTTTATAAATGCTATGTTATTGACAGATGATGAAATGAGACCGCTTCTATAGCAGAAATAAGTACAAATGAGTGGAGATGTTTGCTTGGCATGTTCCGTGGGTTCTTAGGGCTCCAAGATCTGTTTGTCATTCTCCTGTTGTCTCACCATCTTTCAACAATGGGAATCATCAGATCATACAAGTTTCCATGGCAACTGAGTTTTCCGCATCATCCTCTAGCAGCCTAGGATCGTTCCCATGGCAGACTCTCTAGTGCTTTGTCCATAACAGGAGGTAGAGCTTTCATCGATCCCCTTAGAAGCTGGTCCCAAACCTAACGGGCATCTGGGTGTTCTCTCTGATAAGTGCCTGCTCTTCTTTTTTGAGTTTCTCATTGATCAGCACAGGAATGGAGCACCTACTTGGTCTGAAACACAGTGAAATGAGTGCTAAGAAATGTGAACTATGATTTCTGCTTTGTAAAGCTTTAAAAAAATCTTGTCACATATACACAATTCAGAATACCAGGAGGTATACAGTGGTACAAACAACAAGACTGATGGGGTTACAAAGAGGAAGTTGTTTTTCTGGCTATATTGATCAGGGAGGGCTTCCCCAAGGAGGAGGGCTTTCATATCTTCCTCCAATAAATTGGTCCAAATTTTATCTATGGTGTCCTTGAGTTCCCTGAAGCAGAAATTTATTGAGAAAGCCGCAGTGTCTAAAAGAATGGGGTGTGACTCCAGGGTGCCTGGCTTATACTTGAGAAATTGCCAAGACCCTAAGCAAGGTCTACTATAATCTTGAATTATTGTCCTAACTTTCCTCTTGCCCCCTCTGGCCACCCCTCCTGACTCCTCTATTAACATTCTTTTACCTCTAATTCCTGGTGCAAGGCAAAATGCATCACATAGCTAAATCATTTTCATATCTTTTCTTCTCATTCATTGATCAGTGTATGCTGTACAAACTGTATATATATTAGCTGTATTTCAGCAGCCTAGGTATCTTATGCTAATTTACCACTCGGCAGTATAGTTCATTATTATCAATTAATATTTATTAAACATCTACAGGTTTCATGGCCATGAATGTAGCAGGATTTCTCATTACTTCGTGTTGCATTGCCATGTTCCATTCCTCTGGCTCACTTTAACCAGTATTTATGATCTTTCTGCCAGTTTTCATGCAGCCCTCATCTCCAGCCCATTTTCAATTAATATTTCAAAAGGAAATCCAGGAGCCATCATATTCAAATGCTTCAGTTGACACCAGATACACTGCCTCCATTCTGTCCTTTTATACACTAATTTTGCAATTCTCTCCTAACATGGAATCCTATTTGTCTGGCCTGCTCACTCTAAGCCCAAAAAGTGGTTCCTCCTGGTTTCTTTACATTCCAGGCAGTTCCAGATGTATCCTCCTCATACATTTCAGTTTCTTAACTAGGCTTAATGGATCATAATTGTCCATTTCCGAATATGCCCCTAAGGTTTGCTTGCCTTCTGTCTTTCCGCACCTTTTTGGTTTTTGGTTTTAAGCAGTTGTCTTCAGCTTGGTAGGTTTCCTAATGCAATTAATTCGTTGACTGCTCTCATGCACATAGATGTGTAGAGGGAAATAAAATCATTTGGTTTGGTGAATTCTGGGGTCCATCTGTCAGAGCCGGCAGATAAGTAGGCTCAAGGGCTGTTGGCCTTTTTGTGAGTAGGAGCTGTTTGCAGAAGCCTGGCGTTTTTGGAGATGGAGTGGCCATGAGGCTGGCAGTGATCCAGCTTGGGTGGGTGAACACTGAGAGCGAAGTCTGTGAAGGCATCAACTAGACAGACTGGGATGAGGCCAGTGGTGTCCTGCCTTCCTCCTGGAGTGGACTCCCGGCTAGACTTTTGGTGTGGTAGGTAGCTATGTGGAGATCTCCTGGGCCCAGTTTGGTTGGTCCCTGAGGCAGAATATCTGACCTAATTTCTGTTTGGTGAGGCGTGGTGAGAAGGAAGTGACTGAAAGAGAGAGCCTGGTCTAAAGTAGTTAGCCTTTCTCTTCCTCTTAGAGGATTTGAGTAACTTCCCATCATTTGTCTACAAAGACAAAATCAGTAATATTGTTTTATTGTTTACTGCATCAAGGTCCTGGAAGGAGACACATTGCACACTCATGCCAGGTACTGGAGGAGAGTTTAATAAAGGGCCTCTTTAAAAAGGGTGGCAGGATATAGAAAGTGCAACAAGATAATAATGGAGCCCCCTGCAGCTAGAAAGAGTGGGGAGTCATTGCCACTAGGCCCAGAAAGTGGCTATAGAACCATGTGGCTATAGGGAGTGAACCATTTGGCAGGAAATGCCACCTTAGGTGGAGGGATATGGCCAACCATGCTGGCCCTGCAGCAAGGGGATCGGGACGTGAACGCTCCCACTTCATTCTCCTCCCACTGTCTTGTCCCCTGTTGGTGCCTCCACTGGCTGAACCCAATTGGAAGCCAGAGGGAATGGGGCCCATTGAGTGCTCTGGGCCCAGACCAGGGCAGGGAAGGGTGAAGGGTAGATTTGGAGAGGCCAAACGAGTGTATCCAGCACATGGACTCTATAAAAGAATATACTCTGCCACCCTCTCTTCTCACATTTCTGGGCTGAGAAAACACTAGCCCATTTTTAATATTTTATTTGAAATAGATTTTTGTGTGTTGTTTTCCAGTCTATTCCCTTGGACTTGTCAATTTGGTTTCACCAGACAATATGATGTGGCACCTTCAGAACACAAGTTCCATGTAACCAGTGACATGGTCTTCTCTTCAACAGTTCTGATAAAAGTTGTGTGATGCTGAGGTACAGGGAGCGTGGTCTAGTGTATTGATCACTGCATTAGAAGTGCGTAAGTCCTTAGACTAGAGCTGGAGTTGAAGTGTTTGGTAGATGTGTGGCCTTTAGCACGTTTCTTACTCTCTGAATATCTGTGTCTTCAATGGTGGGACACTGTGATGAGGGATGTTGTCATTAAGTGAAATAAAGAACAAGGAATTGTTTTGGAGGCTGTGGCACCCTATGCATAGGAAATATATTGTTATGATGAGAGTGGTGCAGCTCCTATCTGCTAAACTCCAAAATTTCTATCAAATATAGAAGTAGCAGTGGCAGCCTCAGGAAGAAAGCTGTATTAAGAACTTGCTGTGTGCAAAGCACTAATTTTAAAGGGCACAGTGGAAATAGATACCCTGTAATGCAGTGGAGAGAGCATGAATTGGCTGAAGAATGAGCCTGAACTGGATTTGAATCCCAACCTGCCTCCTACTGCCTGTGTGAATTTGACCATGTCACCTGCCTTCTCTGAGCCTCCGTGTTCTCATCTATTAGTAGAGGTGATCATCTCTTATTCAAAGGGTTGTTGAGTGAATTTAGGCGAAGGACTCACAACACAAATAGGGCATGCAGTACCATGCCTGGCATGCAGGCTTCTCTACCCCGGAAACATGTGGACCAGCTGATGTGGCCATTCCAGATGGCAGCTTTCTTTGTCTGTACATGGAAGGAAGCATTCAGAAAAGATTTTTTTTAGTGTTTTGTTTACATATATACATATATGATGTTTAAAAGTGGAATAGCATATCCATGATGTTATCTGCCAGAAATGTTTACCCAGGTGTTTACTACAGGTCATGTCTGACCAACCTCAAATTCCTTTCTTCTTAGTTTAATTGCTCAGTAGTCCCCTATCAATGAGCTGTACACCAGACCTTCTTATATGGAGCATTCTATTTTTCTGGAAATCTTGGCCTCTTGCTCTCAACCCTGAAACCCAGCCAGTGTCTATTTATAACAGGTAATTTTATTCCAAAAGCTTCCAGAAGTGCCCATAGTCTTCCAAGCACATGTACAATGACTCCCTATGCACAAGGTCCCGCTGGTTCTCCTTGCTCCAGGCACCATGCTCCCGATAGAATCAGGCTGGATGACTGGCCTGAGGAACCCTCCTTTGTTTGTCTTATGCCTTCAGTTGCTTTAAGCTCTGCCAGCTTAGAGCAGTGGGAGATGAGTTTTGGGAGGGAACTGGGGAACATTTCCCGTCTGACTGCCTTTGCTTCGATAGGGGGAAAAAAGACTCAGAGGGGTCAAAATGGGAACATTTTTCCACTACATATAGAGAAGGAGAGAGGAAACAGGGTCCCAGTGGCCTCTTGCCAGGCCCCAGGAATGCACCAACCCTGGGAACTGGCCCCTCGCCAGCCTCTTCAGAGGCTGCTGACTTGGGAAAACTGGCTATCTGGCTGCTGCCAAGAATGCAGACAATGGTCTTTTGGATATTCTAGCTTTTGAAAGTTTGGCTTTTGTTTTATTATCACCAAAGGTAACATTTATTGGGCACCTATGTAAGCATGCGAAAAGATAAAATGCATGATTGGAAGTCAGTGTAACTTGAATCAGGCAGAAACACCAGGGTTCTCTTATAGTATTTTCAGCCTGCTTCTAATTTGGGCCTAATCCTCAGCTCTGGTACATTGCTACCTTAAATGCATGTGCTGAATGGTACTGAAATTCTAGAATTAAAGTTAATTTTTAAGTGCTAAACTGAGCTATAGTATGTCACCTGGAAGGCTGGACATAAATGGAATCAATTTGTCCAATTATCATCTGGTTGAGAAAGGACTTTGAGAGAATGAGGCACAGAACAAGTGTGTTCTGATGAAGGTAAATAGGCCAATATCCAGCAGGTGGTTCAGGACAGAGTAGCTTGACATAAATAGAACCCGGAATTCTGGGATGGAAAGAGTGGGGCCAATTAAACACCCCCCTCAATGTGTGATCAATTTGTATGAAATAATGATGGTGATGTTATTGAATAATCAGAAGGCCTTAGAATATTCCATATGGTTTTTCATTCTCATCTAAATTAGTAGAATTGATGATGATAATGTGGCAACTAACATTACAGTAGAGTACTGGACTGAAACTTTTAATTTGTATTAGCTCATTTAATTTTCAGATCAACTCTACAGTGAGGTACTATCATATCTTCATTGTACAGATGAAGAAACTGAGGCTCAAGAATTAAATAACTTGTTCAGAGTCATAGGACTTGTAAACAGCAAGGTCTGTCTTGCTGCAAAGCTCATGTTGCTAATATTTGCACCATCCACAAATATCTCATGCACATTTCAGAGTTGAGAGGAGCTGCGTAGTTTTCCTTTCCTATGGTGATGGGTTGGTTACTCCCAGGTACCATCTTCCTTAGGGTTCAGTGCCATAGCTTCAGTGGCTGTTTTACAGTTGCTCTTCTCAAACATGTCCCCCTCTGCCTGGGGTCCTTTGATTTAAATAGCAACTTAATCTCTCTTGTGCAAAGAAACCTTCCTCTGTGCTTTGATGAGACATCCAATGAGAATCCTAAAGTGCTGGGCAGGGGTGCCAGCCTTCACCCCTTTGCGGTTCAGGCCTCCACACCTTGTTTTAAGAAGGTTCTACTGGTGTAAACCCAGATTTATACAACAGATACACCAGGGATTGCTTTTTCTTCTTCCCAGAAAGATTCCTCATATAACCAAGGACTCACCAGAAGATTGCTTTAAATAGTTTTTAATGCATTTTAAATTGGATTTAATTTTCAAAAATTCAATTTGCAGTTGTAGTTTCCCATGGAGCTAAACCTCCAACATTAGACTTTTTTTTTCCCTCTGCAAATGGAAAACAGATCACAGAGGGTATTGTGGATTTAAGCACTTTTCCCAAGAGCCCTGAAGGGCCTGGAGAGCCTGTTATTGTGCCCAGAGGGAGTTTCCATTCAAAGGAGGAAGAGGAGAGTGACAGCTAGGGCTCCTAGGCCTTGGTTCCTCCCTGGCGATATCTTCCTTCTTCACTCTTGACTGATTTGGTGGGGCTGATGGACAATGTGCTCTATCCTAAAGGAGAGTGATGTCCTACAATTAATCCAGAGCAACTCTTTGGTAATTGAATATTGTTTGGAAATAACAAAAGTTCTTGTTTTAAATGAGGAATTAAGTAGGATGAGTCTTAGTATAATAGGAGCAGGAAGATGGTTCCTCCTTTTTCCTATGTGGTTACCAGATTCCCATGAAAAATTGGAAAATTGAGTATAGTGGTTGTTAGAGAAAGCATATTTGGTGTCCAAAGTCCTTTGCCCAGAGAAGGTCCAACCAAAGATCACTGCCCTTGTTGATAAGTGTGTTGCTGCAGGGCTTCTGTTGAAAGGAAAATGAAACTGGCTAATAGAAACTATGCATAGCTCTCCATGTCATAAAACAAGACCCAGCTCTGCTACTAATTAGCCATGTGCCACCCTCAAAATCTTTAACCTCTTCTGAGCCTCTGTTTTCTTCTGGGCTTATATAAGGATCAGATGAGACAAGAGCCAAAAGCAATTGTTTGAGAAAGTTAAAAGTCATACTCCAGAACAGTAAGAACTGTGATCATTTGAGAACTGAAATGGGAACAGGAGTTTTGACTCGTTCACAGTTATACCTCCAGTACAGTTTAGCAGAAAGGAGCATTCCAAGGTGTTCCATGAATGACTGAGTAAAGGAAGAAATGAATAACAGTCACTATAATAAGATAAAAACAAAGGGTTGTTGCTGGTGGGACTGGGTTTACTACAAAGTAAAGCTCTATTCCAGTAAGTGCTGTGGGTAAACCATACACACTCTTGATTAACCTAACTGGCTCACCTAAACTGGCTCACCCCTGAGAGCTGAAATTGTTTCTGTCCACTCTCAGATGCCAGAAGTAGGCTCACCCAACTGGATGTGACCTAGGATCATTTCAGATGCCTACCTTTGCAACATAGAGCAAGGGAAAGGGGCAAACTTCCATCCAAGTCCCCTCCTCTGCAGGGAGCCGCCTCACTCCCCAGGCACACTTGGAAGCTTGCCACTCATTCATTGATTCATTTGTTCATTCATTCATTCATCACACGTTCATTGAACGCCTCATGTCCGAAGTACTGTGCTTCTATTAAAATCTTGAAACTATTACTATTCTTTAAAATGCATTTTTTCTTGAAATGTCTGCAGTGCTTCTGTCATAGCTGTGGTGTGTGCTCCTGTGGGAGTCACTGGGTTGGAAGGCACAGAGGCTCACGGCATGAGGGAGGGCTGGGTCCTGAGTCTTTCTCCGCTTTGACCTTTTATGAATATCAAGGGTATGATGTAGACGTATGGCATACAGAGGAAAGAGGGTAGAAGATTGAATAGATTTTAAGACTGGGATGAATCTCAGGACAAGCAGTGAGATATCTACATTTCTATATCTATATCTATCTGTCTATTGTGTTTGGCCAAAGGAAGGAGAAAAGTCATCAAACACCACCACCACACACACTAGAGGGCTGCCTTTGATCCAATGTTCTCTCCACTCTTTCAGCCCCTTGGAAATCAGCCACAGTTTGTGTGGAGGTACAGAGTAAAAAAGAACCCATGGCCCATAACGTCTGCATGGAGAAGAGGTAGCACAGGGTCACTGTCATGTCAGATCACAAGCCAAGCATGGCGTTTCTTCCCTATCTCTGAAACTAAATAAGTCTAGAACATTTGAGTAGAGGCACATATAAACCAGATGCAGATATGAGCAAACTAGCCAGACAGGGACAGAGGTGGAGTCTTGAGATACTGGGGAAACCCAAGGCTTTCTTCTGGGCTTATATAAGGATCACCAAAGTAGCAGTCACGGGAAATTATCACAGCAAGCTAGGTGAACGGACACTCAAGCATCTAGGGGGCCTGGAGGCTCCTATAAAGCAAAGACTACATGTTAAGTATTTCATGTTACTACCAATTCCCTGTTGAATTTTGTGATTAGTGTCCTTGTCACATGATTTAGGAATTCCCAGGAGGACTAGAAAATGATAAGATGTCGTGTAGTGCTAGTTCTTGAAACCAATTATTTGAGAGAATTCATGAAAAATTGAATAGAGTAAGATTTCTCACTTGAATGAGATTCACCATCATCCAAGAGAATATACAAATTAATCCTTTAGAAAAGTTAATAGCTTAGCTCTTGTTAATATTAACTAGTTAGATCCGAACAGAAGAACGAATCAAATCAGGATTTCTGTCTGCATTCTTTGTATACACACCTAACACATGGACTGAAAAATGAAAGAACACTTTAATTTTGAGTATATGACTAAAATGTGTGAGCTTTTGATTCACATATATAAATGCAAATAAAATATTCTGATTAGTAAAGTTAACTCGAAATTGCTGGAATCTCATCTAAAGACCTGTCTGTGGAATCTAAGTTCCAGTACTTTTTTTTAGGTGAAATCTTCCAAAAGAAATCATTTCTATATCTCAATTACTAAGCTTCCCTAGATTGAATCAACAGGGTTAATTAAGGACTCAATTTTATAATGGCACTTAGGTAGATTTGCTGTGATCATTGGTGTATGAGTCTAGCCAACTCATTTAGATCACAAGCTTCTGCAGTACAATGTATTTGTAGTTATCATTCCATGTCCTCAGCTTATAGTACAATGCCCAGTGCACAGCAGAGCTCAGTAAATGCTTGATGGGTAAATTTCTCTGTCTATGGGCTCCACACGTCTGGTCCCAAGTTTGTCACTAATTGGCTGAGTCACTCCAGAGAAGTCTCAGTTTTCTTCTGCGTTTCAGCTGTACCTTCTTGTCTTTGTAATCAAAGGACGGAGCCCAGCGATCTGTCCAGTTCCTTGGAGCGCAATGATTCTGTGGTATCAAGTGCCTAGCACAGGATGAGGTCCTGCAGGGAATACTAACGAAGAAGGAAAACACAAGGTTCCAGCCATCAAAGTGTTCCCAGTACAGCTCTAGAGATGGTGTTACAAGGACTAATCAAGCATAGGGGCCCCTTCCCTGTGTTGTATTTAAGTAAGGAATAATGGAAATGTCTATGATGGAATTGCAGGCATCAGTTATTAGTGAAGAGAGATATTTTATAGGGAAGAAATCTGTCACAAGTACATCACTGTCCTAATAAACTTATGTATAAAGATGATCCTGAAGAAAATTCAATATAGATTGTTTATACTGCTGTCTAAAAATGAGATATTTGCTTAAATTTCTTTCAAGTTGTGTCAAGATAAATTTAAAAAATTAATTTGTAATCCTACTTTAATGTTTGAACTCCCCACTTTGCCCAAAGCTGCTCTGTTAACTTTACAATCAATTTAGGGGTGCTGTTTTGCTGAGGCCACTGTTGCCTCATTAGGATGTGGTCATTACAGTTGTAATTTGGGTATTTGAGATTAATTATTGCCGTGTCTGGTTAGCAGACCTCCCATGTGCTTTGTCCCACAGAAGTCTTCAGTTTTCCAAAATTCTGCAGCAGAAAGACACGTGTTACTGGAGCAGTGTCTCCGGTGTGATGAACACGCTTGAGTTGTAAGTTAGAAGGTAAAGTTTGTCAAAAGTTACAATTCTGTGAACTTCAGAGGGATAAAACCTCATTGATTTGGCAGATTTGAGGTAGACTTTCTGACTGATTTCTTTTTTAGAGACCGGAGCATGCATCTTTTCAAATTCACGTTATTGTTGAATTAATTACGAATAGAATTTATCCTCAGTGTATTTTTCCAAACAAATAGATCACTTGTAATTAGCATTGCTTTGCAAATCCAAAATCAGACATCCACGTTCTTAAAAGCAGTTTGTCCTTTTTATAAGATTCTGTGTTTTCCCTGCAAGATGACTCAGATTTTAGATTAAATGATAGAATGCATTCTAGATACATTTCTAGGTAATCAAGCCCAGACTTGGATGTGTTTACAGTGCTTGCTCTTCTAAATCCTTGTGAATGACCAGAGAAACTATTTGAAAAATGGTGTTGTGTCAGAAACAAGTTGGGATCCATTCATTTCTGAAAAATCAAAGAATTTGCAAAATGAGAACACTGGGGCCGGGCGCGGTGGCTCATGCCTGTAATCCCAGCACTTTGGGAGGCCGAGGTGGGCGGATCATGAGGTCAGGAGTTCGAGACTAGCCTGGCCTACATGGTGAAACCCCGTCTCTACTAAAAATACAAAAATTAGCTGGGCGTGGTCGTGGGCACCTGTAATCCCACCTACTTGGGAGGCTGAGGCAGGAGAATCACTTGAACCCGGGAGGCAGAGGTTGCAGTGAGCCAAGATTGTGCTACTGCACTCCAGCCTGGGCAACAGAGCTAGACTCCATCTCAAAAAAAAAAAAAAAAAAAAAAGAACACTTGGACTTCTATGTCACTTTTCCTCGGCATTGAGTCTGGTCTGGTTTTTGCGGTATGCCCGCTGATGAGGTGGCAAGAAGATGTGTCCACCTGGTGTTGGTTTCTTTGCATGGCCTTTTGAAAATGTGTTTATGATATTCCATCTAGTTTGTGCATTTTTAGAACCCACAGATGACTGAGACAGAAAGACTTGGGTATTTCCCTTTTCTGTGATAGACGTTTAACGTGCAAGTAAGCTTTGCAAGTTAAATATTTATCTCATGTCCACATAATAAAAAACTTCTTACTGAAAGCTGGCTCATTTTACCAATTTGGTACTGGTTCTCAAACCAAAAAACAGCTCATATTCCTTTGGTATGAGCCTTTGTGTGACTTTAACCACATCTGCAAAATCACAAACAAAATGATAAAGCCATTTATATCTGGCAGCCGCAGTCCAGAATTGAAATGTTACTGATAACTTCATAGTATTACAGAGCCACCTACTCCTCATGCAAAGTAAACTGTCTTGGGTTGGCCACCTGTATTAGAACTCAGTATTGCCAGTTAGCAGTTCTTTGATTCAGGAGGTCACCAACCCAGGCATGACTGCTCGATTTCCAAAAGGAGTGCATTATTCTTGGAGCCATAAAACAATTGTATCTGTGGAAGCCAAGATAATGACTACCAAAGCTTGTGAGGTAATTGCGTCAAACTCCCAGGTGTGAGTTGATCACCTCTTGGAGAAAGAGTACAAACTCCTTCCCCTTCTCTACACCTGCAGGTCAGCACAGCTGAATGAAAGGCGTGGTGAAAATCACTTCCTTCTTTTACAGTATGTCTTTGCTGTGTTTACTCTTCTTTCTCTCCCTCTCTTCCTCTCCGTCTCTCTTTTCTTTTTTTTCTTTCTTTTTTATCTTTCTTTATTTTTATGGATGCATAAAAGTTGTACATATTTATCTTTTCTTTTTTCCCATTTTTCTCTTCTCCCTGTCTCCCTACCATTCCTCTTTTCTCCTTCCCTCCCTGCCTTCCTCCCTGCTGCCCTTTTCTTCTTGGCTGGCTGCCTGCCTGCCTGCCTGCCTTCCTTCCTTCCTTCCTTCCTTCCTTTATTCTCATTCTTTCCCTTCCTCCTCCCTTCTCATCCTTTCTTTCTTTCCCACTTTTACTCTGCTCCCTCTATTTCTCCCTCATACACATCCTGCCTAACTGCATATAAATGTAAATATCCTGAAAGGAATCCAGGAACATGTCTGGGTCCCCTCCCCAGCCTTTTGCAGCAGTTTGCTCTGACCCTAACTTCTGAATGATGAAGCTCTGGAAACGACCAGAGCTTGCTCTTCAACACAGTAGCCACAGCTCTCAAAGGCTAAGCTTTTACAAAAACAGCCACAAATGTCGGGCATATGTTCCTTATGGATATCTTTTTTTCCTCACAAAAACCGAAATCACTAAAACCTAGCATGAAATTTCAAAGGCTTGGTCCCTATGAGAAGCTACAAGATCAGAGGAGTGGAGAATTTTGAAGCCAGAAGGTTTACTGGATATCTGAATAGATATTAGACATAAGCATGGCTCTGGGGGCTGCATTTGCTCATTTTCAACATTGCGGGTTGTGTTACCTGGGGTTCTTTCTATCTTTGAGAACACAGAGATAAAATCCCCAGTAGTTTTTTCTGTATTATTTACCAAAGACACGGGCCTGTATCTAAGCATGGTTAACTCTGCTTTGAACTTCTTGTTTGACTTCTTCCCTTCTGGTCACAGTCATATATAAAATTTGAGAACGCTGAAATTGCCCAAGGAACAAACAAACCTATTGGAGGACTAAACAAACTGCCACATGGTTTCTGTGCTTGGAAGCAGCAGGCAGCAGATCCGCTTCTATTTGAAGCAGCTTTCTCTTACACAGGACAAGGATCCTATAGGACAAGGTGATTAGTGAGAAGCCATAGAAGGAATGTCTTGGAAAGTGAAGGGAGGCAGCACCATTGTCAGCTCCCTGTTACCTCCCAGGAATCTTCCTAATGGGATGCTCTGTGGTAGGAGTTTGGGCTGTGAAACCTATTTTTGAGGATCTTATTCAGCCCATTCATAGCTTGCTCCTGACTGAAACTTGGCATGCTGAACTCTCAGGCAGGAAGCCATAGCAACCCATTTAATACCAATGTTAAAAACAGTCTCCTTGTAATTAAGGGAGTATTAAGAAAACAGAGCTTCTGCCTCATTTTGGCCCAAGCTCAAAAGATGATAAGCTGTGTTGTAGTAGGGCTTTTTGTTTTTTCTTAAATCAAATTTTGACAGTCCTTTATCCTTGAACGTAGATGAGACACTCCTGATATTTGGAAAATAAATGTGTTGCATTAAATCATCAATGCTAATCTTTTAAAATTGGCAATTGCTTTAGCTCAGTTATATGCTCTATAACCCTATCAATCTGTATAGTGCTCAGTTTCCATGGGAATAAGCTTTGCACATTCATTCAGCCCAGAATATGAATTAATTCAGGAGGCTGTGGTTGTGCTGACAGTAAGTGCTAAGTAATTCTCCTGATAATTGGAAATATCATCTGTGTTGCTTTGTTAGAGAAACATTTTCCTGCTTTGTTGTTATTGTTTTCCTCAGATGTCTAATCTTATGGTGCCTACTTTTTGCAAGAAATACTTCTTCGCAAATATACTTGGGAAGTTTTTTTTTAATAAAACAACTCTGAATCTATTATAAGAGCCTCAATGGCTCTTCTCATAGGTGGTCAAGTTTTTCCGAATAGATGCCAATTTTCCCAGTACAGTAGTTCTCCAGCGTGAGCATATAAATACATCAGAATCACCTGAAAGACTCATTAAAACACAGATTACTGGCTCTAACCCCAGAGTTTCTGATTCAGCAGATCTGAGTGAGGCCATGAATTCACATTTCTAACAAGTTGCTGATACCCATGCTGCTGGGCTAGAGCCCACACCTTAAGAATCACAGTTCTAGTCAATGTGAAGTTGCCACAAAGCTCCAAAAGCGTTTTTGTAGTAGTTGCTATGTGGTTGGTACAGTCCTAAGTTTTATGAGATGCATTTTCTGTCTTGATAATGTATAAGTTACATGCAAAATCAAGAGGAATAAACAATTCGTCCTATAAATGGCCAAGGAAAGGGAGATGAACATGAGCTGAAGGACTCAGCAGACTTTGAAAAAGATGTGGGACTGGAACTGACCATAAAGGATAATGAGAAATGGAACTTACAGAAAGGTAATTTTCAGTAAGAAATGAACAAGTAGCCCAGGATTTTGTTCCAGAGGTGCCTATGTATCACCTACAGGGTTAACAGTTTCCTAGGTGAGGAGGGTTTCCCTTTTTCTGCAAGATTTTATTTTCTTTGTAATCCCTTTGTAATCAATCAGGGACTCAAAAGGATTCAAGGGCTGATGTGTCAAGCAAGTAACGTCTGCATGTCTGTAAATAATGTCAAAAAATCGACCTGGTTTACTAACATCATCATCTCCAAAAGCATTTTATTAGATACATTTGACTGAAACAGTGGTTTAAAAAAATTTATAGCCTTGAATACTGTCAGATTTTGTGCATGCTCCTGGCTTGAATAAACTTCTGAATAAACACACGATCTGTCAAAGCAAGTGTGTTGTTTAATTTAATTTAGATTTTGAGACATCCTGACACTATATGAAGCAGGCATAAAATTTTGCCTGAGAGTAACCAGCAAGGAAATATTTTACTGTTAGTATATTTAAAATGTAATTTTCAGCTGGTAATTCTATCCAGATCTACTATTTACACTACCCAGATGAGTTAGCAGGTTTACTCCTAGGTATGACTAGTTAATCTTCCACCTTACCCCTCCACAGACATGTCTCTGGAGTGAATCCTTCTATATCATCCTGTTATTCAATAGTTTGGAGCTTTTTGTGTGCCTGAGTGACTACAGTCCTTCAAAAACTGGCTGTCATGAAACAGTAGTTACGGTAACTGAAGGAGCTGCTCTGCCACTGGACTTTACAAATCTTGGATGAGTCTAACAATGGTTTGAGGGAGGTAATGGCTGGTTTCCAGTTTATTCTGCATGTGTAAATCTGTACACAGTCCCTGTGCCTGCTGCACTAAGAGTCAGTGTGTTTCTGTGCTAAGCAACTGGTTTTCCTGTGCAATCAAGATTGCCTTTTGGAATCACATGTAGGATGGTAGTCTCGAGGCAACAGGTCAAACTCTGTAAAATATTTGCAGAGATTTATTCTGAGCCAAAAAATGAGTGAGAAATGGACTGTGACATAGTCCCAGGAGATCCTGAGAACATGGGCCCAAATGGTCAGACTACAGCTTGGTTTTATACATTTTATGGAGATACGACATCAATCAATACATGTAAGATGTATGTTGGTTCAGTCCAGAAAGGCAGGGCAACTCAAACTGGGGGCGTTTAGGTCATAGGTGGATTAAAAGATTTTCTGATTGGCAGTTGGTTGAAAAAGTTATTATCTAAAGACCTGGAACCAATAGAAAGGAATTTCTAGGTTAAGATAAGGGGTTGTGGAGACCAAGGTTTTGTCGTGCAGATGAAGCTTCCAGGTAGCAGGCTTCAGAGCTCTTATCATACCTTAAAAGATGCCAGACTCTTAGTCAGTTCTCTCTTGGATCAGGGAAAAGACCTGGAAAGGGAAGGGGATTCTCTACAAAATGTAGATTTTCCTCTACTTTGCAGGGCCATTTCAAAATATGTCAAAAATATATTTTGGGGTAAAATAATTTCTTTTGGTGCCTGCTCTCTGTCATGTATGGCTATACCAGAGCCAGGTTGAAATTGGGTGTCTTATTGCTATAAAAAGTCTATTTTATCAGTCTTAATATCTCTGCTTTAATGTTAAGGCTGGTCAGTTGTACCCGATTTCCATAGAGAGGAGGGTATAATGAGGCATGTCTGACCCCACCTTCTCATCATGGCCTGAATTCGAGTTTCAGGTTTACTTTGGAATGCTCTTGGCTAAGAGGGGGCTCATTCACTTGTTTAGGAGGCTTAGAAATTTATTTTTGGTGTACAGACAAAAGTATGGAAAATGGATTGAAGGGATGCAGGACTTGAGACGTGGAAACTGGCTGGAAGGTATTTCTGTTTGTTTAGGGAAGACTCAAGAAAAGGTGGAGCTGAGGCCATGACATGGAAATGCAGAGGAGAAGGTCATTAGGAGAGAAAAAACTGAGATATCTTGGTGAACAAAGGTAAAGGTAAAGCCTTAAGCCCAAGGTTTTGAATAAGACAGAAATTAGGCCTTGATAGCAATGTTGTTGGTAAGTCTGTATGGTTTTTGGCTATATGAGAATGAACACTTAAGATACAATGAAGGGTCTGTCTCAAATTGCAGAGGCAAATGGTAAAATAGAAATGGGAAGGGGTCCCATATGGGCCTCTTACTCCCAATTCCAGACGCTGCATCAGTGCAACGGCACTATCTCTGAACAAAAAGCGCAAAGCATGAGTTCCACATAGATCAAGTTAAAGGTCTACCAACTTTTTCTCACAAACCCAAACTTTCCTGATGTCAGAATGATTTCTTGGGCAAGCAAGAAAATCTTGACCTCTCTCCCTTTGCCTTATTGCCTCCCACAGAGTGATAAATGCCCTTGGGTGACGGAGAGCCAGGGAGCAGCTGGTCTTGGACCTTCCAGGTGCTCCTTTTGTCACTATTTTTTCGGCCTGATCTTTGTCACATCATTTAATCAGTCTGCTCACTCTTCTTTCTTGAGATGGCATTGCCTATTCTAACGTATCACTCTTCTGTGTACCATAAGCAAATGGAAACATTAGCTGTATAAAATAACTAGTGAACCATGTTTAATTGTGTAGATGATGATGACTAAACACAAACTGCTTTGCAACTGTGATATAAAATGAACCTGGAATTAAGGAGGGAAACTCAAAACAGGATTCTCATTTATTCATTCCTGTTTGGGTTTTGTTTCAATATTTGTTAAGTACATACTATGTGCCAGGTACTGTTCTCAGTGTTTGAGACACATTAGTAAACAAAATTCTTTACTCCCGTGGTAGCTACAGATTGAGTTACAGAATATTTTAGTAGTACCCAAACTATTACCAGTTTTCATATGCTTGCCAAAGTCATGGTGAGGGTTATGTGATAGTCTTGAAAAAGAATAGTATGAAGGTATTAGTATTTAGTCACTGGCTAATGGTAATTGTTATTTATCAGCTACCTTTTCCCTATGCCCAGCTTCTTCCTGCTTTATGGACCTGTTGTATTGACATGCATGCCTGTCAACTGTTATACATCTGGCCCTCTCCAAAACACACTGAAGTGTAACAGCAAAATGTAAATTCTGTCAAGGCCAGAGTACGTTTAGAATTGCATAAAGTCACTGAGTGTGTCTGTTAGGGCACAGTGACCTTCGCTAGCTACACCCAATTTTACACTGCCACTTAGTGAGATATTTTTAATGTCACTTGAACTGTTTCAGGTAGAAGATCTTAGGCTGAAATAAATACAGAGTAATTTGTCAGGTTTGCCAGTGCAGAGGTTGTTAATGACCTTCATCTTGGAAAGAAATACATTGTTTTCTGATAGCCATGTGCTGAGTCACATGTACCTTAAACACTGGCCCTCCCCTTGTGACTTCTGTTCTGGGCAACAGCAAGATGGCTGTCACCACTCCCTGGTCTTCCAGTCCAGGAAGGAGTTGTCAGAGAAAGGTACTGAAGCACTGAGTCTATGAATTCCTTGTTAAATAAATTGTGGATTCATGTAATTGGATTTTATATTAGACCAACAAGAGCTGAAAAATCACAGGATCAGAATTTTAGAACAGAAAATGCTTTCTTCTTTCCATATACAATCTCACAGATTATATACCTAACATCCCTGTGAGATTGGCATAATCATGCCTATTTTATAGATGAGGAAACTGAAGCTTGGAAGAATTAAATTACTTTGGTTCTTGGTCATATAAGTAGTAAGTGACAGAACCTAGAAGGGAATCTATTTCTAATCATTCCAGATCCAGTGATATTTGGAGTGTGTTGTGCTCCCTTCAGAGACCATGCACAGGAAGCGTTGTGTTATAAGGTGCTATGAAATAGAACTGAAAATCACAGGCACAGTCCCGCTTTCCACAAGAACCCACAGACCTGCTGGCCTCACTCTGTTCCCAAACACTGTCTTCATATACTACATCTTCTTTACAACTATACCGTAAGGTACCAATGTTGTCATCCCCATTTTACAATTGAGGCTGAGAAACTAGTTTCACTTACGTGGTGGATGGTGGGGCTGAATTAGTGGGTGGGGCAAATCTTTCTTGACTCCAAAGCCCATATTTTCACTGAGGGCTTCTTTGGTGACAAGATAGACCTTAACACACACACACACACACACACACACACACACACACACACACACACACACACACAAACTAGATATGGCATAGGATACAGGTAGAGCAGGGATTGGGGGCAGGATGGGAGATGCATCAGAGATGGGAGCAAGCATGCTGGCCTGGAGTGGCTGGAAAGGCCTTACAGAAGACCTTGCAGGGGCAGGAGCTCCTGGAGAAAGTAACATAGAGAAGAAATCGAAAAAGCCCTGTCTACCATATGAGCAGTAAAAATGCATGAAGGATATTTATACACAGATTTGTTGCAAAGAAATGCATATTTTCACAAGCTTCTGTCAACATAAATAAACAAATTACAGACCCATATGCGGCAAACAGTATGCTAAACTCCTGACCTAACGGTCTCTGCAGGAAGTGACTACTGTCTCTTGCCTCCATCTCAGCTCTGCCCATGTGGCTTTAGCCACTTTGGTCATCTTGTGGCCCTTCAACTATGCTCACATCTCCTTAGCAGAAAGGCTGGCTATTCCTTCACGTCTTGTCAAAACTCTCTCCCTCACTTCATAGGGATGGAGAAGAAAGATCTATTCTGATGTATTCTGGAAAAGGAATAATATTCTGATATCACATAGAATATCAGAAGAATAGAGATGGTGTTTTGAATTTTAGATAGGGTCTTTTGCCATTGCCCTCTGCTATTCCTGTCTTTCCCTAGCCTGTGTTTGCTTAGAGATGTTCTTGGATTTAATCATAACCTTGGTGATGCTGTTGGACTTCTCTGCACACAACATTGTTACCAAGGGGCAGGTCTTAACCTCTCTGCTCCACCACCCTCCCAGACAGCCTTCCCTGACCACCTTATTAGAAATAGCTCATGCTGGCCATCAAGAACCTCAATTCCTGTGATAGTTGGATTCAGAAAAATGGTCATTCCTGGACATTACGTTCCTATTTATTTACGTGTGTATTATCCATCTCTTACACAAGGTGGCAAGCTCAAGAGCAGCTGTATTGCCCATTCTCTGATGCCTAACACGGAAAACCATAAAAGCCCAAGAAATATTTATTGAACACATGAATGAATGAATGGATGACTATTGAATGATATGAGTATGAACTCATAGATGAATGTGAGATCACTTTGAGAATTTCTCATCTTCTCTGTCTCTTACATCCAAATTCTTTTCTTCTCCCGTTTCCACAGCTTGGCGTTTCCCTGAAGTTTCCTCTGGTTCTTTTGGAAAAGTAAGCAGGCTTACCTACTTTAGATCTCTCCTTGAGGGAAACTTACTGCTCTTAACAGAAATCATAAAACTTACGTTATAAACTTGGCAAATACAAAGCAAACAGCCAGAGCTGGAGTCCACAAAGAAAACTTGGCTAAAAATGAACACTTCCTTGGAAAAACTTGTAGTTAATTGTGTCAGTTCTGTTTTCCTGGGCCTAGCAGCCTGGGTCTGCCTCGTTCTGTCCAGCACTATGAAAATACGGGTGTGTGCTCAGTGATTGCCCGTGAGGTGCCTCCTATCCCAGTGTCCTCACTTGACTTTGCTTCTGATCACGTCCTCATCCCTCAGCTTGGGACCTTTCACCATTATTCTGACAGTGCAGAAATTGAGATAGTGTTTTGAATTTTAGATGGGATCTTTTGCCTTTTCCCTATTCTGTTCTTGTCTTTCCTCAAGCTTCATTTGTTTAGAGATGCTTTTGGATATAATCATAACCTTGGTGATACTCTTGGACTTTTCTCCACATAACATTGTTAGCACAGGGCAGGTCTTAACTGCTCCATCAGTAGACGTAAGAAATCTAAAAACAGGGTTGGTAGGATTTGTATGTGTTGCTTTTCTGGATCGGCTTTGGAATCACCTGGGAATAGGTGGGTGTTCCCTAAAGGATCTAGAAAAACTAGCATTGCCGTAACTACTCTCCATAGACCACACTTGGCCTGGCTGGGGACCAGACTCCACTCAGGAAATGAAAGTGAGTGTTGCTCAACACTTGGGCTGTACCTAGTTTCAGGGTTATAGTCGTTGATGCTGGGCAGAGGGAGGGCTCTGTCATGAGTACTCCTCATTTGGACATTCGGGAAATTATGTTGAAAATGAAAAGATGCCAAGGGTTGTTCCCTGACCATTTGTAGAACTGGGATTCTGTCTTGGAGATCCTGTGGCCCCTGTTCTGTCAGCATCCTGAGCCTATTTCCCCTCAGCCTTCTCCACAACCACCTTTGCTTGGTGCCCTGGAAATCTCCCCTTCAGAGCCCAGCTAGTTCCTGGTGTGAAATCTGATCCAAAGATTTACAGAGTTGGTTATCACAGTTTCTACCACTTAGTTGGAACGTTTGTGTTCCTGTGTGTTCTATTGTCCTTGGAAGGTCCTTAGGTACATTCCCGTCACTGTGTCCATTTCAAATGGAATGGTCCAGTGTCCAGGGCCTTGGGCATTTAGCCAGATTGACTGAGTGCTCCACAAAAACAAATACAAACACACAAACAAACAAAACTCTCATGTGTTGTATTGTGATTTTATTGCACGAAGATTTAGGTCATTCAGGGTTTACTTTAAAATACAGACAAGTAGTTACCTGGACAAATAAAATGAAGGGGTTCAATGGAAGATTGTATAAGTTTAGTGCTACTTAAAAATCCTATGATTCTATTTTGCTGTAAGAAGACTACATCAATGTGTGTTAGAAGTAAAAATTGCCCCTAAAACACCATTCCATCAAAGCCTTGCTTCCATAGAGAAACTCACATGAATCCTTCTGAATGGATGACTGTCTATTCTCCAACTTCTGCTAGGAAAGATCCCCTATGAAACACATTTTTGAATCTCTGTCTGCCTGAATATCAAATAGTCCCTCAGAGTCTCCTCTCACTCAGGATGATTTGTCCCATGGGGCCCTTTCAGATTATCTAACCCCCGTGTCTGCAGAAAAGGCTGACATTGTGTGTTAGGTTCCTCATTTCAGATAAGTATGTATGCCTATACTTATATACTATAGTTTCTTTTTGTTAACTAATTTCTCAGCACAGTTCAAACGCAGAAGAACCAAAGAAAACATCTATCTTCCTATGAGATTGCCAAAATGGAGATGTACTATGTCCCCCTTAACTACCCACCGACTTTTTCTGAGATTGAGTCTCCCTCTGTGGCTCAGGCTGGAGTGCAGTGGCACTATCATGGCACACTGCAGCCTCAAACTCCTAGTCTCAAATGATCCTCCCGCCTTAGTTCCCCAAGTAGCTGGGACCACAGGCATGCACCACTATGCCCAGCAATTTTTTTAATTTATTTTTTATTTTTTTAGATGGAGTCTTGCTTTGTTGCCCAGGCTGGAGTGCAGTGGCACAATCTCAGCTCACTGTAACCTCCGCACCCCAGATTCAAGTGATTCTCCTGCCTCAGCCTTCCAAGTAGCTGAGACTATAGGTGCGTGCCACCATGCCCGGCTAATTTTTGTATTTTTAGTAGAGAAGGGGTTTCACCATGTTGGCCGTCTTGATCTCTTGACCTCATGATCCGCCCACCTCAGCCTCCCAAATTTAATTTGGTAGAGATGGGGTCTCCCTATGTTGCCCAGGCTGGTCTCAAACTCGTGGGCTCGAGCAGTCCTCCTGCCTTGCCTCCCAAAGTGCCACTGTACTCAGCCTGCCTCTTTCTCTGAAGGGAGGGGTAAGGGAAACACTCCACATGCCTAGACTGGATGGAAAAATGTGCGCTTGTTGCCCTAGGGAGCTCTAACTATAAAATTGGAATCCCAGTTTAAAATGTTGAGATTTACTCACTAATTGGTCTACATTAGGGATTTAAGGCTGATTTTTCCATGCTTGATAGAGCTCTAGTCAATGTCTGATCAACTGCCACCAGCCCTTGTAGGAAGCCCTTTGACCAGCCCTTGCTAGAGGTCTTTTGATTTGGTTGGTTTGTTTGCTTTTCATCAAAGATGATATGGTGATTCAGGAGGTCAAGGGACCTGAGAAAATCAAACAAAAAACACTTCTCCAGGCTAAGTAAAGCATTCCATGAATATAACATTAACAATTATAATAGATAATATATATTAAGCACTTAATCTGTGCTATGCACTTTGACAACTACATTTAAAATTCATAACTGCATTTCTGTCTCCATTTGAGAAATATTTTAAAAATTAAGTTCAGGGAGAGATTAAGGTATGTACCAAAGGTCACAGATCAAACACTCAATAAAGTGAAAATGCAGTTCTGTCTGGCTCAGTACCTGACTTTTTACCTACATGCTAAATGGCTTCTGTTGGAGCCCATGCACTCTGCCATCTTGAATTTGTGATCCTTGGCAAGAACCTACAGGGGACTCCATGAAAAACAGGGGAAATTTGGTGGTCGTGGGTCTCTGAGAACAGAACTTTACGTCTTCCTGGGTGCTATTGCTGTAGCCTGGGGGCGGGTAAGACCACTTTCTCACCATCCTCTCAGGCAGCTATTCTAGGATAGGGGAAGGAGGTGGCCATGAAGCTGGGTGTGTTTCTGTTTTCCTCATCTTCAGACCACTGAATGTCCTTCTCCAGGGGACTGATACATAAATACATGGAGGGTATATCCAGTGTTTCTCCCAACTCCCTCCGCCTAATAACCACATTCTATAATTTCATACAATGTGACATTTTTAGAATCAGGATGAATTTTTAGAGACCGCTTAATCTCCATTGCCTCCACCCCCTGACCATTCTATGGTAGTGGCCTGGAGACGGTAAGGGGTATGCTCTAGAAAACACAATTAATTAGCAGCAGAGCCAACAACATCCTTGATTTTTACAGCTCCCACTACAGTGCCCTTTTCACACCACCCTATCGTTTTTCAGAGGTAGACTTTTCAAATCCTGCCCTTTCTTTTTTGCCTTCCTGCTTATTTTAAGTTTCTCATTGTTTAAAAGCATCTCCTCCCTAGTCTCTCTACTACTCCTGAGTTTTCCTCATTTTTCCCTCCATTGTGTCTAAAACTCTTCCTGTGCTATTTTTGAAGGCACACGAATGTTGAATAATGTCCATTCCTACAGCCAGTGCGAGTTTGTATTTTCTTTGTGGCTGGGGAGGGTATGAAAGAAATGTGGGCTATGAACAGCTGTTACTGAGTTCTCCAAACAGGAAAATGTCCCAGGCTATTTTTGAGCCAGTCTCTCAAAGACACAGGGCTGGGCACTGCCTTTTACCCCTGTAGTGTGCTGGGCTGTGTTTTCCAGGGTGCAATTCATAAAAGCTGGAGTCATTGTTTCTTCAAGGGCTTGTTTCCCTCAGAGAAGGTCCCAGCCAATGACAACTCTTATGAAAAAGTGTGGGAAGACTGAATTACAGGAAATACAATGACCCGTTGAATGAACTGGTGTCCATCAATGATTCTAGTGAATAGCTTACTAATTGTTTTTGATGAGAGCAAAAACAAACAGCTCCTCATAATGCCTGACCCTATTTAGTTACATCAAAATCTTGGCCTTCTGCAAAATTGCTGAGAGAAAAAAAATATTTGTAGACATTCACCACTCAAGCTGTCACAGAATCAAAATTTCTGATAATCTAATGAGGTGAATTCAGCTGACTGAACCGATTTTTGTGATTCACATGTGTTGAGTGCTAAACCATCTGTAATTTCCAATTCTGTTTCAGACTGTATGTTTAAGGGCTTTCCTACTTTAAATCACAGGTAAGTATAGGAGGGATTGCCAAGAATGTACTTCAGGTGATGGAACAAGTGCTTGTCATCACTGTCACACAACTAGCCTCACTGCACGGGGTTTGAGATTTCATCCCAAAGGAATAGTGAAAATGATGATGCAGCCACTGTTGCTGATAAACAACAACAACAGTGAAATATCTCAAATGCAATTGAACAAAGAACTGAAGTGTCTAACCTAAGACCTTTCTTCTTTAAAAACAAATAAGCGAAAAAAGGCATGTGATGTCTACCTACTTCAGCATTTAGTATAGTCACTGGCAACTTGGCTTTCTGAGAAAGAATGCAATGGATTATACAGAGTGAGCAGAGACCAGCTGTGCTCTGTTCTTCTCTGTGTGATCTATTCCATGTATTCTCCGCCATGTAATATATTCTTTGTGGACTTTGTCACTACCAGTGTTTACATAAGCAGTCCTTTGGTATAGACAGGGACTTGGGGAGACGGGTGGGAGGCAGTGCGTACACACATTTTCCAGTTAACTACATGACTGGAGAGGGATTCACTCAATCCTCTTAGCCCATAGTTTATCCTTTCAGATGGGCATGTGATACAATACATCATCCCATCTGCCTCATAGAGTTGTTGCATGTATCATCTATGCAACTGACCCAAAGACATACTGGAAAGTTACAAGTGTTGCCTCAGTGTAAAGAAACAGCTTGTTAGTAGAGTTGATTAATACTGGACTGACACCTACCTCCCCACCCCCAGTATTCAGCAAATAAAATACTACAGAAGATGTTTTCCATCACCAGTGATATATTTAAGTGAGTTATCCATATAATGTTGGGTTCCTTTGTAACCCACACACACTTGGGAGAAGGGCTGAGTTAAAAGTTCATTTTGTGGCCACGAAACACTTTTTCTATGTGAAGCAGATGTGCCGATCGATGACTTCAGTTTCTGATTTTGACCTTGTCATTAGTTCCTAGCCAAGTGATAACACTGACACTGGGGCCATATCTCTTTAGACTCTAAAGTTTGGAGACCCTATTCTATTAGTTTTCTTGGAAGATATATAGTTCTGCCAGCAAACTTGGACACTTCCTCATAAATATGGTCATCTAGAAGCTGCCAAAATCTAATAAGATTGATCAGTTTTATGCTAATGGGTAAATCAGTCCATTTGGAGAATTCTTGGAATGCATGGGCCATCTGTTGTTCCACATTTCAGGGAATTAGAGGGCCAGGCATGCTGTCAGGGAGAGAAAAGACTCTAGCCTAAATGGTGACTGTCTCAATATTTTCCTTTTCTTTTGCAGAAAAGATATAAATGTAATTACATATCAATGTTTGTTTCTTATTTGTCCATTTTCTTTATAAATATCATCTCTTTGTGGTCACAGGACATGTTTGTCTCATTCCCTACTTTTACTGAGCACTGACCTCATTAAGGCACATTGAAGGGCCTTGATGGCCAAGTAAATGAATGATGGAATGATAGGCATATACTACATCAAGCCAGAAAGGGTTTGACTTCTTTCGTTTGCAGATGAGGAAACTAAGCCACAAAAATATTAATGATTAGCCTGATTTTGCATATTCTGTTAGTGGCAGTGCTGGGACTACCATCTAGATTTCTTGACTTAGTCTAGGTTTGTCATTATACCATGTCCATATAGGTCGAGTATCCTTTATCCAAAATGCTGGAAAACAGGTCTTTCAGATTTCAATTTTTTTTTGATTTTAGAATATTTGTATATACATTATGAGATATCTTGGGATGGGACCCAACTTCATTTATATTTCACATACACCTTATACACACAGCCTGAAGGTAATTTTATATAATATTTTAAATAATTTTGTGCATGAAGCAACATTGTGTACATTGAACTATTAGAAAAACAAAGGTGTCAGGTGCGGAATTTTCCACTTGTGGCATCGTGTTGGTGCTCAAAATCTTTTTAATTTTGGATTTTGGATTTTGGGATTAGGGATGTTTAACTTGTATTAGGATTAATCCATCTTGTCATGTTGTTCTATGTGTAGCTTCTTAGTTCTAGGGAATAAATTAGAAAGGGATGGGAAATGGCATCGTTTCCCCTGCATTGGGAATCAGGACATGCCGGCTTGTGAGCAACACCAGGTGGCTCTAGGGAAGAACTTACTCACTATCGGGATCTTGAAACACCAGCAGTGGACTCTCTCTGCTTTGAAATTCGTAGAAGCAAATCATAACCACATGATGACAGGGACTGGACCAGATGGTTTCTGCTGGTCCTCTCCAGTTTTCTGACTCTATCCTGAGGATTCAGCCAAGATAGATATAACTTCCCATCTTCCCCTCAGGCCTGTCTTCATGCTCTTAGAGGTGCAGTTCTGATAGAAGAGCAACAGTCACTACAGCAATAAAGGATCTAGACACTGGTGGGCAAATCCATCATTCAAGGGCCTTTTTAAGCTTTCCAAAGTGCTTTTTTAAAATGAGATATTTGGACAAAATAATAGCCAAATGATTCCCCATCCAGGCTTCACTTCCAATACATAAATCCAAAGGAAATTAATAGAATAAAATTATAACCACAGGCACTAAAATGTTAACTGCTTAGATAGTATTTAATGTTCCAACTCCAGACTCTAGCCATGGTTTTCAAACCTGGCTGAATATCAGAATCACCAGGGAAATTTGGTCCAACTTGCCAGAAATTCTGCTTCAATAGATTTGTGGGGAGACCATGCAATCTTCATTTTTATTAAAAGCCCCCTGGGCGATTCTAATGATCAGCTACATTGGGAAGCCACTGTTCTAGAAAATCTCAAGAAGCTTTCCAAACGGCAAGTTCTATTTTTGAACACATTGTTTAAAAGAAAGCCCGTTGTTCTGAATTCTATTTTAAGACAGAAAAAGCCCCCCCTTTTTTTTGCAGAGTATTAGCAAAGTTCTCAAAAACATATTAATCTTTAATAAAATTTTGGATTATCCTGAGCATCTTTTCTTTTGTAAACCCAACAGAGGGTAAAACACACACAACCATGGAGGGTGAGGAGAATCTTGGACTCATTTGCAAGTTTCCAAGTCAGTGGATTTTTATGATCTTCTTGGCTTTTTGTCAGCTAGACTTAGACTGCTCCTGTATGGAGAGTGTTGGGAGCCAAGGAGTCTAAACTTTGTTTCAACAATTCTTTAGAGTAGTTGATGTAAAATATTAACTTATGAGATAGACTTGCACATCTGGTGAAATCATGACAGTAAAAGATAGAACAGATTAAGAATTAACAAGGACCAGATGCACTATAATAATGTAGATTTTTCTATTTGCAATTTGGGATGCAGATTTTAGAAAAATGGCCACTTTTCGGGGATATACTTGTATATTTGGAGCCACTTAGTAGATGGAATGATAAATGATAGAAAACAGATGATAGATAAGAAGAAGGACAATAGCTAGCTAGCTAGATAGATAGATAAAGGAATGTTAAATATACTTGAACTCAGTATGAATCTAACCCATTTAATTAAAGTGGCAATGGAAAGCTGTATGATTTAGTGGGCAAACAATGTCGTGGAAAAATGAGACATAAGTTTAATTTTTGCATCGGTTCTATAGTTTCTCACCTGGAAAAGAGAAAACTGTATCACAGGAGTGGTCCTTACATGAGATACAAAAAAAGACAACGATTTCAATGAGTCGGTGGGTGAGAGTAATAGAGAAGTTATTAAAAAGAAAAAAGAATAACAGATGTTGGTAAGGATTCAGAGAAAAGGGAACTCTATTACACTGTTGGTGGGAATACAAACTGGTAAAGCCACCGTGAAAAACAGTATGGAGATTTCTCAAAAATCTAGAACTAGAATTATGATTTGATCCAGCAATCTCACAACTGTATATCTACCCAAAGGGAAAGAAATCAATATATTAGAGAAATAATTGCACTCACATGTTCATTGCAGAACTAGTCACAATAGCAAAAATATGGAATCAACTTAAGTATCCGTCAGTGAATTAATGAATAAGAAAATTTGGGGCCAGATGCAGTGGCTCATACCTGTAATCCTAGGACACTGGGAGGCCAAGGCAGGCAGATTGCCTGAGCTAAGGAGTTTGAGACCACTCCGGGCAACATGGTGAAACCCTATCTCTACTAAAATATAAAAAATTAGCTGGGTGAGGTGGCACACACCTGTAGTCCCAGTTACTCGGGAAGCCAAGGCAGGAGAATTGCTTGAACCCAGGAGGTAGAGGTTGCAGTGAGCCGAGATCGCACCATTGCACTCCAGCCTGAGTGTCAGTGCGTGACTTAAAAAAAAAAAAAGGAAAAGAAAAAAAGGAAAATTTTATATATATACACAATGTAATACTATTCAGCCATAAAAAATAATAAAATCATGTCATTTGCAGCAACGTGGATGAGAACTGAAAGTTATTATCTTCAGCGAAATAAGCCATGCACATACCTAAAGAAATATAGCATGTTTGTGGAAGATAAAAAATGTGAACATGAGGAGGTAAAGAATGGAAAGATAGATCAGAGACTGGCCAGCATGAGTTAGAGGAGAGGGTGGGTAAAGAGAAGTGGGTTAAAGTGTACAAATATATAGTAAGATTGAAGGTATAATTCAATGTTTGATAGCAGAGTAGGGTTACTACACTTTAAAATATATATTATAAGTAAAGGCATGGAATCAACCTAAATCCCCATCACTGATAGACTGGATAAAGAAAATGTGGTACATATACACCATGAAATACTATGGAGGCATAAAAAAGAATGAGATCATGTCCTTTGCAGGCACATGGATGGAGCTGGAGACCATTATCCTTAGCAAACTAACACAGGAACAGAAAACCAGATACCACATGTTCTCACTTATAAGTGGGAGCTAAATGATGAGAACACATGGACACAAAGAGGGGAACAACACACACTGGGGCCTATAGGAGGGAGGAGGGAGAGGATCAGGAACAAATAACTAATGGTTACTAGGCTTAATACCTGGGTGACAAAATAGTCTGTACAACAAACCTCCGTGACACAAGTTTATGTGTGCAACAAACTTGTGTACTGAACTTAAAAGTTTTAAAAAATGTATTTTGCTTGGGTGATGGACACCCTAAGTGCCCTGACTTGATCTCTCCACATTAAATACATGTAAAGATCTTATCACGCATCCTATAGATTTGCACAAATTTAAAAATCATATATAATCTTAGTCTTCAAGGCCTAGGTGGTTATGAAGGAAATGCTGGATTCCAACACTTCATCATGCCAGGTGTGGGCATTGGCAGAAACACCGTGAATCACTGCCAGATGACTGTGCAGCCCATCCATAATGCTTGTTTTTCAAGAGCCATTTAATAATACTGTCAGATGTTTCAGAATGTCTTGCCATCCAAAGCAATAGCCACACTGATATTTAGCGAGATTTTTGTATTAGTATGTGTACAGAACTTTTCTTCTATTAGCCAATGGTATGATATAGGCCTATTTGAAATAGAGTCATAAATCAGTTCGGGTTTTTTGGTGGCAAGAGACAGAAATGGACATCAGCTGATAAAAGTGAAGTGGTGAAATTTTTCGAATAGTAGAGGATAGGTCAATAGCAGAGTCAAAGCTGTCTTGCTTTGACTTGAGCAATCCGGCTTTGGGAAGGATGGGTGGCAGGACAGTTTGGGAATCTTGGCATGAACAACTGCCTTAACCAGAGTTTCTCCCAGGCAGAGCATAATCCAAGAGCTTGGAACACACAGTTCATTTGGGAAGTGAATCCAGGGAGTAGGAGTAGGAGATGAGCAAGAGTGAATTAGAGAAGGAGGGGAAGCCCATGCAAAAGTGCATTGTTGAACCAGCCATGGCTGTGGGCATCTGAGAGTCAATCTGTCTGGTAACTTCTGAAGAGTAGAATTGTCTACCCAAGGAATTGAAGAGACACCATTAGGCCTGTGTTGCTTCTGTAGAGTAAACACCTTTTCACTTCCAGATTCTGAATGTGTGAGTGTGACCTCGTACAGGAGGCTCTATGCACGGGTTCAGAGAAACCCCAGGACAGAATGACGGCAGGACAGTTCCCTAAAGGAAAAATAGGAAGGGTGCTGTTACCAAAAACTGGGAGAACATGGAGCCAAACATGGAGCCAAGCAAAACCAACAGACACTCCTCCACAGAAGCTGGAGGGTGTTTGTTAGAAGGGAAAGGGGAGGGGAAAGCAGAACTACATTAGTACCTGGTAAGATACTCATATCCACTGAGTCTCTCATTTATGCTGTTCCCCTTACCATCCTCTATTTATCCAAATCCTAATTCCCTAGGCCAGGTGTGGTGGCTGATGCGTGTAATCCTAGCACTTTGGGAGGCCGAGGTGGGTGGACCACTAGAGGTCAGGAGTTCTACACCAGCCTGGCCAACATGGCAAAACCCCATCTCTACTAAAAATACAAAAATTAGCTGGGCATGGTGGTGCATGCCTGTAATCCCAGCTACTCAGAAGGCTGAGGCAGGGGAATTACTTAAACCCAGGAGGTGGAGGTAGCAGTGAGCCGAGATCATGCCACTGTATTCCAGCCTGGGTGACAGAATGGGACTCTGTCTCAAAAAAAAAAAAAAAAAAAAAAAAAAAGAAAACAAATCCTAAATAACCCTAACCCAATGCCCATATCCTCCACTAAGTTTCTCAGAGTGACATATTCCTCACCAGTTTATATCTTTTTCTAATGTCTTATCAAAGTGTTACCACCATCCAGCACAAATTTCGATTATTCTCTGGGTCTTTGATTCTTTTGATTCTGTTCTGCGTTCATCATCTTTTATTTATTCCCTTGTACTGCAATAAAACAGAAGGACAACTGATTTTCGCTAAATTTGGTCTCCACTAAATGGATCTGTGATAGTTTTGTCCTATTTTTGTTGATACATACTATTTCCATGTATTTATGAAGTACATGTGATATTTTGTTACATGCATAGAATGTGTAATGATCAAGTCAGCGTATATTAGGGCATCCATCACCTGGAGCATTTATCATTTCTGTGTGTTAGAAACATTTCAAGTCCTCTTTTCTGGCTACTTTGAAATGTTCCCTTCCATGGTGGAGAAACATCAGTTTTGACAATAACCAGAACTGAGTTAACATTACTGCTCCACCACTTACCAGTTATGTCACATGCTCATGGGCAAGTATCCTTGGTTACTTCATTAGCAAAGTGATTGTAACAGTAATCACCTTATAAATTCATAAGGATTATGTTAAAGTAAACTGATTAAGTATGTAAAGTAACTGCATAAACGTTAGGCACATAATAATTATTAATTCCTCTCCTTCGATGCAGGCACCATGCCTTATACTTCTTTTAAATAGCCCCCAAAAACTTGGTCCAGAGTTAGTTTTCACTGGAGCTAAAGAACACTTGCTGATTGTTTATACAAACTCAGATGTTAAAAATCCTGAGCCAAAAGTTGCAAACCCTTGTGACACATGGGGCATATCCGTTAATGATATATTTGACCACTACACATTTATTTTAATAACTGAATTAAAGGCCAACAATTTAAACATCTAGGTATTTCACTTATAAAAATATGGATTGCAGTTTCCCTTGAAATAGTTGGCTCACCTTTCTGCAGGGTGACAATTGGGCGGATCTAGTGCCAGCTTTCTGCTTTAGACAAGACGTGGACTTTTCATTTTTTCACTGTCCCCAGCATGCTTTAGTGCCTTATCTTGTGCGAGGTCTTCTTTACACATTTCTGGTGACTCCCTGATCCTTACGTATTTGGGTTTAAGACTCTGGCTTTTTCAAGGTGATGGAAAAAAGATGAAACATTTGAAATGCATCGCAGTTGACTAGGGTAAGGGTAGTGAAATCACTATCCTGTATGTTTCATCATAAATCTTGGCTAGTTTTTCTGTTAGCAAAATTTATTCAGCATAAGTGTTATAGCATCTGCATGAGCCTTGGCTGTTTACAAAGTGCCCTGGTGGACTATAATTGATTTGATCTTTACCCACAGCCCTGCCTATCGAGGTGTCAGGGCAGGAGAGATGATTGTCCCCATGTAAAGATAATAAACTGAGTCTTCCAGAGATTTCTAGAAAGGTTCAAGATCCCAGTGCTAGTAAATGTTGGAGTTACTGACTCCAAATCCAGGGTTCCTCTTGCACCTGTTGGAAGAAGTTTCAAAGAAAACAAAGATCATTGCCCTTAAGAAGTTCATTATCAAATGGGGTTGCTAGGAAAAATGCAAAGAAATGTGTCAGGAATAGGTATTAGAAATATCAGTAATATTGCAAAAGTCACTGCTGGTGTCAGTAAAGGGCAGTGGACATGCTGGCATGATTGGAACCAGGTGAGATTCACTGTGATAGAGAACAATATCTAAAAGAGAAAGTGAGTTTGAAACCAGATTTTGAAGATTTAGTTCTTTATGCGGGAGTCCTTAGTTTTCCTCTATTTTTTAAAGGCTTGATGTGGATCCAGGTGCAATGGAATAATATGAGTGTTTATAAAAAACACTGCTGGATGAATGTCATATAAATCTCAGCACAGCAGTCCCCTCTTATCCTCAGTTTTGCTTTCTGCAGTGTCAATTACTATCAACCATGGTCGAAAATACTAAATGGAAAATTCCAGAAGTAAATAATTCATAGGTTTTAAATTGCACACCATTCTGAGTAGCCTGATAAAATCTCATGCTGACCTGCACCATCCTGCCCAGGATGTGCATCATCCCTTCATCCAGCAGGTCCACACTGAATATGCCACACACCTGTGAGTCACTTAGTAGCCTAAGTTATCACATCATCACAAGAAGAAAAAAATGATGAGTACAGTACAATAAGATATTTTGAGAGTGAGAGAGACCACATTCACATAACTTTTATTACAGTATATGGTTATAATTGTTCTATTTTATTAGTAGTTATTGTTAATCTCTTGTGGTATCTAATGTATAAATTAAACTCTATCATGGGTGTGTATATGTAGGTAAAAACATAGTGTATATAGGGTTGGGTTCTACTTGAGGTTTCAGGCATCCACTGAAGGTCTTGGAACAGATCCCCTGAGGAAAAGGAGGCTGTCTTGTAACTAAGTGGAAGATATGTAAGTCATGGGCAGGGCACCAGAAGCAGATCTGTCTTCCTGGAGCAGATAGAGCAGAATGTTCAAGCTGAAAACAAGTCAGCCAAGAAGATTTTATCAAAGGGAGGATACAGCTCTCCAGTGGCATGCTGAAAGTAATAGTCAGAGTTCATTGACCTTGAACCCACAGCAGGAGCAACCAGCTCTGAGGAAGGCAGGCCACTGGGCCAGAACACCTGGGCTCAAGGTCAATGTTCCTCACTCCTTTTTGCTCTTCTAAGGAAGTAAAATTAGAGTCTCGTGGCATAACGACTTCGGAGAAAGTGTTTAATTGCTGACTAGGATAGTTTAATCCAACCTTAAGTTTCTCCATAAGGGAGTATCATGATTAAAACAGTGCTTTGGGAGAAAGTATTGAGACTGACCAACAAAACAGGAAGTTTGAGAAGAAAAGGTTGTGCAGAGCCAGACTTGTGCAGGCTTGGTTCTGTTGTGGTAGCCTGGGTCATTTCAAATAAGGGACCATGGCCTGCATTCCAATCTCACATCTAACTCATGATGAGGAGGTGTTCTGAAAGAAAAGAGGTAATTATAACAGCATCATCTGTAACTACCTTATTGATTTAGGTACTTTATGTTAGAGGATCCGGGAAATCAGATGTATTTTCCTAAAGAAAATATTAATCCATGATATAAAAATCAATGTGCTATAAGAGCATGAAGGCTATTCAATGAGAAAGGCGGAAGGAGAACCGAAGACACATGGCTCTATTTAAACATTTTAAAACATAATTTTGCCTAATTTCTTTCTTTTAAAACACTGATTAATATCATTGGCTCTAGGGGAAGAATGTATGAAGAGTAAATTAAAAGCATGGAGATTAGCTTCTCTCCTGAAAAGTGAAGGCAAGAAGGCAGTATGTAGGGCCATCACATGCTGCTCGATGACTTATCCATCAATGATAAGGGCCCTGGAAACTGAAGAATGCTGTCAGCAGAATCGGCAGCTTTAATTACACTGGTATGGGCCTCGCCAATGTGAGGGCAGCCCGATTAGAATTGATGAACCTTGGTTAATGAAAACCCTTATAGGTTATGAAGTTATATTATATAATTGAAGAAAATTGCAATTATCTTAAAGTGTTTTTTTCTTTCCTCCATGCTTTAATGCTTAGCAAAAGATGAAAGGCAACCTGACTTTGCATTGCACACTCTGCAACCAGTTTTATTAAGACAGAAAGTATAAATTGAAGGGCACCATTGATAATAACATTTTCTTCTTAGGAAAGACCCTTCAGGCTCAACAAAACCTCTGTTAAAATTAATTTGAAAACTTTTAGCTTTCTATTTAACTGCTTTCAAATCACATGCAGAACTGTGAGGCTGGACAACTTCAGGAATAAAAAAGAGACATGGATGGAGGGTAAGGAAAAATCTTCTGGTTTGACTTCATCTTTGTCTGGCACAGTACAGAACTGATTTTTTGTTCTTGCTGTTCTGCTTTTTGTTTTTTTTTGGGTTTCTTTGGATTAAATAGGTAGGAGACAGCTGGTTCTTGGGTTGACACATACCTTTTCCCATTTATAATGCTGTGATTAATGCATGTATGTGAAAGCTTACCTGGAGTTATGATAAGAGAATATTGATGCCTTTAGTCACTGTCAGGAATCATTCCATCATTTTTCTCTTGAAAGGCAGGTTAAAGTAATGCTGCTTGATCTAAATCCTTCCAGTGTTTATATTAGCTTGGACTAACATTTTTCTGTACATCTGTGGAAAGCATGGCTAAAATTTGACTGTTTCATTGTGAAAAATCTAACATGTCACTGAGGAAATCCATACAAAGGGGAGTTATGATGTATGGAATAAGATATCGCTTGCTATTTTCTAATACAGTTTACCTTTATTTGTTTATTCGATCTTTCTTCCATCCTTCAACAGATATTTCATACGCATACTACATTAGAAAATAAGAAAAAAAGAAGTTAATCTAAGTTTCTGCTCTTGAGCCTTTAGTTGTGGGTTGGGGATGTCATTTATGTAGATGGTTTAATTGATGCTTTTATATAAATTTTAACACAGTACCTTAAGAACAGAAAGGACAGTGTGACTAAGCTTGTGCATGTGTGTGAGCACATTGGGAGTCCTGGGAGACATCGGGAATGCTGTGTGGAGGAACAGTTATTGGACTTGGTCTTGAATAAGGAGTAGCACCATAGTTGCAAACTTATGGGCCTTGGGCTGAATTCAGCCTGCAGATATGTTTAATTCAGCCAGCAGATGGTTTTACATTTGTTGAAATCCATTACCACTATCTAAGAATGTGGAGACTGCTTAGAAATCTGGAATTCTAGGCTGGGCCCCATGGCTCACACCTGTAATCCCAGCACTTTGGGAGGCTGAGGCGGGTGGATCACGAGGTCAGGAGTTTGAGACCAGCCTGGTCCGCATGGTGAAACCACATCTCTACCAAAAATACAAAAATTAACTGGGCTTGGTGGCACGCACCTGTAATTCCAGCTACTCAGGAGGCTGAAGTAGGAGAATCACTTGACCCCAGGAGGCAGAAGTTGCAGTGAGCCGAGATCGTGCCACTGCACTCTAGCCTGGGCAACAGAGCGAGACTGTGTCTCAAAAACAACAACAACAACAACAAAAAACCTAGAATTCTGGCTTCTATTGAAAAATTCCAAAGACTTAGCAATATTCTCAGGGGATAATTAGTAGGAGAGAGATAGTGGCTGCCCTTTTATTTATTATTCATTATTTGTTTATTTTTTATATCTACAAAAATTGTACATTTTAATGGTGTTCATAACCATGTTTTTATATATGTAACATTGTAGAATGGCTAGATCAAACTAATTAACATATGCATTGCCTCCCATATTTTTAATATGAGAACACTTAAAATCTATTCCCTTATCAATTTTCAAATACACAATACATTACTATTAACTCTATTCACCATGTTGCACAATAGATCTCTTGAACTTATTCCTGCAGTCTAAGTGAAATTCTATGTCCTTCGACTAATATCTCCTCAATCCTTGCCTTGCAGCCTCACCAGCCCCTGATAACCATCATTCTACTCTCTGCTTCTGTGAGGTCAACTCTTTTAGATTTCACATATAAGTGAAATCATGTGGTATTTGTCTTTCTATGCCTAGCTTATTTCACTTAGTATAATGTTCTCCAGGTCCATCTATGTTGTTGAAATGACAGTATTTCCTTCTTTTTATGGCTGAATAATATTCCATTGTGTGTGTATATGTATGTGTGTGTGTGTGTGTGTGTGTGTATATATATATATATCACATTTTCTTTATCCATTCATCTGTTGACAGACACTTAGGTTGAATCCCTATCTTGTCTGTTGGGAGTAGTGCTGCAAAAAACATGGGAGCACAGATACCTCTGATTCACTTTCTTTCATACTAATTTCATTTCCTTTGGATACATACCCATTAGTGGGTTTGCTGGATCATACAGTACTTTAAATGGAACTCTCTTTATTCTTCCTTCCTCCTGCTTTATGCATTTTTGCTCTTGAACTGCTCTAGATACGTGTTTGAATTTGTAGCTTTGTAGTAACTGGCTTGTCAATTGGCACTGCTTGCCAATTGACAAAGAAAAACTTAAATATGAGGCTATTCAGGCAGAAGTTACAGCATATGCAACGAGCGGTAATTTTGAAAGCAGATAGAAACCACATATAGTTGGTAATTTTAGAATAGCTGAAAAGTAATATTCACTAGACAACTTTTACAAAGTAAGGCTGGAAGGATAAACTGAGCCCCGATTTCAAAATGTATATGATTAGAAACTTAACTATTATCTTATAGAACAGTGGTTTTCAAAGTGTGGCTCCCAGAATAGCAGTATCAGTATCCCCTGGAAATTCGTTAGAATTGCAGATTCTCTGCTGTCTGTCTCCTCACAACCCCACGAAACCTACCAAATCAGAAACTGGGGGATAATACCCAGCAAGCTCTTATTTCACAAGTCCTCTAGGTGATCCTGAGGCATGCTAAACTTTGACAACTACTTCTGTAGTCAATAAAAAGCTAAATTAATTATTATTATTATTTTTTTTGAGACAGAGTCTCTCTCTGTCGCCCAGGCTGGAGTGCGGTGGCACGATCTCGGCTCACTGCAAGCTCTGACTCCCGGGTTCAAGCGATTCTCCTACCTCAGCCTCCTGAGTAGCTGGGACTGCAGGCACACGCCACTAGGCCCGGCTAATTTTTGTATTTTTAGTAGAGATGGGGTTTCACCATCTTGGCCAGGATGGTCTGGATCTCCTGACCTCGTGATCCACCTGCCTCGGCCTCCCAAAGTGCTGGGATTACAGGCATAAGCCACCGCGCCCGGCCCTAACTAAATTTTTAATCAGGGATCTTTGTTTAAGATCAAACTGGTTGCAGTGGTAAGAAATGGTTAGCATGGAAACCAGGTAAAAATTATCATCGTTATCAAGATGATAAAGGCCTGGACCAAGGCAGTGGCTATGTGGAAGCCAATAAGAGAAGCAATCCAACATGTAAAGAGATTTCTAAGGCAGCGCTGCAGAGAACTTGATGCCTATTGGATACGGAGAAGAGAGAGAGAAGATTACTAGAGCTGTTGCTAACCAAGCAGATCTGGTGGATGGGGTGCCATTATCTGAGAATATCTACTCAGAAGGTAGAGCAGCTTCTAGGAGAAGTTATTGTTTAGTGTTTGGGAAAATATTTGAGGAGTTAATGTGATTACATGGTACATTTTTGCAGGGTTAGTAAATATGGGTCTCGGACCCTGCAGAATGTTTGGGGAGGTAAGGCCTTGAGAGTAGATGAGCTTACTAAGGGCCGAAGAGACATGTGGAAGGAGGCTTGTGCATGAAACCCAAGAGAACCCCAACCTTTAAAGGATAGGTGGTGGAGGGGAGCCTAAAATGGAGAGAAGAAGCAATAATAAAACCTTACAAAATAATCAAAGTGCCAAAACTCCAATGCACCAAGATCTTCATCATAGAATTAAATGAAAAGCATCTAAAGCCACACTAATGTCTAGAAGCATAAGATGCTCTTGATATCTTACGCTACTAGATACAAGATAATTTATAAGAAACCTAAAGGAAAGTTACAGTATGCAGACATTAAAATGATAGTTATAAACCCCGTATTACAACATGGAAAATAGTGTTTATAATATCATGGAAACAAGCAGAATTTTAGGGCAGGCAAAGGCTCAAGTAGAATCTGGTTACAGCTACATAAAATTACACATAAAAAGGGTGGTTTGCTGCATTAAAATGGTAAAGGTATTAGAGTTAAGATGGTGGGATTGTGGATGATTTTATATTTACCCTCAGGTTTTTCTTTTATGTTAATCTATAAGAATTGCTTCTAGAAGTTTACTCAATTAAATTTCTACATCTGGGACACTAAGTTGAGATAAAAAGAAAAATAAATAAAAGTTTATGATCAATGACCATGTCAAACTAAAGCATAACATATGGTCTTGAAAGTTTGAGACTTGAGGAAGATAATTTTTCAAGTGAGGTAGGGATGGCTTGCATCATCTCCTGGGCATTGCAGTGGGAGCCCTGATGAGGTGAGAGACAGTAGAGGGCACTTGGTCAGGACAAGGGGAGAGGAGTAGTGGCTGATCAACATTACCTTAGGTAAGAGATTCATGCAAGAGGAGTTTAGCCTATGATGATAAAGCCTGGGAGGAAGCCATGTTAACTGTATATCCAAAGCATCAGTGGTCTGGGAAAGCAATATCAGGAGATCACCAAAGGCAGTGTCTTTCTAAGTATATATACCCCAACCAACCCACAGCTTGAGACTCTCTGCCTGCTTGCTTCCCCGCTCCCCTCCCAGGTTTTTATTCCCCCTGATATGAAAACCTAGTAATGGCTCTAGCACTAGGTTCCTTGCAAAGACAGACCAAATTTGCAATGACTGGGTCACAAGAGAGAAATGTCATTTGCTTTTTTCTAGGATGGGCTCCACACCTCTCTCCACCTGTTAAAGACAAGTTGCTAGTGGCACTTAAATTACCAATTTTAAGGTTTTATAAAATCCAATACAGTCTAAAAAGTGCATATGAACCTCTCACTTAGCAGGAGTAAAGTGGCTGTTCATGCTGAGGCCAAGATGACAGGTGAGCACACCCACAAAAAGGGGGGTGTGTGGCCCAAAGATTGTGCATGCAACCTGAGAGGACCCTAACCTTTGAAAAAAAATTAAAGAGCTGACAATTGAGCTGAACTGTTTTTAGGATCAAAAATTTTAATCCCGAGTTTCTTGTGGAATGACTGATGATTGATGATGATGATAATGATGAGTACATAAAAGCAAAAGCAGTGCCAGATACTATTCTATGTATTTACATATCTTAAATCATGTGATCTTCTCAATTAGTCTATAATTAGCCCCATGTTACAGATGGAAACATCAAGCTTCACTGAGAGCCCCATGCCACGTTGGCAAGTGATGAGGAGGGTCTGACTTGCAAGGTCTCTTCTTAAGTTGAAGTCTCAGTCCAGACAGAGCTGAAGGCAGTGAAAAGGTGGCATCCAAGTTTTTGACTCCTCACTGTCTTCTTCCCACATCTCAGGCTACTCCTCATTAACTTATTTCCACATTTATTTATTTATTTGTTTATTTATTTAAGACGGAGTCTCACTCTCTCACCCAGGCTGGAGTGCAGTGGTGGGATCTTGGCTCACTGAAAGCTCTGCCTCCCAGGTTCACACCATTCTCCTGCCTCAGCCTCCCGAGTAGCTGGGACTACCGGCACACACCACCACACCCAGCTAATTTTTTTGTATTTTTAGTAGAGACGGGGTTTCACCGTGTTAGCCAGGATGGTCTCAATCTCCTGACCTCATCATCCACCTGCCTTGGCCTCCCAAAGTGCTGGGATTACAGGTGTGAGCCACCACGCCTGGCCCGTTTATTTTATTTATTCATTCAACAAATGTTTGCTGAACATTTATGTACCTAGGTACTATGATAGGTGCCATTTCTATCCTCAAGGAGCTGGCAATTCAGATATGTCAAAGAGAAGCCATAAGGTACTTCCTTTAAGTGAAAAGGTAAAAGTTCTTGATTTAATAAAGAAGGACTCATGTATACAGATTGTCTTGGAATACTGTGTTTCTGTCTTTCTGTTCAAAATCATCTGTTTTTTGAACCTGTGAGATATTCCCAGAAGCCCAGAGGACTCAGATATATATTGCTAGTGAGCAAGCAAACTGAAGTCTTGTACAGTCAGAGCCCGTTGATGGAAAGTTGGGGCATGCAGGCTCCCCTGTGCTGTTTGCAGTCACTCCACATGATGATGCTGGGCTGAAATCCCCAAGCTTGGTCCAATGGGATGCTCACCAAAATGTATGGTTAACATGAGGAAGAGATTGGATTATAAATCTTAGGAAGTAGGCCTTCTGAGATAATATCTGATGCAAGAACCTCAAGGAAAACTAAATTCTTTAATCGATTTAAACCCTGCCTTACAAAAGCTTTTAAGCATTTAAACACCATCATATAAATCAAGTTGGAAATATCCCACCAAGGAATAAAGAGTTCTTGCCATGTAAAATATTAAGTCTTTTCAAGGCAAAGCAAACACTTCATTTGGAAGAACATTGCCTAGGAGGTGGTAGAGAAAGTAGGAAACATGGAATAAACTCACTGCGTTGGCCTTGGATGCCCACTTGAGTATCTCAGGGCTTTGGGCTTCTCACGCTGAGAAATGGGGGGCCCTTTAACGCTAAAACTTGGTTCTGGTAACTTATTTCAAGTGGTTCTCATGCCTTCAATGATTACATATTCCATGGCAGTTGTTCCCAACTATTTGCTAGAAAATAATCTGGAATTGAACAATGGACTTCAGCCTAAAACTTAAAGATGTGCTCCTGGAATTGAAAAGGAATGTTCAGAGTGGATTTATAAATATAGTTTTTCTGCAAAAACACTATTTGTGAATCACAAAAGGGCAAACATCTACCACATGGCCATTTCTTCATTTGCTACAATATGCGTGCATCTGGAGTCACACTGAAACCAGCCTGGAAGACTACCAGAAAGGAAACTATATGATTAGCAAAGTTAAAACCTGATTTGCATCTAAAAAATGTGACGTATGCTCATTTATGTGCAAATGTAATGGAAAAAGGCTGTAGGTAAAGTGGCTAAAGCCTAAACAAAATAAACACTTAATTTTCTTTTATTGTACCCTGTGACTATTAATAATATTATGGTACCAAGTCAGAAACATTAAGCCAAGCAGGGGAGCAATAAATGTTCCTAGACTGTGCACCAATGTTGATATTAGCGACTAATCGCTCCAGAGTTCACATAAAACGCAGATGGAAGTACAAAGAAGATATTCGGTGAGGTCAGCAGTGGCAGAGAACTGTTTTACAGGTGAAACCAATAATGAGAGGGATGGCTCAGCAGGAGTAGGGCCTGTGGAAGATATCAGAAAATGGCTTTGTAAATCATTGCATTTTAACATGTCTGTTGCCTATTGACATACTCATGCTCTTATGCTTGTGGCTTGTGAGGTTCTCAGCCTCAATTCCAACTAGCAATACTGTTTAAGAATTTGCAAAGCTCCTTATTCTGTCATCATCATAACTTACTGACATGGGTAATATGGTTATTATTCTCCCCATTTTACAGATCAAGAAATCCAAGTTCTGTGTATGGTATAACACGCAAGACTCAGGAGTAAAACTCTAGGCTTGCGTTGCTAGTTCTCATCTACTTGTGATGATCTCTCTAAAATCATGGTCATGATTGTCATATAAAAGTGTATTTGGAACTTCCATTTCTGATGCTATCTTGGACCAGAAATTCCATTCTTTCCAATAAGAAAAATAAAATGCTGGTTAAAAATATAAAACAAACATACACAGTTTTAAAAACCCATAATTTCAAATGCCTTGCGAAGCCAGCACAAAAACAAGGAATCTGTAGAAGCCAAGATTTAGTAACAACAGGAATTTAGAAAGGAAGTGGGCACCAAGACATCTGCCCATCCATTATGGCTCCACTCTGACAACTTTATCATGTGATGTGACCTGCAGATAAAGATCAGAGCCCAATGAAGGTGAGACCCAAAATGGATGCAATCTCAGAATGATGAGAGCTGGAATTGACTGTACTGCCTGGAAGATATCAACAAGGAAACTTGCCCATAAGGCCCAACCAGAACTTAAGCAAATACATTTTTAAAATTATTTAGGGTTGTTAGGCAAAAGCAAATACATTCCCTATGTGAAATAATGCAACTTTAACCCAGACTTCAAAACATTCCTGCAAAATTATTTTCCCATAGAACAAAACCATATATTCCCATAGAACATAAACATGAACTCATGGTCAAAAATCCTCAAACATAAAGGGAAACATGACACAGTAAGTGAAAAGCAGAAGAAATAGACAGCAGAGTCAGACCTGCAGAGACTTTGATATTGGAAATATTAGGCATATACTATGAAATCTTCATGTTTCATGTTGTGACAGGTAGCCATTCATAAAGTCCATTTTAACCTACTCCACGGTAGTAGTAGTATGTAGGATGGATGACTGCCTAGCTTGGCCACATTTCTCAGTTCTCTTTGCAATCAGGTGAGGCTGTGTCATCAGGATCTCACACATAGAATGGAAGTAGAAGTGATGTGTCAATGCACCCTCTTGTCTCTTCACACTTGGCTGGAGCCCAGGAGGGCATCAACCTAGCTTTAACCACACACATGTTGACCGTGTCCTAGGGGATGGTGGAGCAATTGCTTGGTTGGGACTTGGAACTCTGAGTGGGCACAGAAAGGAGATCTGCCCCACTGATCTAGACCATTCACAATGAGACCAGGTGAGAGAGATATAAACCTTAGGTCATTCAATCTCTGCTTCTAATTATTGAAGCTCTAGCTTTACCCTAATACATAGCTGTTAGAAAAATAATAGAGAAACTTGAAAATGGAAGCAAAACCCAGTAAACTATTAAGAAGTTTTGATCAAGGAGATTTGAAAAAGAATCAAATAGAACTTCTAGAAGAAATCTTCATTTAACTTATATAACTCATAAAATACAACAGAAAATGAATGGAAAAAGTTATCCACGACTTCACCTCTCAAAGGTAAATACTGTTTCTATTTGGAGGTCCTTCCTCACAATGGGCACAGCATGAAGATTACCTGAGACCTGCTGTCATTTCCTGCTCCTCTCTATTCACCTGCCCCATCCCATCTCCCTTCGGCTGCAGTAAAACGTAGCACTTTGTGTTGCTTGTTCAGGAAGAACATCATTTAGATTTCCTAGCAACCAAAAGAAAAGTTACTTAAGCCCATTCTCTTCCAAACCGAATTTAGAAAAATCATTTTAATAGATTTTTCTTTGTATTATATCAAAAGATAGCCTGTTTTTCTCTGAAAACTATAAATAATGCTTTGATTTAGCTTAAATGTTACAAATTCTCTATTTTGGCTTACCTGTGAAATTTTTATCGTAATGTTGTATTTAGCTGTTTTGTAAAGGAAATAGTCTAAATACAAAAATAAAAGATAGGATTTTTCCCTCCTTAATAAAAATCTTATTTTTCCTCAAGATTAAATTTCTTAGCTCTCTCTAATTGATTTGGGAGCTATTTCTGTGGTTAGAGGAAGAAAATAAAATTATTTTAAGTTCCAGTTTATAGTTTGTACCTGACAATTCTAGTTAAATGTTCAATGGCTCTTCTGCTATTGTTTCATGGTTTTCTGAGCATTATATGCATCTGCTCCTAAGTGTTATTCTAGTAAATGAGCGACAGTTATTCTCTTCTCAGAAGTGTAGATTAAATTTTAATTTTATTTAAAGTTGCAATATGAAGTATATTGGTGAATATGTCTGAACTCCTTTTGATACTTAGTAGTAATAAGATATTTACAGCCAAACTGATGTTAGAATATATTGCTCAAATAGGTAATATGCATAAAATTAAAATATATTGGCCTTCTTCTTAAGATTTATTCTGCCATTAATTCTAAAATCAGGTAGCTCTAAGCAGACCTCAGGCAATACAATAATTCATTAATGGATGAATTTCAGCCCTCTATGTGATTCAGCTCAGTAAGTGAGCAATTTAGAACTTTTTGCTGAATGTCAAAGTATATAACCATATTGGGTGGTGAATACGTGTGAGCTAATTTCCTTGTTAGTGTTGGAAGGGTAGCAAGAGGAAAATGTAGTTAGAGGGCTCTTATTTATGTATCCAATGGAGACAGAGTATAATTTAAAATCATAAAACTAAGCATTAGTCACAAATAGCACCATTTTTCTATCTGCTAATTACTAGTAAAGGAAAAATGAACTGATGTGAGTTTTATCTTTCTTCTTTTTCCATGTAAGTCTTTTGAAAATGTACTTATCAATGTTTTAAATACCAAACAGACATAACACTGAACTTGATATTTAAAGTAGGAACATTTCATTCCACATGGACCTACACACATTTGAGTAATAGTTCATGTAAACATGCTTCCTAATGAAAGTGTGTCCTTCCCACGTCTGAGCAGGAAGTTACAGACTCATTACATATTTGTTAATTACCCATGCATTGTGTGATCATGAGTTAAATACATTTTCATGATTCACATAGAAAGCTGCCTGTAATGATTAGTATACCTCAATAGGCCTTTATCAGGTCAACAGAATCCAGGCCATTGCAGTTTTTGAGGATCCCAGTATATTAAAATGTGTCCAGACACATTTTAAGTATTTTCATTTAATAACTAAAGTTAAATCCTTCAATCCTTCACGTGGTATTCTTTCAATTATTAGAGTATATTTCTTTATACATAGGTATGATTTCACTTGGAGATAACATCAGACATCTACCTTTGGGACTATGGGTGAAAGGAAGGCCTGGACTAAATGAGCCTCCTCTGATAGGCCCCAGAGGAGCCCTATAAGAACCTTACACTTATATAAGCCAAAGAGAAATTGTTAGCCCATGAAGTCTTGGGCTTTGCTGAAGCTCACCTCACAATTTGGGTGAAATGTGGTGGCTCACACCTGTAATCCTGGCATTTTGGAAGGCAGGAGGATCACTTGAGGCCAGGCATTCCAGACCAGCCTGAGCAACAAAGTGAGACCCCATCTCTATCAATTTGGGAGAATTGTACAAAACATACATGGAATCTGGCTTTGTGAGGGAAAATGCTAAGAAAATCCTTCCTTAGCCAGATGCCAAATGCTACAACTATTGACCAAGGCTTTGTGTTAGTTCTACTTGCCATGAACTTAGCATCAGAGAGAAAAGAACACAGAACTGCAGAGAGTTCAGGTAAAGCCGAGGAAGGTCCATCACTAGCCAAAGATGGACTAGATGCATATTTAGATTTCACAAGGCAGGTAGTGATTCAACTCTTTCTTAGGCAAGATTTGCTTCAATTGTAGAAAACCATTTTAAGGATTTTCTAATGAGATCTGTCTACATGCAGATGAAATTCTCCCTAGACCAGCTCATAATTTTGACATCTCAATTTGACAACATTGATAACCTAACCATTTAAACAGACTATGGCTTGTGCCTGTGTTTCTAAACCCTGAGAGTCCTTATCAGCCTCCTCTTCATCCCCCTCCTGCCACCCAGATCCTCCTCTTGCAGTCCTGTTAATATCCAAGAAAATGTTTCCATAGCTTTTCTGGAGGTGTATATAACAACAATAACAAAATTTCATTTCCTTTCTTGAGGGCTTACTTTTCCCCTGTGGTAGATTTATCAAAGGTGACACTCAGAATCCAAAGGACTCAGTGTCACATTGTGGACTTAGAAGGTAGGTGTGCATTGTGGGGATAGGAAATAATCTCTCACTCCATATTTCATCTGTTTTGGTTGGACGGCAGCCAGGATGTTGCAAGGCCCTTCAAGTTTTCACCGGCTCTGCACGCATGAAGCATCTAGATGCCCAACACATAATGTTGCTCATGTTTTTAAATTGCATTTGATGCTTAGGATATGGCGTTTTGAAATTGAGATGAGGAAGAGGGATGAAAACTTTCATGGTAGAAAGGAGCATTGCTTTCATTGTTGAAAGAGTTTCATCTTCCCATGCTCTCCATGATTAATACTAGCACCTTATTCTCTCCTCCGAACAGCTAGTAGATTTTCGCTAATCCAATAAACGTTACTCTAGCTGGTAGCCTGTCAGTACCTAGTCCGGTGACAATGGATGGGCCCATTCCAAACTCAATAAAGTTTGTCTTTAACTCTGTTTGTTCAGCTTAAATTGAACAAAAACTTTGCTGATGTTCATGAATCTCAGAATTTTTAACATAGCCTCCAGGCACGGTTGCACATGGCAGCCAAGCTCATAACAGATTTACTGGCTGAAATGTGAGGGAACAGAGACCTAACATCAAGGCTGAATCACAGAAAGTGGTGGGAAAGGGAATACACACTCACATACTAATTTAAACAGAGACAAGAGGAGAAAATCGTGTTTAACTTTTGTCCTTAACAGAATTGTTAGAAATTGTAAGGTGTACCATTTTATTTGCATAACCAATTATTATGTATAGCATGAAAACATTAGAAAAAAGAATTGAGATTTACTCACTAATTCTAAAAAATGGGAGAGGGAGAAAAACTGGCCCTTTAAGAATGGATTTCCTTTTTTCAAATTACACAAATGAATGCTATTTGAGTTGCCTTGCACCTCTCCTTACTTGGCAACCCATGAGTGTTAATTTTGATCTGTATTACTGATTGTTCTGAATGAAACCATTTCCATAAGATTTTGTTCCTTCAGACTGTCTAAAAATAATTACTTTATAATTTCTCTTCACATTTTAAATATTTTACACTCATCCTTGAGCTAGCTGTAAAATCTTTTAAAAGCATCCATTTTGAAACACGTAGATTAAGGCTGCATTGCCATTCTGTCTTAGAAATGGTGTAGGTGTGTTTCTGTGGGCATCCTTCTCTTCACATCAAATGAGAAAGAGTTCTCAGTGGCGGGATTTGATATCTCACCAAGGGAAGGAGTGACTCTTTGAGGTCATATTTTAGCTTTGGCTTTACAGACATTGGAAACCATTATCTTAAAATGCCATAAATTCAGTTCCAAAATGGAAACATGATTACATGATTAATGGAGGTTTATAAAGATCGTTGAAATCTTAGCCTGGATAAAGCCATCAGAAACTATTTAATCCAATTTCCCCTGTCTCCAGGCCGGTCACATGGGAATCAGTTTGTCAGATGGAATCTCTGTCTTCATCATGTACCTCTCAAGCCCTTTTTGTATGAAATATGATGATGCATCCTTGTCCTGACTTAAGCACCTACTCTTACCTGGGGCCTCTGCTATGAATGCTGCACATTAGAGATGAAGCTCATAGCTGTGTTAATGAAAGACATTGGTTGGACAGTGCAGAAATGGAAATACAAAGATCTTGTTACACCTATGATGTGTCCGACAGTCCTGATAATGTTCATAAGCAGCTATGTAGCTGCTGAGAGAAAGGTGGTTAAATGTGTGGGTTTGACACTACTTGGACTGGTAAAGTTTACTTTCCTTTGGCCAAGTATCTGGGAAATACATACTTCTGTTAAACAAGAAAGGCCAATTAAAAAGAAATTGTGTTTGCTTTATCCAACTAATTGTTACTAATGGAAAAATAATTTAACACTAATGTATTACTGATTTGGGGTCAGCAGCCTCCTTCAAATTCACGAAATAATAAGGTTATTTCATCAACTAGGAGTTGTGTACACCTGCAAGTAAGACATTTAAAATATGACATACAAAAAAGGATGTATCTTTCTCCCATGGAACGTGAACTGCAGAGGAAGGCGAATTACAGCTGATATGGATGACTCCTTGATGTCATCAGGAGCCTGCACTCCTTTTCTCTTCTGTCCCACCACTCTTATCACATGGCTTCTGCTCTCAAGGTCACTTCAGGTCACAAGATGACTGATTTGGAGTGCAAGCAGCAAGAAGGCGGAGAGGGAAGGGCAAAAGGGCACCTGCCAAATCAGGCACCTTTAGAGAATTTTCCTGAAAGCCCACACAATGGCAATCGGTGCCTCCTTACATCATAATTGCTACTCCTTTCTGCATGGGGGCCTGGGACATGTTCTCTTGCAGTTGGGTAGATTGCTACCGCTGCAATATAGGGGTTTTGCTAGTGAAGAATAAAAGCAATAATGAAAATTTAGCAAGGAACTCCCAATGTCTGCTATAGGTCCTATCCTTAATTTATGCTTGTTGTGGGTTATCCCCTGAGATCATAAAGTGATAATATCATTGCTCATAAAACAACAAATGTACAGAGAATCTAACAAGCTATGGTACACCATCACAAAAGATACAGAGCCCGGATGTTTATCCATTTTGGTACTGTCTGATTTAGTGAAGTTCAGCTGCTTCTCAGCTCCTGTGGTTTAGAAAATTAAGTTACAGTGCGTTTTTGCCTAGACTGATTTTTATGGTGGATTTATTTACATCTAACCATGCCTGATATAAGACTTAATGCTTGTGAAGTCTTAATGTCGCAGCTATTTGATTGTCAGGATTTCAAACATAAAAAAGAGGTTTAAGTTCTGTTTTCCTGTATAAAAAAATTAAGTTTGTTTTTCAAAGTGCAAGGACTTTTTCAGCGAGGGTCTTTTATTGCTTTCCTTTCATATTGCCTTCTATTTTTAATATAAGGTGATGGTATTAGAAGTGATGGGAAGAGCATTTGGATATGAAAATGCCTTAGCTTCTGATCAGAATTTGAATGAGCAGAAAAACATATGAAAGAAAAAAGGGAGAAACAGATTGTAAATTGGACCCAATGGAGAATGATCATCTTACAGACCATTCTAAATATGATTATTCCATTGGGTAGAGCATGCTGAACAATGGATGATATATATATATAGGGCCCAGTGGTAAAAGTGTGAGATGAATGTAGAGTAATAATAAAGACACTGGAAAATCTGTCCCATGAAAATGACTAAAGCCACTTGGCTACAATAAAGCCTAGAAGGGAGGAAAGCCATAATTTTATTATTCATAAAGGCATACCAAATAGCTGACCTTAAACTTTGAAAGGGATGAAATGGGCATAAACTTCATCAAGATGTATCATTTTAGGCTTTACAAAAAATAGCTGTCAAGACTTTGAGATATAATCATGCCAAGAAAAATTGTGGAGCCTTTCGTCTTTGACTGTCTCTGTAAACAATATCCTATTCTTTTTGGTATTGCTTTAAACAAATCAGGCTGGATGGACATGTTGTGGCTACAAAAGGTAGAAAACTGTGTTTCATCTAGCATTTTAACAAAGACTCAGATACAAGTCAACACGAAACATTTTTTGAAAACTGAAACATAGAATTGGATTACTTTAATCTGCAAAATGTCTTGGTTGTCAGATAACCACCGTTTTATCTTTGAAGGTGTAGTCAGTCTGTGGATCTGGGATTGTTTTCACAGCCTCAGTAACTCCTTTGATTGTTCTAAGTATAGTCAATCTCCTGACCCTGTGTAGTTCAATGGATACAAATATCTTCTTATCAGTCATATTTCTCAGAGAAACTATATTTACACTTTTCTCTTTGAACTCCTTAAGAAGGGACCGTTTGAAAATTACCATTTGGCCTTTCTATCCATTCTAAGGGGAAACTTTATTGCATTTATAATCTGAAGGAATCTACTCTATTAAAAAATGTTTTCAACCGAGCTGAAAATAAAACATTAAAGTTGAGTATATCATGTTCTTTTTGGTATTGCTTTAAACAAATCAGGCTGGATGGACATGTTGTGGCTACAAAAGGTAGAAAACTGTGTTTCATCTAGCATTTTAACAAAGACTCAGATACAAGTCAACATGAAATATTTTTTAATATTATTTAAATATTTTTAAATATTAAAGTTGAGTATATCATGCCAATGTATTTTCTCAAATCAGACCCTTTGGATGAAAGTATATAACCAGCCCCCCAGATGTTTTGTACCTGTGATAGGTAACATTCCAATTATATTCATTTTTTTTGTTGCTTAATGACCCTAAAGAATATCTTGGGTTCTGCAGATAGTCTTCATAATTGTAGGTAAGATAGTTTGACCTAATTTTTTTGAGTTAGAAAGAAAAACAAAATCCCTGAAAGTATGTAGGCCCGTACAACCTGTTTATCCAGACAGCCTTGAAATGTTGAACCATCTAAGAAAGCAATGTTTATATTTAACTGTGCTTCATTTGTATGATAGGTATGATTATTTTTAAAATCTCAGCCATGTCAAAAGCACTCCAAAGACTACAGAAGCTGAAATAGGAAATGCTGAGGATACTTCTTTCTTGGGCAGAGAAGACCTTGAGTTTACAAGTCTGTTGTTTGATCTATGATGTCAATACCAAATGTTGACACTAATGAATGTTGAATAAATATTACATGATTTGATATGAATATTAATGAGATGCCCATCTCAAAGGCACTTAGAGCACTGTTAAAGCTTTCTAATGTGTTTCTCCATTTTCTGAATCTTGTCCCTGATGACCTAATTCAGGTAACAAACACAATATTTATCAATATCCTCAGTATGTTGAAGTATAATTCTATACCAAATACTTACTTCAAAGTAAGTCACCAGTGCTTTATAGATGGTAATCACATTCTGAATAGCCATTTCTATTTAAATTATATTATCCATTGTGCATATGCTGCCCTCTAAAAGCCAAGTTCTCTGTTTAAAAGCTACTTAGAAGAACATTTTAAAGCTTATAAGCTTAATTTCTTAGTTTCTTATTATAGGCACCCAGTTTGTTAGTTTGTAGCCATACTAAAAATGAACATATGCTGTCCCTTTTACTGATTTGCTAACTGACATAAAAGCAACCTAACAGAAAACCATTACTGTTTTTCAGATAATTATTAAAGTAAATCAGATATACATGATGAATTGTACCATGAAAGTGACAAGTATGATAGTAATTCAGCGGTGGGGGGGGGGGGTCTCAAAACTGGACCCTTTGTCCTGTCATTCTTTCTTGTTTTCAACTTAATTTTTTGCAAATCTATCATTAATGTTTCTGATTACTATAATAGTACTTGTTCATTATAAACATATCCAGAAAAGTTGAAAGAAATAAAACTTACTCAATATTTTGTCCTTCCTTCCTTCCTTCCTTCCTTCCTTCCTTTCTTCCATTCATTAGAGAGCACATTGGATATATAACCTTTCATTTTCCTGTTTTATGAATACTACCTTATTAGTGTTTTCCAATGGAATTACACAATTTGTATAAATAGATTTTTACTGGCTACATCATGTTCCACTGAATGAATAACTCTTATTTTGTCAAATTCCAACTGTGTTTTCTTTCTCTTTCTTTTCTTTTTTTTGCCATTATAAATAGAAATGCAGTGAACATCTTTGTTCACAAGGGTTTGTCCACATCTGTTAGTAATGTGTTAGGAATTGTTATTAGAATTGAAGTTATTTGGTCAATGCTATGCACAATATTTTTATCAGATTATTTTAAGTGGGTGAGATTTTAGTCAATTGGAATTATTGCAGTTCCATCTAAAACTATTGGTTGCATCAAGGAGATGGAGGATTCTAGGGTTCTTTATTCAGTGGTTCTATAAGTATCTTGAAATGGACAAATGATGAATTTATTTTGATAATCTTTGCTTTCAGGATTTTCTAGTTACATATTTCCTGATTGAGGTGGTCTGATGACTGGGCAAAATCATCAGACATTGTTTAATTTTAACTAATGGCTCTTCCCTTAGGATGATGAGATAAAGACAATAAAACACTTCAAGTTCTATTGTTTTCTGTAAAATTGAAGATTTTTACATGATTACTGATTGACTTGTTTCGAGAATTGAGAGTCCTACTACTTTGTATATACATTCACTTATTCAACAATGAATTTATTTAGGTAGCAATGGTAATAGCGGGAGAGAGAAAAAGAAGGAAAGAGGATCCCTCAAGTTGCTCACTATCTAATAATATAAATAAATAAATTATACTAAATTTGGGTGTGGTGAAAAGTAGCAACTTCTAACACCAGGGCATAACAGTACAGAGGAAAGATGCCACCCATGGCTTCCCAAGGCAAGGCTTGGGTCTGGGACATCACGGGAGGGCATGTAAAAACATGTCCTGCTTTGATTGCCTTTTCTGTGTGTTTCACAGTCTAACTCCTGATGCATCAATCTTGTTCTGAATGGATTTAAGGATTGATTTCACACTGCTTCTTCTGAGAGCCTTTCTGTCATGTCAACCAACATCTTACATTTTAGAAATGGTTAAACAGGTGTCATTTGAGGAGATTGTGTACAGGAAAGGAATGTATCACCTGCCTCTCCCCTACTGCCTCCTTCCTACATCTATGCCACTTAGAAGCATAGTTACAAATGAAATTTTATAGTGAGATTTGGGGACAATTTCTCCATTCCATATTATCAGCCATAGGTCTAAATTTATAGCATATGGATTATCCTCCATCAGTAGATTTCCTTTTTGGGCACATATTCCATTTAATCAGGGCTTCCCCTGATCCCATAATCCCATTCATATGCACTGCCTGCAAAACTGCTGCTTGCTTTGCCAAGCAAAGAGCCTCTCCTAGTTGGCTGCATTTAATGCTTTGGTCCTTCAAATTCTCCCTTGTCTTTGGAGCAGGGATGCCCTTCGGTGTGTTCTGCAATTGCAGACATGGGAAACATTTCTCTCAAGGAGAGGAGGCTGCATTTGACATGGTGTTTGGGGTCAAGCATTATTTTTGGCCAGTTGATTGTTTTCTAACAGGCCTCAGATAATTGAAATATTATAGTGGAGTGAGCTGGTAAGCTGTTTCAGGGGACTCATTTACTAGATCACCTGTCCTAAAGACTGCTAAACGGAATCCTTTCTTCCCTGTGAAATTTCTCCTCCTCTAAATTTTCTTGTGCAGTGCACATATAGCCCCAATTACTCAGTATGTGTGTGTGTAATTGTGCTTGAGGGAAGACCACACACAATTATATTTTAAGCAGGGAAATGTTTGAAGTTCCCATCACTCCTTTGGGTTGAAGAGACATCCTCCATAGTAGAATTCATCAAGCATCCATTTGCAAGCCATATAGATGGCTTAGCCCAGAAAGAGACAAAGTCATAATTCACTTTCACGCCAGGCTCTCTGAGATTGTGGGGTTGCTGGCATCAATTAGGACCCGGAATGCAAGTCACTTTGTTGATAGACACTGATATGGTCATGCTCTCTGCCCTGCAATGGGAAGGGGAGGTTTAGCTCAAAAATCACATGAAAGTCATCTGTTCTTAGTGAAGCTGATATGTTACCTTGGTGGAAAAGATAAAAAAGTTCTATGTGTAAGAGTGATTGTTGCATGGCCATGTGCGGCATTCCAGGGAAAAGATCTGTTAGAAGACAGACAAGATTTCACAACTCACTTTTCAGCAGAAAATGACTTGACTTTCGCTGATGAAGTTGATTACTGAAAAGGATACTCGTGTGCCACTGGGGCATATGCTTTCTGATATGTGCACATGAACTGGTCCTGACCCACCTAACTGAAACTTTGGCCATCAATTATTTGCAGTGTGAAATGCAGAGAAAGGTGAGGTTGAGAGAGGGTTCCCAGAGAACTTGCTTTGCATTTAGTGAGTGTTGCTGATGGAAAGGAAGTTCAGATCCGTGACCATAAGATCAGAGTAAAGAATGGCTTCTGGGTCCCTCTTAAGTATCTGATTAGGCTCTAAAAGTTGCAATATTTCATGTTACTGGGCCATCTTCTCTCTGAGTCTGTGTCTATGTACAAAACAATTATTGGATTAGAACCAACTCTAATCCAGGATGACTTCATCCTGACTTGATTACAGCTACAAAGACCCTATTTCCAAATAAGGTCACATTCACAGCTTCCAGGTTGGCATAAATTTTGGGGGTTTGAGGGCTCTAACCCAAATAGACACAGCTTGAGCAATGAATGAAATAATATATTTTTCTCTGCCTTGATTTTTGGTAAAATATTCTTTTAGGGCTTTAGCATATGAAAACCTTTTATAAGGTTTCTCATTTTACCCTGGTGGAAAAGGTGGGGAACTGTAGTCTGGATACTAATACCATGTGGTGAATTAGATCTTGGTTGAATTATTGTCCCCAAAGGAAGATTGATGTCAACCAGAAGGTTTTTGTGGCATAGTACATGCCTCTTTTGTGGCCTTGGAGCTATTCAAGTTTTTGGTTGATAGTATGAATAAAGAGAATAGAACCATGTATATCCCATTTGAGAATAGTGTGTGGTTAAATTGAAAATGTTTCACCCAATGAAAGTTGTTAAATATGTATTTTAAATGATTTAAAAGAAATAAATGTAAATTCTGTCATTGTTTCAAAATCAACTATACAGTTAACTCATCAGAGGGCTATAAGCTTATTAACAGTACGCATCTGAATAGTCAATAGTAATCTCAATATGAATGGCTTTCAAAAACGTAATGTTACCATAGGCTGCATTAATGGAATGATGGAGGTCATCCTCTTCCTCTGCATTGGACTGATCAACATATGCTGAAAACAATTGTGTTTAGGAAAGGTTACCACATATGAAAAGGCACTTGATGGACATATTGGAATATACCCAGAGAAGAATTGCTGGGAGAATAAAATGACTCAAGTTGACATTACCTGAGGGATGGATAACAGAACAGGGAAGATTAGCCTGGAGAACAGATGGGCAGCACAGACTGAGCAAATAAGCTTTCTTTTAAAGCTTTAAATTGTTGTGTGCATGCGTGCACGTGCGTGTGTGTGTGTGTTGAGAAGAGGAATTCAACTTGGCCTGTATTGCCTCAAGTAGACAAATATGGGCAAATCAGTAAATGTTTCTGGTAAGTACATCTTTGCTACCTTGCAACAAGGCCTTGTGCAACTGATCATGGACTGCCTGGGAGATGGTGAGTCCCCTGGGAGTTGAGATGCTCAAACATAGAGATGCACAGACATTTGACAGGTAGTCGTCAAGGCACTTCAACCCACAAAAATTGTGGTATGCAACCAAGTTATTATGCCTCCAAGTTTTAAAATCTCTTGGAAAAAAAAAAAGCTGGAAACTCTGTGAGATTTGGATGAGGCATAATAATGTTAATTATATATTTTAACCTTCCTTTATAGTTCAAATCGATACAGCACATAAGAGAGAAAAGGTGGTAAAGTCAAGATGATACAATTTATGATCGCAACCTTGACATAAAATCCATTTCAGATTGGCCTATAGATTTTGAAGATAGAGAATTTGAAAGTTGAAGAGTCATATCATTAAAAGGAACTGCCACGCCTTAGGGTAAACCTCTATATTTCCTTGTTCAAAGAATTCTCAAGGTTGAAAAGGACCCAAAAGTCCAACTATTTCGAATTTCAGAGATATCTGATTTTAGTATTCCCATTTTAGGGAGAACGTGTGTTCTCTGTTGTCTATAATATGCCATTCACCTGTTTTGATTATTTTCTATTACTTTGTTTAAAAATTCCTTGAAATATTCTAACTATAAAATATATTCCATTCAGCTACTTTCACCCAAGGTACAAGAGCTCTAAATCTTTTTGCTAAAAGTGAAGGAAAAAGGGCTAAGAACTAGGGGCAAAAATTCAATTTCTAATATGCATAACATGAGAATGAATAGCAGTTTAGGGAAACATTCTTTCATTTATTCATTCCTTGAGCCAACAAAGACTTATTGAGCAGCTACTCTACAACAGGCAACAGGAATGTAAAGTGAATCTAAAACTACCCTTGATTTTGTACTCCCAGTTGGGTAGGGGAGAAATTATTTTATACAATATGATAAGTGCCATTATGGGGGAATATACAAAAAGCTTGGAAGTGCAAGGAGAATTAAATCTATGCGGAAAAAAGGTTAATAAGAATATCCTATCTCATTATTCATGTGTACATGGTGCATATGTCTGTGTAAACACAGCATCTTGTCTATCTATGTTATTTTATACAAAGGAGAAAGATGGCTACAGAGATTAAGAAACATATAAGGTGGGTGGATCGCTGGAGCCCAGGAGTTTGACACCAGCCTGGGCAACGTGGTGAGACCTCATCCATAGAGTAAATACAAAAATTAGCCAAGTGTGATGGCATGCACCTGTAGTCCCAGCTACTCAGGAAGCTGAGGTAGGAGGATCACCTGAGCCTGGGAGGTCAAGGCTGTAGTAAGCTGTGATCACACCACTGAACTTGGCCTGGGCAACAGTTTTTTTGAAACCCTGTTTCAAAAAAAATAAAGAAGAAACTCTTATTCCTCTTTTGTCAGTAGACTTTCTTTAAAGAAAAAAATGTTTTAAGAAAAAAATACTGCTCAACCATGCACTCCTAGGCCAAGTTCAATTTGCAGCATTTGGGGAAACCTTGAAGAAAACCAAACCAAGAACATACATGTGCTACTTTTGTTTTAGATTTAGCAAGTCTTTCCTCTTGACTGCTCAGGGTAAACAATGGTATTACTTAATGTGACTCTATACAGGATGGATTAGTTACATACGGGCTCGCTCTTCCTCTCATGTCAATGAAATACATGAACTTCCTCATGCTACAGAATGATTCAAAGGTTTGATTTGTGGAAAAGAGTTTCCGGAAGCTTTTAAATTGTGGCCACCACCCCGCCTCCCTCTTTTTTTTTTTTTTTCCAGAACAATATCAAACCTATTATTGGCCAGAAGGTTGACAAAGGGGAGAATAAATCCAACAGAAGATTTATACTTGCTTTCATTTCAGAAGGTAACATAATCAAAATATTTTCAGAGGAATAAAGTAGAAGCATAAATTTTAACTGGATGGACTTAGGACATGATCAGCCCACTTCTGCTTTGTTCTGCTGCTGTATGTGGTGCTTCTTGCTAGCCTATTTATGATATGTTTAATAGGCATGTTTGCTTTAGTCTGATGGGTACTCTCAGCAGTGAGCTTAGAGCTGTAGAGGCAAAATGGCTCATGCATGTGGACAGAATTATTGGAAGTACCATATGTGGCACCCTCTCTCAGCCAGCTGGACATAGACTGGCTAATCTTTAGAGAACCCTGGTGAAGGCCACAGATAAAGATGCAAGATGATTCACAGCCTCAAATTCCCCTCCTTTAGAAAAAGAAAGAGGCTGGGCACAGTGGCTCACACCTGTAATCCCAGCATTTTTGGAGGCCAAGATTGGAGGATCACTTGAGCCCAAGAGTTTGAGACCTGGGCAACATAAGGAGACCCCATCTCTACAAAAAGAAAAGAGAAGAATAAAGAAAAGAAAAGAGAAGAGAAGAGAAGGGGGAAGGGGAAGGGGAAAGGAAGGGAACAGAAGAGGAAAGGAAGGGAACAGAAGGGGAAAGGAAAGGAAGGGAAGGGGAAAGGAAGGGAAGGGGAAAGGAAGGGAAGGGAAGGGGAAAGAAAGGAGAGAGAGAGAAGAAAAAAGGAAATAGAAAGGGAAGGAAGGAAGGAAAAAGAAAGAGAGACAGAGAAAGAGGCTTCAAAAATAAAGTTATTGAACAGATTCAATTCAGGTTTATTATTTATGTAAGACTATTTTACTAAAAGCATGAGTGCAAGGACCTTGACATTTACCTCTGAATTCTGCATGTGGCTCAGTAAGATATGCACATAAATGTTTCCCATTGATATTGAGCCCCTCTAGGGTCTATGGCAATTTGTTTTTCCTGCTACTGACTGCTCGGTTGCCGGAAGGGCAGTGAGTTGATGGTGGGTAGAGATGGAGTTCAAAGTCGTGATGTGTTCCTCCCATGAAGCCGTACCTTTTACGCACATTTCCTGGCATGTTTTCCACCATATGTAGAGTCACCAGTTCAGCTTTACCAATGGTTCTTACTTGGTTAGCTCCTTGCCTGAGTGATCTTCCTCATTTCAGACTACTGGGGTTGCACTTGAAACTTGCCAAGAGGTCTTCCTGGGTGTACTGCGTGCTTTTGGTTCCCTACTTTGATTCTTCCTCTTTCCCACCCACTAAATATGGGCACTTCAAGCTGTGCTCTGTCTTCTTTCTCATCCTTTCTCCCTTTCCCCTCACTTCTCACCTCTTCTCCCTGCCTCTCCCCTCTCTCCCATGGTTGTCTCATCTCCTCCATTATTCAGCTGTCATCTCCAGACAGATGCCCTCCATACATGCAAGCTTAGATTTGGTTACTCTTCTAAGGTTCCATCTTGAGTTTGGCTTTCTCATTATGCATCTTCATCTGGTCGTTCCAGGGCAAAATCAAGCAGCATGCTCAGGACGAGGCTCATGATAGAGTGGCACCAGAGCATGGTGCTCATACACACGACTTCTGAGAACAGGCGGCCTGGTCTCCCTCTCCCTCCCTCACTTACCAGCTGTGTGACCTTGGACAACTTGTTTAAATTTTCCTTGCTTCAGTGTTTCCATCTTTAAAGTAGGTGCCATATTACCTAGCTCCAAAAGTTGGGGTAAGAATTAAATGAGTTATTACACAAAAAGGGCTTAGAAACACCTGGTATGCAGTAAGCATGCAAGTGTGTATTAGCTATTTTTGTTTTTATTTTCCTTTATCTTTAGACACTTCTGGGCTCCAGAAAGCTTTTCTTCTTTAATATCATATCTATTTATAACACGAACAAATCTTTTACTTGCTCAAGCTTGAAATGTAGGACTTCCATTGTTTTCTCATCTTCAACCTTCTAGAAATTGTCAAGGCTTTTCAGTTTTCTAATTATTGCGTTTCTCATATCTTTGCCTTTCTTCCCCTTTCCTATTATTGCTCTATTAATTTTTCTTTGGACCACTCTGACAGCTTCCTAGTTTTCTCCTGCAGTTGTTTGGTTCTCACCT